>NC_036438.1:4548865-4887096 GCF_000184455.2 Aspergillus oryzae RIB40 | reverse complement strand
TGACCCTAATGTTGACCCTAATGTTGACCCTAATTATAATATAATATATATCTAAATATATAGTATTAATCTATAATTATATATAGAGTGGTATTCGGGCCGGGTTCGGGTCCTAGATCTAGAAACCGCCCCCGACCCGGCTCCGGTTCCGGGCCAATCTAGATCAACCCGACTCGTTGGGGCCCCGCTAAACCATAGGCTAAACCTAGTTAGGTAAGGTGTCGCTTATAGATTAGGCGCTTTACCTAATTAGGCCTAGTATAGTGATTTTAAAAGCTCTACTATTTCTATATATATTGAATTGATATTTTATATATATATATATATATATAATCTAGATCTATATAGAAATATAAAAAAAATCTAGAAAATCTAGATTTTTAGATCACATTACCTTTTTCGGGTCGGGGCGGGTTTTCTAGATTTAGGGTCGGGTTTTGGCTCTAGAACCCGACTTGAACCGGGAGCCAGGTTGGGGCGGGTTCGGGTCGGGTTTCTCGGGTTACCCGTACCACTCTAATTATATATAAGAAATATATACTGAGCTATATCTTATATAAGATTTAGTTTCGAAAAGTCTATTATAATCTATTTAAAACAGTAGAAAGAAAAATAGTGTGTAGACTAATAATTATATAGTAATTACTCTCTTTATAACTATAATAATTTAAAAGAAATTCTACTAAGAGAGGCTAACTATATTTATAATAGATTATTATCTATTTTTAAAAGCTAGTAACTTGTAGTAGAATAGAAAGTAATCAAGTAAGCCTCTAATAATGAATTATTAGGAATATAGATGCATACTCGAATATAATAGATCAGACTAAAAGGATTTAGCCGCCTTACTGCATATCTGCCTACACTTATGTATGGTACTTATTATGTTAACAAATCTATTAGTTAATCCCAGGGGCGGTCTACTCATAGTAGCTGTTCCTAGTAAGCTGTAATACCGTGCTAACCCGGCATGAACATGAACACCACAGAAAATATGTCATTCCACTGCCAAAGTCTACAAGCAATGATGAGGAGAGACTGGGTGACACTGAGGATAGGTGGACGGTGGCAAACATAGCTGCAGGGTGAAAGTGTAGCTGGACACAAGCGTTGAGGCGCAGCTCAGGTCTATTCATATCAAAGATGCCATCAGTCAGTCAGGACTAGCGACATTCGCAAAAACGAGATGAAACTGAAGCAAATGATGAGTATCTGTTGCTGGCTTAATGTTTGAATCCCAGTTGTGCTCTCTCCAAACCATGGGAAAATGTTCGTACAAGCCTTCCGAGGATATCTTATGAACCACCAATTCTTTTTTAAACAATAGAACTGTACAATTATTCCAAGATTAACGAAATGGTTTCTTGTAAAATATCCTCACCACTTTCAACAGTCTCCTCCATACATTTCTAGCCAGGAATGACCATAAGCCGCGGAGTTACCCTGTACGAATTGCTGTGTTGTGGCTATTCGGGCAAACATGCATATGCATGCATATGGATGTCCTGATGATTTCTTGCAGGCCGATTAGTGACTGCTTGATGACCGATAGTCCCGGCGAACAGTTCATTGAGGGGCAGGGGTTACCAGCGCCTGGACCACGGCCTAATGTCAGTTCTGTGTTCTTTCACCTACCCTAGTGCGGGGGACGCTCCGTTGCCTTGTGCTTCTGGACACACAGAATAATTGTCCGCATATGAACCAGGGGGTTGCAAGACAGGATGCAATAGCCGGTACTTACAAAGTCGTGGTAAAAGGCCGGAACAAGGCAAGTGTGTAAGGTTCGCACAGTAGTGAGCCTCACAACTTGGATAGAAGCTCACCATCACACTGGGTGGAATAGGCACATCCGGTATACATTGGATCAGGACCTGGTCGGGCCACGGACAACGCCTTGATCCTCACCTTCACCTCCTCGTTGAAGCATCGCCTGCGCAATTTCGTCCACCCGAATGTTCCCGTCCGCTCTTTCGCCCTTGTCTGTCTTCAGCGGCAGCCGCGAGAACCTACCGCTTAGGGTACTCATCAGCGTCGGCGAAGCCCCTAACACTACTGTGTGTACTAAACACCCCCAGCGCCCTGTGCACACCAAGCCTCGCGGGCTTGGCGAACGCGACAGCCACTAGGCGAGTAAGCAGGGGACTGCCGCTGAGAATGGCGCGAGCACTCGGAGCACTCGCATACAAGATACAATAGCAACACAGCGAGTATCATTAGCCCGTTGTTGATTCTCCCTGGATAGATTAGTCGGCGGAGTTCTGGGTAGAGAGACATTACAGGGAGGGAGAGGAGAGCGCGGATAAGAAGAAGGGCAGGGCCACGAGTACAGATGCGACTGTAAGCAGGCATAAGCAGTGTTAAGGATGCTGGATTGCTGGTAATATTAGAATGTCTTCTTTTCTTCTTTCAATTTACTTTACTTTTCTTTTTTTTTTTTTATTTCTGTCCTATTTCACGACCAGAACTACCATGCATGACTGCCTCTCTTATAACCAATGAGGAGCCTGATGCTGGATGGTTCACTGAGGTTATGGCGTCGTTAGCCAGGCGGGTGCAGAATAGATATGTTAAACAAGTGTCAGATTTCTTTGTCTGCAGGAATGCATCGCAATACAACAAAGTAACTGCTACAGACTCCCACTCCATCTAATCGGGCATCAGGAATTGTCTCAACTATCCTGGCTAACAACAAGTAAGACTAAATCCTCATCATCCAACGCACGAGACCTAAGGTTCGCAGTCACCCACGCACAGACGGCTTTCATGGCTACAGCCTCATATAGGCGTCCAGTTACGCACGTTAATCCTACGCCTTATGATATCAATCTACTTTTCCTATCCCCCCTTGGTTTGCCTAATTCACAATATCGATGGAACATATGGCATGGCATAGCGCGGCCGTGTTCCCCCATTTACGTACGGTTCTAGACTTTGTTTTGGGGTTGATCCACTCCTTGTTTGGCGCTGACGTGCGGCGCCGAATCAGACGGAGGAAATCGTTTCTTGCAGGGTTGTCTTGAGTTCCTCCCAAGCGGAGCGATCGTCGCTAGCGTTGTATTGTAAATGTAGGATTGACAGCGGTTGTGTTGTATTGACAAGGCTCTAGCTGGCAAATCTACGTACTTTTCTCTCATGCTGCATGGCCCATATCGATTACTTTCCCCGCTTATCTGCTCTTTGAGTGTTCAATGCGAAAGTCGTTGTGTTGCGGTACGATAAGATGGAGAGGCGTCGCCTTGTCTGGCCATCATGGCTCCTGAGCCTGGTTGGCGAACGGTTAGGCAGACGTGTTGCTCGGGCGCCAATACGACAGGGATGTTGCTACCAGGCTCCAAGTGGGATAAAACAATACGTTCCCAGGAGGCTCGTGCCGGACAAGGCTATCGTTTCTTTGCCCCCAACAGCGGCTATAAAATGGAAAAGACCTCCGCCGCGGAGCGTAAAAAAGAAGAGAGAGCGAGTAATCTTAGTACTCACAACAACCAAAGAAAAAGAAAAATTAAACATACCGAGAGTCCTACGTTACAACCCAAGTCTAACAGAATCCCATAATGGCACGCACTGCCCGGCGAACGAAGACAGCAGCAGCTTCTCACCGTCACACGGCAGACCACTACTGGCAGCAAGCCCTCGCCAGCCTCGACGCCGACTCCAAAGCCGCCCTCTCGTCCGTGTCCACCCGCAAGCTCGACATCATGGGCGCCGTCCTCAGCGCCGCCGAGGACAAGCGGCGGCTCTGCGTCCGCAAGCAATGGAAGTTCAGGCTGCCGAGCGGCAGGTCCGTCGTGCTCCGCGACGTGCTGGAAAAGGTTGTCGGGTGGATCGACCGGTTCAAGGCAGTGGGCGATATCGCCGCGCAGTATAGCCCGGAGCACGTTGCCTTGCCCTGGGCGGCATTTCGATTCCTGCTTACGGTCGTCTGTGGTGACGCCCAGGTGTTTGGGTCCATGGTCCTGGCTCTGGAGGTGGTGGCCCGTCTTGCGACGCGCTGCAGGGTCCTTGAGGAACTGTATTTGCGCCGGCCGTGTGATGCCTCGGGGGTCATCGAAGAGGCACTGGTACGGCTATATGCGGGCTCGTTGGTACTGTTAGCACAGATCATCAGGTTCTTTAAGAAATCTACTGGCGGTAAGATGTTCATTCAGTTGCCTCTAGAATCCGTTGGTGCGTTGATTCACTAATCGAGCTAGTCCGTCTTTTTTCTGGCGTTCTTCAGTTGGCCGTCAGCAGTGAGGACATCCAGGCACTTGAAGCCAGAGAGGCAGAAGTCCTTAAGCTGGCATCCCTGGCGGATACAAAGGTCCTACAAGCCCTCGACGCAAAAGTCGAGCAGCTAACCGCTGGAACAACAACCGTTCTGCAAGACCTGAACGCGCGATCTGCGCGACTGATGGATCTGACGGCAGCGAGGCACAAGTCCCTGGAGACCCAAAGGCTCGCGGACCTACTTCAGTGGCTATCATCCACCCCAGTCGCTCTGCACCACCGAGCAATCTCTGCCCAGCGGCTTCCCGGTTCAGGACAGTGGCTACTGAAACACCCGGCATTCCAGCAGTGGGAGGCCTCTAGTTCCTCATCGCTCCTCGTCCTGCATGGCGTGCCCGGGTGCGGCAAATCCACAATCTTCTCCGCCTGCGTCGACCATTTCCGCCCGCCCACACCACCATCGCAGCAGATCCCTGTACCCACAGCACCATGCGCTTACTTCTACTGCGCAGAGTCTCCCGCCCAGCCAGACCGGGCCTCGCCCGAAAATGTAATGCGCAGCATCGTCCGGCAACTCGCCGTCAGCCCCAAGGACGGAGCAATCGACCAGGGCGTTCTCTCCGTCTACGAGCGGGAGCTTCAAGAAGCCAAAGCTATAAAAACAGACGTCCGCGCGCTTTCGTTTGAGGAATGCATCGCGTTGATCCTGGACCTCACCATGGTGAATCCGGCATACATAGCGGTCGATGCGGTCGATGAGCTTCAGGCACAGGATCGCGCAACCCTGCTGGAGGGCTTGCGCCGCGTGATATCCGATTCCGCAAGTGTGGTCAAGATATTCATTACCAGCCGCGATAGTGTTCATCTGGACAACCTCTTGCCTCAAGATGCCGCTAAGATCAGAGTGACCCCTGACCTTAACGGCGGGGATGTTGCCGCCTACGTTGACCATCAGCTACAAACAGCGCTGCAGAAATGTTGTATCCTCAATGGGACCGTATCGAGTGCGTTGGTAAACCAGATGTCAAGGGCACTTATCAAGGGCTCTGGAGAAATGTAAGTTCGAATCCCTTCCTCGGAAATGTATATAGGGGAGGTTTGCTCTGCATAATGCTCATCATTCTTCCGTGTCGTGTTAGGTTTCTATGGGTGAAACTCCAAGTCGACTTCCTCTGCCGCAAGAAGACAGAAGACGATATCCTCGGTCCCTTGGCAAGCCTCTCGGCCAATCTCGACCAGATCTATGGCCGGACGCTGGCGGCGATTCTCACACTCGACGTCACAGCCAAACGAGTCGCGGAGCAAGTCCTCTCTTGGCTCCTCTTCGCTCGAAGACCACTCAGCGTGGAGGTGCTGCACGGCATCCTCCAGCTAGATCGATATGTGCAGCTTTCGGGGCGGGTTGATATTATTGACATATGCCACAACCTTGTTCTTGTTGATCCTGGCCTCGATACCCTTGACTTTTGCCACCCATCCGCGCGAGAGTTTATGCAGCAGCAGGATCTGTTTTCTGCGGCCCGCGCAAATCGGCTTATCGCCACTATATGTCTCCAGCAGTGCATTGCGGGCCCAGCATCAGACCCAGATGCATCCCAGCTATCCAGCAGTACGCTGCCCGTGCAGGAACTGTACCACTACACTGCAGTATACTGGCCGGAGCATGTGCGAGACTCTGAAAACGAAGACGAGAAAGATACTCTCATGCAGGACACGGTCCTTTTTGTGCTCGGCGCAAACGACGACGAAAGTACGGTCAGTCCAGCATTTCTTGTCTGGATGGAGTGGATCCGCTCTGCTATCAAGGACTTGCCCCGTTACCACCAGATATCCAGCAAGTTCGAGCCGCTCCTGAGTACAGGAATGTCGCCGCTTTTCCTCGCGTGCGTGTTTGGGCTCTCAGACTTGCTGGACCGGGTCTTTGCGCTGAATTGGAGTCTCGATATCGAGGCGCGGAGTGATACAGGCCATACGGGTCTCTATCTTGCTTGTTCGTACGGCCATGACCATGTTGTCTCAAAGCTTCTCTCCCATAATGCCGACATGAATACCAAATGCGGCTCATTCGGGACACCTTTCAACGTTGCTTGTTTCCGTGGCCACGCGGAAGTCGTTCAAACACTTCTAGCCCACAAGACAGCGCCGCGCACGACAGCTGCGTTCTCCGACGCATTCAGAGCCGCGTGCCGAGGCGCGCGAGAAAAAGTGGCCCTCCTCCTCGCAAAAGCCTTTCTTCCAATCTGGACGGAGAGCGAATACCGCACTGCGCTCCAGGAGGCCGTCGAAGCCGGGTTCCGCGATCTAGTCGAATGGCTCATGTCCCCGGCGACAGCCGGCCCGTTTTCCAGCGTGATCGGTCCCTCTTCTACCCCGGACCAAAAGGGCTCAACTGCAGAGCGACTGCTACATACAGCGATCAAACGCGGTCAGGTCTCCGTTTTTCGCTCACTGCTGCGCATGAAGCCGCACTGGCAGGATCTCCTTCTAGGGGACGCGATGGCTCTCAGCAGTCTCTCAGATCACCCGGATATGCTATTAGCACTGCATGATCTTGGCGTAAACGTTGATGGAGAGGGCGTATTCGGTTCAACGCTTCGCAGCGCTAGTCTCATGGGGAATGAGCGCGCTGTCCGTCTTCTACTAAGTTGGGGAGCGGACCCTGCAGCGTCCGGAAGCAAAGGCGACGCGTTGCAAGCGGCAGCTCAGAATGGGCATTTGCAGATTGTCAGGCTCCTGCTTGACGAAGGTGCGGATGTAAACCAGACAGGCCCACCGCGCGGAACGCCGGTACAGGCTGCTGCATTCTATGGGCATTCGGATGTTGTGGACCTCCTGCTTGAGCGGGGCGCGGACATGTATAAAGGCGGAAAGTCGCAGGATGCACTGTATGCAGCCATTGAAGGCGGCCATGAGGAGGTCGCAGCGTTACTGTTGAAGAAGGGCTACAGGGTTGCAGCTGGTGCCGATCTCCCAGGCATTATGCGAGGGAGCTTGGATCGTGTACAGCGTCCCTGGGAGAAGAAGCGCACGGCTGTGGGAGAGCAACGGGGCATTGGGACGGACGACAGTGACGACGGTCTGGGTGGCCCACTACTCACAGGCCCCGATGCGGTTGATTCTTACGAGGAAGACTGCGATGTGAGCCCCTCCGATCTGAAGGACTTCCGCGAGTACGACCATCCGGACCCGCCCCTCTTCAAGAGTGAGGCCAGAATAGGTACTCTCGAGCTAAGTGTGGTTGCAGAAGACGCTGATATGATTCGGCAGCTGATTCTACGACCTGACACGACTCAGTACGATGTAATACAAGCCGTCAGAGCCGCGGTGACAGCGGGCCAGCTCAACTCCTTACGCGCCCTGCTGGACGAGCAAGCAGCTTTCTTCCAGGAGGACTTTCTGGACTTGAACAAGCAGCTTATTCTGGCCTGTGAGCACGGTCACGCCCATATTGCGCAATATCTCTCCTTGCTGGTGCAGCCAGAGGTGGGCGGGGCATCCTTAGATGAGAAGACCTGGGGAACTGCTGTTCAAGCTGCTGTGTCTTCTGGAGACCCTGATACGGTCCTTGTTCTACTCCGATGCCAAGCTAAGCCAGAAGCAAGCCATCTAAAAGCCGTGCTTTCTGCAATCCAATACGCTGTGGCGAAGCGGAACCCGTCTTGCTCTAAGGTTTTATGGAGTTGGCTGTTACAGGAGCGAGCAAGCCAAGGCTCACACAGGACCTTGGTCGACGCCTGTCTCGATCAGCAAAGCGGAGGAAGCCCCGAGTCGATACTGAAAGACCTGCTCGATGCCGCGCTCTGGTCTAGAAATGAGGAAATGGTGCGAACTGCAGCTGCAAAAATGGAAGAACACGGCTGCGATACGAGCGCCATCCTGCCAGCCTTGGCCTCAGCCTGCAGGCGTGGGTTCCGCGCGATCAAACCACTGCTTACTTCGGAGCGCTTCACTCAGTGCCACCTCTGTACCGCGTCGTATACAGCAGCAATCTTCGGCCGGCGCTGGGTCCTGAGTGAAATTCTGGAAGAGCTGGCTAGACGAGGGTTTCCCTTTTCTCGCACTCCTGTAGTTGACTGCGCCTTCATCGGCGCCGCTGCCCATGGCCATGTGGCGATTATAAGGACGTTACTAGAGACAAGTCATCTGCGAGAGAAATTTGCGAAATTCTCGTGGGCTATCACTCGTGCGATGGTCATCGCCGCGCATCGCGGCCATGAAGACATTGTCCAAGAGTGTCTGCGGGAGGGGGCCGATGTCGACGTACCTCAGGAGAAAGATACCGTCGTGTCACCACACTGGCGCGAGGACGGTGCCCTCGCCATTGAAGTTGCCTTTGACAAGTTAGGACCTATCAAGCTTGTCAATCCGAATGCCGAGATAACACACAACAAAATTGGAACAATGGACTTGAAGATCGAGGAGACAGCTCCGTCGCCAGACAGGCGATTATATCGTAGCAGGTCCATTTACACTGAGGAATGGACTGCACTACAAGCCGCACTGGCCGGCTTTGCAAAACACACCTGGACTTTGTCAGCGATAAGGGACGACGGCGAAATCACTGATGGAAGCCAGGGGGCGATGCAGCAACAGGAGAGGATCGTCTTTCTGATGCTTGAGCAGGGCTGCGATCCCAATGCTGAAAACGATTCAGGTGAAACACCCATCGAGACGGCCGTCAGGCTGGCGACTGCCCGAGTTGTCCAAAGGCTCATCGAGAGTGGCGTGGAGGTTCCCGGTGACGACAGCCTGGTCTCCCTGGCAGCGAAAAGGGGTTCTTTCCGCATTGTACTACACTTGCTGCAAGCAGGGGCTAGCGTCCCACGGACAGAGAATGGATCGCTGACACCGAAGATGCTTAAAGTTCTGCACCCCAGACTCAAGTCGGCGGATTTCAACGACAATCCAATGTCAATGGAGGAGGCTCGCAGGTTCATGAACAGGGGAATGCGCGCGCTGCTCAGGATGATCCTAGGCCGGTATTCTAGCCAGCGAGCCCGTAAATCCGGCAGCGGTATGCGCGCAGGTACCTCTGGTCGGGGTTTCCTGAGACTAGCCAGCAACGCCGTGTTTGGGAACCTCCTCGTGGTAGCTGCAACCGCGGGGGATAATGAATCTGTCAAGCTCCTGATAGACCACGGAGTGGATGTCAACAGTAACTCCGAGTTCTCGCCAGCAACTGCGCTGTCCGGGGCTGCGCACTATGGCCACCGACAAGTTATGAACACCCTTCTCGAACATGGAGCTGATGTAGACGGTGGCAACGCAAGGACAAAAGAGCCACTAATTATGGCTATCCGCGGCCGCCAACTAATGGCTGTGAAGACCTTGATTGAGCACGGTGCGCGGCCCAGTCCCGCTAGCCCCAGTGCGGATGCCTATCAAGAAGCGGTGGCCCTCGACGATACTAGGATCTTGGATTTCTTTCTCAAACACTCCGGGCCGCCAGAAACGACCATACTAGTATCAGCTGCCGCAGATGGGAAGGCGAACCATGTTCGTCTTCTGCTGGCAGCAGGAGCACGTGTCGACGATCTCGTCTCTCACCCACGTTTTGACAACGCGCCTGCCGGTAGGGGCACAGCTTTATACATTGCATGTCTGAACGGGCATACCAAGGTTGTCGAACAGCTTCTGGGAGAAGGTGCAAATCCGAACCTGGACATTAAGAGCACCAACGGTCTGGGTCTCCCACTCACTGCTGCTGCAGGCGCTGGGCATCTAGACATTGTTCGACTACTTCTTGATAACGGAGCTGATCCCAATGGTCATTCAATTGCACCAACAGACGGAGAGGCATCATCACGAGACGGTGATGAGGAATGGGAAACAGATGTAGACGAGCTGGCCCCGACAGCCTTGTCGGAAGCTTGCAGAAATAATCACCCTGCCATTGTGAAAGAGCTTTTATCGCAAGGAGCGACGATCTCGATGGGGACAACCGATGTGGTCACGAATCCCCTCGCTGTATTGTCAACAGGCCCTTGGTCGACAGCTCGGAAGGAAATGCTTGAGCAGCTGCTGGAAACGGTGTCAGAGGAAGCGACTGACGAACGCAAACAGGCGGTCAGAGACGCCTTGACAGAGGCAGCACTCGACCACAATTGCGACGCATTCGAATTTATAATGGAATACGTGGCTTCTAGTCCTTATACCCTCGGCCTCGCCTCTATCTGTGGCTCCGAGCGTTCTGTACTGCGCTGCCTGGACCAGGGCGTCGACGTCAATGCAGTTAACCCTAGCGGCGAACTGCCACTTCAACATGCAGCGTACAACATGCACTCGGGCGTGGTCCAGCTCCTTATCGATCGTGGGGCGGATGTAAACCAGCTCGAACACATTGTCGAGGACAATGGGCAAAACAGCACTACGGCACTCATGGCCGCGCTCTCCAGTTTCCTATTAATGCTACAAGGCGACCATACACGACAAAGGACGCGCGACCGACTGGCTATCCTTGACATGGAAAGAATAGTGCAATGTCTTCTGGACAGCGGCGCCAACCCCGAACTTGGGTGTCTCTCCAATCACATCAAGGCCCTTCACATTGCATGCTGTATTGGCGACCCCAGCCTTGTTAATCTCCTCCTGGATCGAGGTGCGAGATTTGACTCGGACGGTAGTGATCACAGTACTCCTTTATTCAGTGCTTTGGATTGGAAGCGCCCAAGGGTAGTCCGGCTGCTTTTGGAGCGGGGCGCGGACCCCAACGCGCCTCGGGTGCTGGAGAGAGATGTTCGGCAGGATGAAGGCGGCGAGGATGGCAATAGGCTTCAGACACCGCTCGAAGCTGCACTTGGGAAGGCCGACAACATGGTCCTTCTCAAAACGTTCCTCCAGTACGCAAAGGGTCTGAAGGTTTCTGGCCGCGCGTTGGTCGCAGCCGCACAGCAGTTTGCGTCTGAGGATGCCAACCCTACCGTCTCAGAACTCCAAGTGATTCTAGAGTCAGAAGCGGGGAGCCTGGTTGACGGTATCCCCAGTGAGGTACTGGACATCCTGGATAGATCCTGGGTGAGGAATGAGCATGCGGTCTGGGATATTGTTGCGCTGCGTAGTGGCGATAGGGCCAGGGTTGATCAGCTGCGCAAGGAGAGACGAACAAGGTTCCCGCCCAGCTGGAGTTCTCGCCCAACCGGGATGCTCCTGCTATCCGAGTACCGCACCATGATGGAAGGGGGTAGATTGCAAGATGTGCTCTAGTCAGCTGCAGTACTGGATGATACTGGATTTTATCTATCAGTAGCAGTTTATGATTGATAATCCAACCCGATAGCTTGCTTCTTCTCCGGGGTCCGAAGACATACAATACTTACACCGCAGACTCCGTACATACATTCCCAATACAACTTGAGTCCGGCCAACACTGGTTATAGTCAAGTTACAAGTAACCCCCAATGACCTTGTCAGTATAACTCCAGATCGTCTCAGCAGCCCCGCTGTCTTCAAGAGAGTCAAGAATCCGAGAAACGCTGCTCAATGTCTCTAGCTTATCGCCCACACATAGGAGAGACCCATCCCTCGTCCCGCGAACAGTCAGCCCAGCAGCCTCCCCCTCCCCCATTGGAACACCCACCCCACCATACTTAGCACTCGTCATCAGGTAAAGCGCGCGCTCCCCAGCTTCAGCAGGAGTCGAGCGCTCAATATCATCCGGGGCAGGGGGTCTAGCATGTTCTCTGCTGCTGTCCCATTGATCGCCCCAGCTTTTCTTGAAGATCTCAGTATACACCAGGCCAGGGTGGTGGTGTATCACCACGATATTCTTGTTTTCTGCCTCCTCGGATAACCGCCTGAGGCTGACGGAGGTCATGGTAGCAACATGCCCCGCATAGCTAGGGACACTGAAATGGCCGTCCTGCTTGAGCTGCAGGTCGTCGAGGAATAGGTTTTCGGTACTCGTTTCAGCACCCGCAGCGAGTACGTTCACGATCCGCGGCCGGAAAGACGCATCATGTTGGGACTGAGTCGTTTTGGCTTTGGCCCGGAGGAGGGGAAGGAGACGGCGGATGAAAATCTGTCGGCTGTAGTACGCCACGGCTGTGGATAGCTCAACGCCTTCTGTAGATTCTGCAATTGGTGTAAAAGTTATCAGCAGCCAAACAATCTTGGTTGGATGGATAAGCTGTTTGAGCTGAACATGGACGAGCAAAGAAATTGTGATTTTGGTTGGTTCTGACGTACCCTGCCGTCCAAGGAAAGGGAGGAAGCCAGCCGAGAGGAAAAGCAAGTCAATATAGCCCTCACGCCTAAGGATAATATTCGTCAGGCGCTTGGCTTCGGCCAGCAAAGAGATCTCCCCCTGAAGAAATACCAATATGGCAGATGAGTATGAAGCCCTCAACTCGCTCAGAGCAGGCTCGAACGCTGCCTCATCGCGACCGATTATGTACGCCTTCACAGGGAAGCCGGTAGAGATAAGCTCTGTCAGGGCTGCCTTGCCAATTCCTGCTGTTGCACCGACGAAAACGGCGACTTGCGGGACTGTAGCAGCTGTGAGTTGCTTGTTTGATGCTCGAACTCCGGTCAAAGGAGTCATATTGTGAACAGTAATCGTGGACAGTTTTGTCTTGCTTTGGTGTCTTCCGAGATCACGATATGGAAATTTCGAGGACATTCAAAAACATACTTGCTTTCGAAGGCACTTTATACAAATCTCTATGCTGCGGTTACCTGGTAATTAGACACTAACCCGGAGGGAACAACTGTCGGGTTCGGAAATGTCGACAGGCCGAAGAGGGATCCGCTGACAAATAGCTGTAAGAGTCAGATTAAAGAAGAACCGAGGATGGAAAAACGCCTGGAAGGTAAAAGGACATTTACACACTCTAATTCGGTTGGGTCAGTGTTTTGTGGCTCCCCAACGACAATTTTCCCCGGCTCTGAATGCAATGTCCGTCCGATACAGCGCTATAAAATCATCCGCATGTAGAAACTTGTGCACATATGTTACTGTAACACTCTCGACTCTCGACTACCTCAATTCACAAGTCAAAAGAAACCTCTCCTCTAGCACTCACAATCATGCTTGTCCTCATCGCTGGTGTCACGGGAAATTTGGGTTCCCGTATGATCGACAGCTTCATCTCGAGAGGCCATCAGGTTCGCGGACTAGGTCGCAATCCTTCCAAGCTACCCAGCGAGCTCCGCCAAAAGCTGGAGAACTTTGTTGAAGTCAGCTCCTCCGTGGACGTCACCGGCCTAGAGAAAGCCTGCCATGGCGTCGATGCCGTCGTTTGCGCCTACCAGGGCCACCCAGAGCTCGTGGTGGAGGGTCAGCTACTCTTGCTCCGCGCTGCAGAACGAATGGGCGTGAAGCGCTTCGTTGCCAACAGTTGGAACTGCGACTGGCGCGACATGACTCTGGGAATGCAGGAGACTTACGACCCCATGCTCACATTCCAGCAGCTTGTCATCACTTTACTGCCCAACCATGGCCGTCGTCAAGGTATACGAATATACTGGAACAGTCCATGCCCCTATCGGAGAGGTTTGGGCTCTTCTTTCTGCTTTTGGTTCTCCCAAATTATGGATGCCCGACTGTATCCTCACGACTGTCGAGGGGTTCGGTATCGGTTCCACGCGTACAATCGCTTTTGGCGCCAATCCAAACATCATGATCCGTGAGACCCTCGATAGCGTTGACGTCTCAAAATATAGCGTTCGTCTCCATGTCGACCGCGACGATCTTCCCGGTGTTGATTCCTATGCTACCTTCTTTTTGAAGCAAATTTCCCGCCATGAGACAGAAATGAAATGGATTGGAGAGTCCTCGATCCCTGACGAAGAGGGCAGGGCTAACCTCCGGGTCTGGCTTGAGCGCACGTACAGTGGATTTGAGAGTTGTTTGAACAAGTTACTGGCTCAGTAACCCATAAAGGCTATAGAGTATGTCCAGGCCTGTTACCCACGCGAATTTTACTTTTAAAGTCGGCTAATGGGTGATTATTAGGCTTTGGGAAGCTATTCAACAGTGTTGGCCATACCTGGTCAATGTAGCAAGAGCAAAAGAAGGGTACACTGGATCCAAATACCCAGAATGCAAGGACGGAGTCCGTGAGGCAGAGGTTCTATCAGCCGGGAACAAAACTCTTTGTGCGAAGCAATATATATCGAATGTTGGAGTAGTCAACCTGGAATCCAGCTGATGTATTTAGATATGTAAGAATCTTTCGGCATCTGTGTGGTGTGGACATGAGATGGGGTGATGTGTTGCTCTACCTAGTTTGAGGATGGCGGTTGTACTCTTTTGCAATGAGCTACTTGAAGAATCCTGTCCGTCCGCCTCACCGTCCGAGTGTCCGAGTGTGCAAATGTTTGTTAGTCCCGGCTCTAGAAATGTAATAGCGTGAGGTTCTCGTTCTGAACCGTCCACTTAACTGCTTGACTGGGTCGGCACATATGTGCATAGAAAGAATGGAGCCTGAGGCAGCGGACAGCCTGAGGAGGCAAAGGCCTGAGGAAGCCGAACGAAGCCTGAGGCATGCTGCCGGAGGACGGTAGTGGAGACGCGATGGAGCTTTGGCCAGTCAGGATGAGCGGTCATGAGTCAAAGTGAATCATGGGGATTGGCCCCACATGAGTAAACTCAATTCCATTCATTTACTTCTTTGAGTTCTTTTATAAATACCACGGTTGTTCCTCTTCATTAACACGGCATAAAGAAGACACACCTTCAGATCACAGTGCTCTCATCGTCGCCATGTCCAGCTTGTCCAGCTTGTCCAACTCATCCAAATCGATCGTTTTCTATGACATCGCCATGCGTCCTCCCCGGGAGAAAACCTGCTGCGCCCCAAACCCCTGGAAAGCCCGACTGGCACTCAACTTCAAGGGCGTTCCCTACTCGACCTCCTGGGTCCCTTTGCCCGATATCGCAAAAGTGCGCCGCAGCCTCCAAGTACCAGCGTGTCGCAAATTTGCCGATGGCACCGACTTCTTTACCCTGCCGATCATCGAGGACCCCGCCACGGATGCGTCGGTGGGCGACTCCTTCGATATCGCAGTCTACCTACAGAAGACGTATCCAACCTCCGGCGCCGGTGACCTTTTCCCCCCTCAGACACTCGACTACACCTTCACGCATCCGACGATCCTGATACCGCTCTCGGAGTGTCGCGACAATGAATTTCCCGAATACGCCAAGTTCAATATGAACGTCGACGCCGCCTTTACCGCACATACCCAGCTGGCGCTGCAAGGTTTCCCCTTCGATCCCGCCACGGCCGAGACCAGTAAGGCAGAATTCGTCCGACGTGCGGGTATGACGTCCTGGGAGGACTTTGCGTTGGTGGGCGAGGCGCGACAGAAGGTGATGGATTCATTCCGGGAAATGCTGGGTGGTCTGGCCAAGCTCTTCGTAAGGGACCCGAGTGGGCCCTTTCTCCTCGGTACAAGGCCGAGCTATGCAGACTTGATCGTCGGTGGCTGGCTCCGGATGATGCGCGCGACCCTCCCACAAAGTGAATGGGAGGAGGTGTCGAGTTGGCATGACGGTCTGTTTGGGCGGTTACATGATGCGTTAGAGGTCTATGCCGAGGTGAAATAGATATCACAAAGATTCCACATTGTATAAACGGCTGTTATGATCGGGAAATGCATGGTTACGAGATGAAAAATAGCGGTAATAGAGGATAGTATCGATTTGCCTCGGGGTTCATGAAGTACATAGCAAGTTATAATTGAAATAACAACTTTCCTTATCTTAATTGGGCCTAAGCATCTGCCTTCTGTATTACTATGGGAATTGGTGTTTGTAGTCAGTGATATGTATTTGTACGATAACCGTGTTGGGTCCGGACGATTATCTCTTTATGCTATCTATCGTTTGATGTTGACAATATTGAATGATCACAACTCCTTGCTCCTACATTCCTTATTTAAGAATGATCGAGCTAGGAAGTATGTTCCTTCTCTAGATTACCCAACCGTAATGAATTATCTCCATAAATGGACAGAAAACCACGGTTCATGACGGAATCACAAGACCCTCTTTGAAAGGCAGACTCACTACTACTCCGGAGTAAGTACGGAGAGAACAGACTTCAGTCAACGAGTCTAGCGACGGAGACGGGTGTCCAAGTTGGGTGTGCACCTCGTTGTCGAACACGTTACAGCCTCCACAACGTCCGTACTGCGCCACAACCAGCGATCGGCCCTAAAATGAAATGTCGGCTTGGCGCACCATTTCGATTTGCTTAGAAGCCTTTTGGCCTTCCAAATCTTACAGAGATGTCTATTCAAGCGATATACCACCAACTATAATGACCAGGTGCCGCAGAGCAACTAATGTGATTCCCCCATACTAGAGTAGATTAGAGTCTTCTTCATCTTCACTGAGTTCTTCGATTTCCTTTGCGTAATACTATGACTGATCTACGAGGACGAGTCGCCACAAGCCCCGTTGTCAACTCTACTCACGCCTTCCTGTGAACTGGCTGTCGTGCGGCATATTTCCAGTACTTATCAGCCGTGCTTGAACGTGCCCTCTTACCATAAATCATCAAGAGAATGGGCAGGGTCACGGGGAGAAGAGCCAGCATGCTGATCAGAATAAAGGAATTCTGGATTCCCATGCCAGTGACCCAAGGGGTGAATGCAAAGCGAACCACCATTGCGAACCCATTGCGGACGAACACAATGGAATTCAGCGCATCACCAAGAATCTAGACAGGTGTGAGCTTTACAGCCCCCTTGACTATCTCTTCTTGATGTACTCACGTCGGGGTAGCAGTCAGGAAGATAGGTCAGGGCCACATCGGCTGTGGTAATAAATCCGAATCCATATATCCCTTGACCTACCGCGAGCATCGCCCAGTGCATGCCCTATGCCGGTTGTTAGCTTCTTCAGTGGAGATATGTATGTGGGGAGACAAGGATCTTGCTCTTCCCAATCCAATACCATAAATGAACAAACCGGCGCAGTTTAGAAGAGCGCCCGGAATGCTCATCCAGAGACGCATATCTGGCTCGAAGACTCTTCCGTTCTTCTTAGCCGCTCGCACAATAAACGAGTCATTCTGGGCTGGGACGGTCAGAGTCGCGATGAATGTGCCCAGAAACCCCCCAAGGTGGAGTAGGCCAATTGCGGAGGCGCTGAACTCATAGGGATCATCTAAGACGAAGTAAGAGCTGGATGAAGTATTGGCCGAAAACCAGGCGAGAATCGTGCCGTATGTGATGGCCGTGTAGGCTACAGCAGGGAATGAGAAGAGAATCAGCAGCGGCTGATAGAAGTGCTGGACGATTGGCATATCCGTCTTGGTGACGAATGCCAGGCGTTGCCGAACGGTCTTGCGACTGTGACGGGCATCGACCGTCGAACGAGTAGCTACTCGGAGAGTCGATGGTGTCGCAACCTTCTGGTCATCGTCGTATTATATTGCGCTTTCTTGATCAAGACCGGAGCGCCCAGAATGGCCGACTACAAGGGGGATGTATTTTGGCTCCACAAAGAAGAACAGGACCAGGATCAAGTTGACGCCGGGGAAGATGGCGATCATCCACCACATCCATCGCCAGCCCATTGAGACGACGATATAGCCAGCCGCGATCGGGCCCCCCGTGGACCCTAGGCTCTGCATAAACAGAAAGATGCCATTCATACGCGCATGTTGATGGACAAAGAAGAGGTCCACAATGGTGATCATCACCACGGCCTCGCTGACAGAGCCAGCAGACTGACACCAATGAGTTCTCCAGCCTTGTGAAAGTTTGCCCACCAGATAGCACATGCCAACTGCACAATCGCACTGAGCAAGTAAATAGGGCGACGGCCAAAACTTTGGAACGCACGGGATAAATAAGAGCCATCCGATCGCGAGTCCGGCGAAGTTCGACCCACTCGCCTGGTTGAAGGTCGCGTAGGTCAAACCCAGCTCTGACATGTAGCCCCGATAGGCCAAGCTATTGATGTCCACCAGCACAAGGGTGAAGAGGACATACGAGCAGGTGAGCCCAAAGTTAACGGCCTTCCTTAAAGGGGACCAGTTCTACACTTTTCGTTAGCTGCAGAAGCATGGGGAAGTGGGTTTCCGTACCAAAGGGTCGTCGGGATCATCAGAGGGAGTGGGACTCAGCTTGAATTCCGACTCAACGCCTTGCCCTGAAATAGTGAGTGTGGGACTCTTCACCTCCTAGTGCTTGCGACACCCAAGGGTAACATACGTTCTTCAAGCTTGATTGTTCCCGGAGGAAACACATCATTGGGATCTGAATTGGACATTGTGAGCAAGATAAAAATCGACAACTGTACACATCCTGGAAGTGGGATGCGGGCTTACTCGAAGCTTTATGCTTGTCGCAGCGCTATCAATCTTCCTTTTCTCGGTAGAGCGGGGGTGAAGTTTAAGGCAGGGATACGTGTCGTTACAATCGGCTCGGCTAGCACACACCAATAGCTGGTCGGAACCAGCCGGTGCATTGGTAAGATACACCCTTTTCGGGGAGTCCATACATACCGATACGTTTTTGATACATCACTATCTCGGCAATCACAGAGGAATACTTAGGTTATCATCCTCGTCGAATAGGTCGAACAGATATCGTGTAGTCCCCTCGTCCCGGCTGGTCCAGACGCGAGTGAGGAATAACCGGAGATTTGCCACGAAGGGGTAGAAGCTTGAGCCATTGCTACCTCTGCAGCGACGAGAGGATGTTTTCCCGGCCCACAGAGTCCTGGACCTCAGCTCCAGCAACGGGCAGGACCAATGATATATTTGAGGATAATGCTTGGTCATCGCTAGACAATATTGCATCTCCCTGATAATTGTTTGAGAAAGAAACTCGGCATCATCATCGTGGTCTCCAAAAGGGAATCGCAGCCGATGCAAGATAAGAAGGGCCGCATTGCGATGCAGATTAGCCTGTGTAAGGAGGAGCAGCATCTCCTCCTCCGAAAAGCGCCCAGCCATCGCAGCTGACACACTGGGGGCCCATGCGACAATCTCCTCACGAAGTATATCGAAGCAATTGTGAGAGAAAGGGTGTTGGGAGCCTTTCCTGATGGCGGCCCCAAGAAGGCAAACACGATAGAGAATGGGTAGGAGCGATCCACACAGGCCCGCATGGTGGTTTATGAGGTACGGATCCCGCACACGATACTCGATGATAGGAATCCTAGCTCGAAAAAGAGACTCGGTGATGTCGAGGAAGACCAGACAGAGCAATTCCCTCATGTCCGACTCCTGTAACTGTTCGTAATAATAGAGCGGGCGTATCAATGAGAGGGTGAATCGGCAAATCGTGCTCGCCGAAAACCCAGAGATTAGACGATGGAATGTCACCAGACTTAATCCCAAGGATAAAAGGTTCCCCGCATGCTCAGGGTTCGTAATTTGGGCATTACGCAGCGCCTACAATGCAGATGCACAGCTTGATCAGTCACTGTCACTACAGACTGGCCGGTTTGCGGTAGAGCGCAGGACGCGGGTTACAGCCGCATAAGGATCAAGCAGTAGCATTGGAGCCTCCCTGATGCGGGCGCAAATCATCTGGCTCATCTCACGACTTAACGACTCTCTGAGTAAGAAGAACTTGCAGACCTCGACCGACGTATACTCGCACGCGCGTGACACTAAACTTTCGCGGCGTAGCAAACGCAGAAGCTCGATTTTTGGTGCATTTGTTGACAGCGACTCTTGATTCTCAAGCTCATGTGCGGGTTGAACAGAGAAGTCAAAACAGGTGTCTGAAGTGGGAGATATGCCACTGCGATCCTGTGTTGATGCTGATGCTGATGCTGCGACCGAGGCAACGCGTGGCTTTCGCCCTGGGCGCTGGCGTCGCCGGGAGTAGGTACATGTGTAATGCAAACGATAGCAGCGGTAGCATATCTCTCCTAGTCCTGCAAGACAGCGGGACCTGTCGGCGTGGCATCGATCACAAGTAGATGGGCGCATGTTGGCGTAGATGTGGAAATGTAGATTCAGAGACGGTGGAGAACCTGGAGATGGTGTTGGAGTTGAGGAATTCGGGCTTGGCACGTGTCTACCACTACGACTTGTGGATTACTGAGTACATAGGCTGGCACAATATGGTTTCTATATTGTTCCCATGGTTCAAAGATAAAGAAAATGTTGAAATGTCTCTAATCACTGCGCATCTTGGTTGTTATCTTTATATTATGCTTCGCGGTATGTATCAGCAAGGACCGGACATAAATATATATTGCTAGAGAATCACCATACTTTCTTGAAGGGAGTTACGATGGCATGCTACTACTGGGATATACTAAGCTTACAAGGATTGGAAGTCCAAGACTAGAGTCATATAGAATTAAATAGTGTTAATTCCCCGTGAGATAGGCTGGTAGTAGTAGGATACCTAATTATCCTGGCGTCTTTATCTTGTAAACTCCGAGCATATAGAGCCATCGCCACGTTGTTCTACTTTCGATTTACCCCCTCAGACACAGATCGATTAGCTTTGACATCTGTAGACACTCCTCGTCGCGCATTGTGGTGGTGAAAAGCTGAATCCCGCACGGGGCCCCTTCGACCGATTTATAGTCATCTATAGACGTTAGTCATGCTGCCAGAATCAATCGCTCGTATACCCACATTCTGGTGCAATTTGATCTTCGCCAACCTGGAAGGTGTCTGTAGCATCCAACTCGTTGACTTGCCCGAATGGAATGACACATGCCGGGTACTAATGATATGTCAGCTGGGAAACCCCAAACAGAGTGAAGACGGCATACATCAAGGCAGTTCAAGAAAATGGTGTATGGCGCAGGACCAAAGGCGTCATGGGCGACCGCTGTGTTTTGTGCCGGCGGCGCAAGACAAAGATCCAAATTATGCTGTTTCCACATCCCTCGGTATTCCTCTTTGAGTTCCGCGCGACAAGTGTTCAGAGCGGCTAACTTGGCTAAACGGTCCATCGAGCTCATATCGGGTAGGGATGGTTTATGGAACTGTTTCACCTTTGCAATCTGAGCGCCAATGTGCTGTAGTGCGGGCACCACAGGCTCGCCGGCGGAGATGACATGACTAAGAGCGCCCTGGTCTAGCCCGAAGATACCCAAAGCTACTTCATTAAGTTCCCTGATTCGGCACTCTTCGTTGGTGAGGCGAATAATCTCATGACCTTGTTCTTCCAGACGCTGTACGGCTTCTGCCAGGATCCGTTTGATTGGGGGATGCAATGGAAAGACTGGATGCTCCGGAACAAGACCAATTCTCAACTTCGGCTTCACCGTGACATTACGCCAGGGCACATCAATGACCGTGGAGTCGTATAGACTCGGCTGGATATCGAACACCGAGCTGAAAAAAACTTCGAGCCCGTCAAGGTCCGTGGACAAAGGCCCAGCACAAGAGAGAATGAATCGCATTCCGCTAGTTGAGCAGGCGCGAGTGCCTGCGTTAGGGACTCTGGACGCACTGGGTCGGAAGCCATAAGTTCCGCAACAAAGGGCAGGGACGCGAATGGAACCTGAAAGTCTGTCAGCCAAAGAAAGCGACACATTCGATGCATTGGACCTACCGCCCACGTCAGTGCCTACTCCCAGAGGTGATCCTCGTAGCGCAATTAAAGCACCCTCGCCACCACTCGATCCCCCGGGAGTCAGAGTAGTATTCCACGGGTTTAAGGTACGTCCGAAGACGTTATTATGCGAATCAAGTGCCTAAAGGTCTCAGCTTTGATACGATTGATACGATCATTGGATTAAGCAATCTCACCATCATCGTCTGGGGCACATTAGTCTTCACATAGATGACCGCCCCCAGCTTCAAGAGAATATCCACGAGCGGTGAATTCCCGGTAGACACCTCATCAAGGAAAGAAACCATGCCGATGGTAGCTTCTGTCCCTTTATAGTGAAAGCTGTCCTTGATACTCACGGGCAGACCATGAAGGGGACCGACAACTTGTCCTTGGGAGCGGAGTTGGTCGAGATATTGGGCTCGCTCAAGGGCCTCTGCAAACATTGTCTCCGTCAGACAAGAAACCTATAATGGTTAGCGCTTCAGACATGAGAAACCAAGAAATGAGGGATATACGAGTTGCTGTGCGATGGCAGCCCGCTTGCAGTATGCCACAGTAACTTCCACCGAGCTTAGACTCCCGTTCGCCAATGCCGCCAACAATTCTCGAACCGTGTAATCTTCTGTGATCTGCAACTCGTGCTTGGTCATGATGCCAGATTTGCGGATAATGTCATTCCGGATCAAATCATTTCTGTGGTCTGCTAGAGGAGTGTGCAGGGAAGCGATTACTTCGTCTGGCATACGCCATTCGGCTGGGATTTTGTTGGCGCACCGCTGTCGTTTCTGCTCGACCCGTTGCTGCCAACTGCATTCTTCGTTGGAGCCCATTCTCACTGCAACGGTCCGGTTTGATTGGAGAGATGTGGTGAGTCTACGAACTTCTTCGCTTGCACGTTCGGTGTGTATCTGACACTGGATGAGTGCAAAGCTTGAACCATAAACGATGTAACTGATTGACAGGGGACTTGAAGAACATGGGATTTGCCCACGTTATCTAATGCTCTGATGGCGTACGACAGCCGAGGCTCCGGAGAAAAAGAATCCACCGGCTCGGTTAAGACTCTCGTTGGCTCAATGCCTCTGCACTGTGGAGACCTCAAGGAAAAAAAAGGACCAGTACGGGTTTATGAATATTGAAGGAGAATCCACTTCGATTATCCCCACGGTCGCGCGCATTGAGGGCCTCTCTGATCTACTAAACAGTCCTCTGAGGCTCCAGTGAACAAGACTTGGGAAGCCATGAAATTCGCTGTGGAAAACCATGTACGCGATATTACTTCAGAATTATACAAGATACCTGAAGTTTCGCGGCGACTTCGAGTTGGTAATGGTGTCTGGTTCATGATAAGGGCCTTGCTCGTTGTCCCATACCATTTGGTGTTTGTGAGCAATATGGGGGCCCAGGCAAGATTGCTTGTGCTCGTTATGGCTATACGGCGATCGGAGATGGTATAACTGGCTGGAGTTGGAAGGACATCTTTAATGAGTTGGAGTACATTGTACCTCTTGAAAAGATCACAATTTGCTGTACCAGGATTCCTTGGGGCCGTCAACATGGTCGTAGCTTATTTCATCCACGGCACAGACGAGATTCGACAAAGGCCATTCACGGCCCGGAGCAACGATAGCATAGGTGAATTGGGCTTCCAAGGAAACTGGGTGGGCAGCTTCAACGGTCCAAGGAAGGGATCTGCCCCCTCTGGGTGGTGCATCGCGACCTCCGTGATAGAAATCTACTATGGGAATCCACAATTACGACGAATTCTCATGACTGACTTCCATGACGTGGCACTGACCCCTGGGTTGAAAGGGACACAGTCGAGACCTGAAAGAAGACCTTCTATGAGCCACAGAGTGAGGAACGAATGCACGTTTGGATGGTTTTGGCATAGATGCAGATGTTACCAGATCAAACATTCTCGGATATATACGGTCGAAGTCTCGGCATGGTCAAGCTTATGGGCCCCGAGAATAATACGTAGCATTCTAAGAACGTATACGCGTCCGACCACCGTTACTCGATGTGGATTATGCCGCCTATGCTTTTTACCCCAGGGTGATTCTCTTGGCCCTAATGCTCTGAATCATTATCCTGGGTAGTCGGTGACGCGGCAGGTTTCTGCCGAAGGGGGGAACGGTTCCGAATTTATGCATCGATGACCTCCCTTCGATTCGACATATGCGCGCATCGTTTCGTTTGATGACTTCGATCATTGTCCCACAGAAGTCACATATGTCAATGCGCCCCGACGAAGAAAGGGGCGAGTCCAGAATCTCCCGGAATTTCTGGACATCACCACGGATACAGAGAGCTTGCAATATTTCAAGGGTGGCGCGTGGGATTCGAGTTGGAATGTGAGGATGCTCGCTGGGGTGAGCAGGAGGGTAATCTGGCGGAGGCAATACATCCATCGCCGGTTGGATCATAAACAAGGATGGCAAGGACCAACGGTCGCACTTCTGGAGAAGCTTTAAGTTATACACCAGGTGAGGAGAAAAGAAAGGGAAGTATTTAGAGCATTTATAAGTCACCAGACCTCGGGTGACATCAGCACCAGGGCGTCCAATAGAGGTCCATGCATTTTCCGCTGCATATTCGGACGAATTCACTGGCTACGATTATACGAAGACATCCGGTCCAGAATCCCTTCTCTCCGGTCCCAGCCAAACGCAAAGGCAGCCCCTGGACCAAAAGCACAGGTCGTCCCGGCCAAGCCACAGATGGCTTTCCACCATGAAAACGACGCCCCGGTCTGCTCCAGCCCACGGAAGTTCAGTGCAAGCCAAACAAAACCACTAGCCATGTAGATCACTTCGTCGTACTGGAGGAGACGGGCTATTTCTCCGGCAAGAGGTGACAGACTCCAGATGATCACGGAGACTAGGACACTGGCGAAAGAGGCACCTGCCGGCACAGAGAATCGAGCATGGATGAAAGTGAGTCCCGAGACCAAGGCAAATGTGCGGTACGCTTGGCGGATAAACCGCATATTCTTGCGGACCTTCTGTTGCGGTTCTTGTTGCTTCGAACAAGCCTTTACAAAAGCTTAGAAAGGGGTGTGCGAATGTGCTCAAGTGCATAGTAGATAGGAGCAAGCTGTCCGATTCCCTTTACCTGAAAGCCAATAGCAATGGTTACAGGGCTTTTGCCAGCCTTGTGTTAGTAAGAGCCTCAGGATTCACCTTCGACCCCAACAGAACACTCGAACTGAACCAGCAATTGGAAAGGATGAAAGATCAATTACCTCATGCCTTTTGTATTTCGCCACCAGGGACAATCTTTTTGAGAATGAAACTATTATTCAAAAATATGGTTTAGAAAGATATACCAATACCAAGCCTTCCGGTAGGCATGTGTTGATGCCGGGAGACAGATCCTAGCACTCCAGTCCGAGCTTTTCCAAGGGGTATTTGAAAAGCCACACAATCGGCATCGAGTGTGGTTGGGTGCCTCAGGTTCGATATTCGACTGCATGACTGCCACCGTGGTGATATATCTAGAGGTAATGAATCAGTCGCAAAGCGGTCAATATAGGGGAGGTTTAGTTTCTGTGCACGATGCTCAGCAGGATTTGTTTCGCTAGATTTATGTATATGATTATTCATCGGTCGTGATACCTCCGGCACGGCAACACCCGGTCTCCATCATAGCCGAGGTGTGTATTTGATAGCTTTTCCCTCGAAGACAAACCCTATTCAAGCGGACTTGGAGACCAATTATAAACTTACCACTCGTTCTCCGAAGTTCCCTGTATTTTATTATCATTTTATTTTCCATTTTTGGATTTTTGGATTTTTCTTTCTCCCCTCCGGCCTTACCACCTCAGTAGCAACTCGACCACAACTTACCAATATAAATGACAGGGATAAAGCCGATTCTAACCTCATCCGAGACAGAATCAATCAGTGATAAGCAACTGGTGTGGAAGTTGAACAAAGTCAGCTAGGCAGCTGCAAGTATACCCGACTACTGCGCAATTAAAACGATGAAGCCAATGGAGTTCGGGTGGATGAAGTTAACGGATCATCATGACGCGGGAAGTGGGGATAATCGCTTCTGCAGAAAAGTTTCTCCATAGCAGCATGCGGTGAATAGGCTATGAGCACTGTAGAGTCCTCCCCTCGTGTGCGTCTAGCATTGATGTCGTTCGTCGTAGAGGGTTGATCAATTCGTATAAGCGGGGACTTCCCCCACCCCAACCCTGACTAGCCTTTAGGACTCCGTATATGAAGAATGAGCCGACCATCGTCCCCCACTTGCACATTCAAAATGCTTTCTCTCTTACCGGTATTGATGTCAATTCAACCAATTCCACTTTCTGGTCGAAGATGGGGTTAGTCGAGCTGGTCTTAGAGACCCGCTGGTTGATCGTCGGCAGTCTTTTCATCCTCTACTTCTTGAAAAAGTTCCAAGCGTACTATCGTCTCCGGAAGTTCAAGGGCCCACTTAGCTGTGGTTTCTCCCATTTTCTGCACACCAAGGCCGTGCTCAGTTTGCGGTGCGAAAGATGGTATAAAGAAATGACGGACCAGTACGGTGCGTAATATCATGATCACGTGGGCCCGACATTCCCGTCTGATAGGATTCTGTAGGCTCCATTGTCCGGATAGGCCCAAATGCACTCATTACCTCATCGCCAGAGTTATGGGCTCATATCAACGCGGTCCGGTCTCCATATAAACGGTCCGACTGGTATTACCATGCGGCTCGGTTCAAGCCAGGCGAAGATCATGTTTTCAGTGAGACGAATAACGAGAGGCATGACCGGAGGCGAAAGCAGATGTTAATGGGAGTCTGTCTCCCCCCAGAAGGTAGCTTGTTCCAACCGCTGATTCCTCTATAGTACTCCGGAAAAGAAAATCTGTCGCTAGAATCGGACATCGACTTGCGTGTGCTGGACTTTCTAGATCTCATTCGCAACCGATACCTGTCCACGGAAGACTGTCTGAAGCCAATGGACCTGGCGAAGAAAGTACAATACTTGACATTGGACGTGATCAGCACGGTCGGCCTAGGAAACAGCTTTGGCATGCTCAAGGCCGATAAGGATGTCAATGACTACATCAAATCTGGAGAAGAAGGACTCTGGGTGTCGAACTTTCTGATGGGCACAGGTCTACACTGGATCATGCAGATTGAGTGGGTCGGGAGGCTTCTCGGGCCATCCACGGATGATCTGAAGGGCTTTGGGAAGATGATGGCCACGACCGGGCAGATGGTGGCGAAGCGACTACAGAGTCCGACCAATGCGCGGAGCGATATGCTGGCTTCGTTTATCAGACATGGGCTAATCGGCAACGAACTATGGATGGAGGCGTTTGAGCAGGTTCTGGCCGGATCCGACACCACGGCGTCGGGGATCCGCGGTATTCTACTTTGTCTACTGTCAAATCCGCGAGTGTACAAGAAGCTGCAGGCTGAGATAGATGGTGCGGTTCAAGATGGCAGAGCGCCTTCGACCGGTATCATTTCTGACGCCCAACTACGACGACTCGAGTACCTGCAGGCGGTAATCAGGGAAGGATTGCGGATCTTTGTACCGGTCGTCAACATTTTCGCGAGAGACGTACCACCTGAAGGCGACGAAGTGATCGTGGATGGGGAATCTGTTCAAATCCCAGGAGGTACTTGGATTGGGTATTCTGCGTTGGGCATGCATCTCAACAAAGCCACCTATGGGGAAGACGCGGAAGTCTTCAGGCCGGAACGATGGCTGATTGACGACAAAGATCATCTGGCGAACATGACGAGAGTCAATGATCTTATATTTGGTTACGGTCGCTGGAAGTGTCTCGGTCAGACGGTGGCGTTAATTGAAATCGGCAAGACGATTTTCGAGGTACATGATGAGCTCCCTCTCCTGACCATAGTTGGCCTTGACATACTGACTGTGCTGGAAGGCGCTGCGTAACTTTGATTGGGCTCTTGCCAATCCAGAACAACCATGGCGTAGAAAAAATGTCAACGGCCTTTTTGCTGTAAGTGACATGTGGGTTACAGTGACTGCAAGGGAGCAGTTGGGTAGCTGTCTCTAGTATGATATTCCTGGCAAGAGGTAGGGAAGTGATATTGCGAAGGAGCAAGCGCTTAACGTATTGAGCAGTTTACTGGAAGTGCATTGAGCACTGCAAGGTCAGATTCCATCAATCCTAAGGAGGTTGTGTTTCTCGACATCAGCTCCAGAGTTGCACAGGTGGGCCCAACACTGCTTTTGCGTGGAGCTCGCTCAATTCCACAAGTGCCAAGAACATGTTTTGGTGAGTTTGTAGTATCAACCACGTAGAACTGCATCTGCTGTTCTCGATATTTTCAGGTCGCCTGGTCAAGTGTGGGTGAAACGGTGGGCCTTGTCATAGTAAGTGTTCAAACACACATGGAGGTGGGTAGAGTTGGGCAACACATTTTGTATATTATGGACGGGCGAGTGCAAATATTTCCGCATCCCTAATAATGTATATCAAATCGGCTGCGCTCACGGATATGAAAGGGAACCTGTATGTTCCTTGCCTCACCCAATATTGTTCATTCACTGTATCAAGAGCCCAGGCTACAGAACAAAGCCACTACAATGACATTCATCACCGCTTCCCCCATGATGCAATCCACCAGCACTTTCTCAGCCGGTGTAGGACAACGCAATAGTGTACTATAATCGCCAATGCAAAAGGATTCGAGGTCGGGACCAAGGCAATAAATGTCTCCAGTATGTCGCAAATCCACTTGACAGCCTTTGAAACCATGTCCCGTGCCGTCTAGCTCCGCATATAACTTTTGTAAACAACAATATCGGCGAAAGCTTGGTAGTGTTCATGTGTTCGAGAGCACACCGTGTTCAGCTGCTTACGGAGAGCGTTGATCACCACACAGGAAGAGAAAGAGAGACTCGACTGTACTTCCTCAACCAGGAGAAAACCGCCTATTTCGCTGGTATGAACCTCGTTCATCGTGGGTGTTGCAAACTTGATCATCTTGCGGCTAAGCTTGAATATCTGAACAAGTCCATCTGGCGAATTGGCTTTGGTTTGATGCTGTGAGGCCGTGGTGTGATAAAAAGCCCAAGGATAGAAAGGTATATGAGCGCTTGGATACGAGACACCGTTTGGCGACACAGCCACCTAATGCGCGTGTCGACAGGACAGCAGTTCACGTTGGTAGTACCCCTTCATTACCGGTCGAACACTCCGCCCTTAACGCCTATTAGCATCAAGAGTATTAGCCTACACCAGGATATGATATATTCCAGTTCTGTGTGCGGTAGAGCTCAGCGTTAAGGTACCGATTAGGTGATATGTAATCTCAGGGGGCCGCCGTACGTACTTTCCAAAGACGAACAATCGAATCGCGCGTCTTTTCGACGACTATAGAACTGACTGTGGCAGTATAGGCAACGTAGGTGTAAGTCACACCCTGTGGGCTTCTCCTCTAATCGAAGCTCCGGGTCGTGCGGGGGAAAAGAAAGCAAAGAAACGCCTGGTTGAATTGGAACCATGAAAGAAAGATAATGCAGACAAAACTGGGCAAAGTATCAGCACATCGCTGATGCTGGAAGTTGAGGTGAGTTGCGCAGGGGCATATTTATGGATTCCCCAATCAGCTTTAGCCTCAGTCTGTTAATTCTGACTAAATATCGAGAGAGTCCGGTTTGTAGCCATACCTTTGACCCAGCTTGTAATCCTCACATAGTGACTTGCCTATGCCAAGGCTAACGTTTATTAGGGTTCTCGCGATGTTTACCTTCCGGTGTTTTAGGAGGTTGACCGTTGAAGCGACATGAATTGTCTGTTGCAGCCGGCTCTTTACTATCCTTTCCGCTATCGTAGCGATGTTGATCGCTCGGAGGAGATACGATACGCACTTTTCGGCCTTAGTCCGTATCTTTAGTCCTCTTAGAACGGGGAGAAGTCGTATGCAACGTGCTGGGATAATACATTGCACAGGGCTGGCTACCACAACCCTCAACGTGATAACAATCTGCCAGAAGGTGGTGGTATGATGGCAATTTACATGAGCTTGATTCCCGTTCCACGACCGCTCTGGGTGGTTAATTTTCTGTGAGCGTATATAAATCGCAGGCTCTTGCATGGGTTCATTTGTGTAAGCTCACAACTCACGTCGCACATGTAATCTGAGACCACCAGTAATTGAATCACAAACATATTGTATGTACAGGAGGGCGACGAACATGATATTGAACTGCTTAAGTGGATCCCAATTTCGGGAACCGACTCGCAATGCCTACCGTTTCTGTGAAGCCTATGCCGATCATCACGGAGCATCAAAAAACCCGGGGTTGATCACTTTCCCATTCTGGATTTTAGCTTATATTGTTCTGGATTTGTTGGAGCTCCCTCTGGGTACATTTTTGATTATTTATCACCTCACGCAATGATGTGATGCTTTCGAGGGTACGAAATGGACAGATATCACATGCATGGCTCATCAGCAAATCTTTTACTCAAGCTAGTTATGTGGATACTAGAAGAACTCGAGTCCACTCACCTATACATATATGCCAACCACCATGTTCCCTAATGCCTGGAACACGCCACAGTATTAGGAAGCAAGGCCATGGCTGATACACCGTCGTATCTCACCACCAAGGCTGGAAAGTACGCCCTGGGAGCGTATCGAGGACCTCTAGAGCAGCAGCATGGAGACGGATCCCAAGTCGCACATGTGGAGCTGACAGAGAGCAGCACGCTGAAGGGGAACGGAAAGATACGTCGGCATTGGATCCGATTTTGGTGCTGTTACCTGATCGGTGCCATTATCTTTCTGGCAATTTTCCTACCACTGTTGTATGTCTCACACCCATATATTCAGCCACCAAGTCATAGCTAATAGGTCCAGCTTTACCGTCATCATCCAGGCGATCTCCCAGCGAGTAATCGACGACGCATCTCTCGTCCTCGTGGAAGCTAAGGTCATGCAACCCCGGCCAGAATCTGTTTTGCTCAGCATCCAAACTGCACTTAGGCTTGGCGTCAACGTCCCTGTACGTCTTGACCCAAATGTTCTCCACCTATTCAACAATGATCAGCCGGGAAATAGCACGTATTTGAAGGTCTATAACGATGCTATAGTCATACATGGGAACGCGAGTATTGGAGTCCAGAACCAGCCAAGCCCGATAAATCCTGACCCATGGAAACATTACATTCGCAGTGTGGTGTTCGAGCCACATGCCCCGTTGTCTGCGTTTGGAACCACCAACATATACTTGGGAAAGCTGAAGAGTCACATCTCGTTGAAGAAGGACCTCCCTCAAAACAGTAAGTGTGGGCCCAGAAGCCAAAAAGACAGAAATGAAAAATAGTGAGCGTAGGAGCTAAGATTGCAGCTCTCAATTCGTTCGCTGGATTCTCGATCGAAGATCCCAAAATGCTTTTCCCGCCGCGAGATGACGGTGTGAATCTGGTTGCAAATGCGACGTTGCCTAATCCATCCGTCATGACCATAGAAATCGTATGTACTCACCCGGTTGGGTTATTTATCATATAGTGGCTAATGAAACAGTAGGGAACCATAACCATGGACTTGAAAAGCAAGGATCTCACAATAGGGAATGCAACTATCAACAATCTGACGTTGCGACCCGGCAACCACTCGACACCACTCGAGGGAGTGGTAGATATGCACACAGTTACAGAGAATCTCCTGCCTCTGCTACAGGCGCAAAGAGACTCTTTACGGAGCGGGTATCTCAGCCTCGATGCTGTCACGCGAGAGGTGGAATATGATGGCGTCATGATCCCATATTACACTGAGGTCATGCGTGATTTGGTCCTTTCGGCGAAGGTACCAGTCAATGATTTGCTGATCAACTCGGTACAAGGGATACTTCACGACAACAGTTCCGGTCTCCAATCGGTACTGGATGACATTAGGGAACGGAGTGCGGCGAAGGGAGACATCACATCAAGCGTCGGTATCAAGCATCGGAGATGATACAAAACCTTATGAACCCTAGTTTAGATCACGTTGATTCGATAATATATTATAATTCTTATCTCTGATAGCCATTGTGTGAACATTTGGCGATTATTCTACCGTTGCAGTTTCTTATACTGACGTATACAGTCCGATGCGAGGGGGATATGTCACCGTTTTTACACTCCGTGTGAGCGTAAGTACTCCATATCTAAACATTGTTGATGACGGACCCAAAACATACAGGCAGATCTGGACATCCTTGTTCTAAGCCTGACTCACTTTCTTTTGGCTATCCAGCTCCAGTAGATTGCATATGCTAGTGGTAGGGTTCGTACAACAACGCTACGGGGCAGGTCTGACATAAGTCTGCACGATTTGGGAAAGTCTTGGTTGGCCTTCGGGATTCCAGACTAACTGATAATCAGAAGTACCGTGTAATTTCGGGTGCCTCTGCTTTTTACATCGCACACGGTATATATGTAGTTCTCAAGCACGCGACTGTGATACACAGCTAGCTATTCATATCTTCGACGTGTTCAGCACCGTCGGGATAGCGATGGTAACTTTTTTTTTTTTTTTGAGCAAGAGGATCAGCGTTTGATTGAGCCATCCTCATCGGCTGACCTTGACCTTTCTATGCCGAGCGTCCCGTAGCATGCTTACCTTATGATGGTGCACTGTAATTGGATGGATAATTCTGTTGCTGTATTATTACTGCATTAGAAGAATTCAACTTGCCCACGCACTAATCATATCGGTGTGAGTAGTACCTATACCTGATAGCACATAGACATATGACACAGGCTCATCGCGTTGGCCCATACGGCGCTGATGGTAGTGAAGTTAAGCACAGCTAAGCAATAGAGTCGTTCAGCGCAACGAATTAGAGACATAGGTTGCAGGCAGGCTCTTTGTGATGTGACCAGCCGCCGAGATGATCTTCCTTCTTGGCAGCTGAAAATTGATGGAACAGACTCTCATGTGAACAGCATCGAGAAGGGTCAAATTTCCTAAACGTGGATGGGGGACGTGTGATAGACATGTCTCTACTTGCCATGACACGTAATGTTGTGACTCTCTGACGGTTAGCAGAAGTCCTGCAAGAGTGCGCGTTGTACTCCAGTCATGTTGAGATCAACGTACCAGGCGCACTGGCAGGTAAGACTTTGACGGATCTGCCATTGTCGCATCAGCCCCACAGCCTTGTTCGAGGACCAATAACTGAGCCATATTACCCAACCGCTCTTCTGTCAATAGACGCACGAGCCAAACAGAATCCGAGACAATAGTACAATTTGAGCTTCACCTCACCAGAGTACCTCGGCTTCAATATTAAGCCCGGTAATATCACAATCTCATCCCAATAGCCTGTCAGTGTCAACATATACAGTAAGCCGAGCAAGTCCGCATTGAAGGCCAGACGTTCCAAGGCCTTATCGCCACAATGCTACAACAGGAGTTATGACATCAACTTGCTGATCTCGAACGTGTTGGTAGAATGGGAAGGAGCGATAGGATGTACCCCGGTGGTGGTAGATTGGTGTTGGTGTGAGGAACGATTAAATGTGGGAGATATAAATATGCTCTTCTTTTGAGCTATCATTACTATCATCAGATTCATCAAAACATCCAAGGAACACAATCGCTTGATATTTATCAACAACATCATCACATCACAACACCACGAAACGCGAGACAGAATGAAATCCCCTTATCGCTGCCCTCACCGCTCTGGCCAGCGCCGCTGCCATCACCCAGCCTGCAGGTTTGGTTGAACGTGACTATCAACAGTGTATGTTATTGTCTCCTATCATATCAGCATGTAGGAGAGAGAAGGCTAACACGATCGTAGAGTTTGGCGCTTGCAAGTTGTCGGACGACTGTTGTGGTGATCTGGTATGTTATACACATACATGAGGAGAGGGTATCTGTGCAGATATCCCATCCGCATAGGCATCAGGTACTTGTGGGTTTTGCCCCGGGAGGATCGGGCGTTCCCAAGTAACGTTTAGGGCGTGTCAGCAGTTGGCCATTGTGTGCCTGTGATTCAATCTTCAGTCAAGGTGGACAATAACTTTTAGTATTTGGCCATATGACAAATGGAAGGATGACCCTTTATCTCATAAGACCATTCAAAGTATTGACGATAGCTTTATGCGCCTACTTCTATTTGCATAACAATAATACATTCAATACTGGCAGAGGCCGGAACAGCTTTAACGCTCATTGTACCGGCCAATGCCAGGGAATTGAACATTTGTATAAGTACATTATATTTAACGGTTCCCCTAGGAGAGGTTGAGTTAAAATAAGGAGCCCTTCCGATTCAGGCAACTAAAGCGAGTATTTGAAGTACCAAAGGTCATTAGTCATATATTTAATACATGCATATGTACAAGGAACAACGCGGTGTGACACAGGCAAGCGCTAGATAACAGAGTGGGCGCCCCAGCCGACTCCAGGTAAAATCACATCAGCCCTTCGCTCGCCGCGTTGTGCGTTTGTGTGGGCTTCCAGAGCCCAAATGAATCTTTCATTGACTGGTGTAATTTAGAAGCTCCGCTGGACGGAGAGGTACTCGGAGCCACATCAACGGGAGCCATGACTGGAGATATTTCGAGCCCCATGGAGTCAACCCGGTGAGTTGCGAGATATACAAGCTTTCCCAAGACTGCAAATTCCAATTTCAACTTTATACTGTATACGGTTGCCTTCACAGGCACCTGGACGTAGTAATAACCCGAAAACTGTAGCACCAAGAGCGCAATATCCATCGAAATAACAGCGAGATTCATCGCCAGGATCTCGTACATAGTTCGGTTGCGATGGCGGTCGTATCCCGGGCGGAGCCTAATCAGCTTAGCGGTTTCGACGATCCAGAAGGTGGAGATGACGCATTCCTGGACGGAGAACCAGATGACCTGGATGACCTCCATGATGTAGAAGGCCCTAGCCCATACTGTCGGTTTCGAATAGGCAGTGGCGAAGTAAATGATGGACATCGGCGTGGCGAGGAGAATGGTATCAATGATGATAATATAGCGGAGGTAGCGGAGAACACGATCATTCCGCGACACGAGATGTAGCCGGGAGTAGAGGACGACGCTTTGCCCGCCGACCATGAAGATCCACCCCAGGTCGATCATGACGAGGATCACCCATAATGGGCTCAGGTTGTAGAGGTCAATGATGGCACCTATCGAGAAGGGTATGACCCCCACGGCGGTTGATAAGAGCATCGACCAGAAATAGATGCCATGATGATGATGGAAGTTCGCCAGGATCAGGATCAGAAGCTCAACCGCGTTGTATAGAGCGATTGCGAGAAAGACCACGCTGGTGGTTTTGATGGTGAAGGTGCCTCGTCCACCTAATGGTTCTAGCCGTATGGCAGCCTCGTTCGAGGTTGTGTCCATGGAATAACGTTCGCATTATACGCCGGTGCATCTGATGACTGAGGCAAAGAACTTGGATCTGTCAAAATTCTTGTGTGGAAAGACGTATGGGTTTCGCAGCGAGCGTGCGTTCATGTATCTTGTTTGAGGGGAGGGGGAACTGCATGGACATCCACGGATTTCATCTGGCACTAGATGAAAATGCGGGGAGCAATGAAAGCTCATGAATCATGTCGATGTGGGGGGTTCTCGTGGACTAACTAGACGACGTGTCAAGTTGCTCGGATTCGTCGAGGAGGATCCACTGCTCCAGATGAACGATTTGGTTGGACTTCCACCGATTCCAATAAGCTCCCGTCCCCCACAATATGGGGAGACAAACAATGTGGAGGACTTACGCATTGTGTTGGGTGAATTAGGATTGGTACCGCCATAACCAATGAAAATCTTGCCAGATCCATTCATTTCAGGCCCTTTACGAAGCCTCACTTGGTACCGGTGAGAGTCCGGCAGAGGCCCTTACTGAGCTTAGAACTTAGGGCACGACGAACACGGGCCGCAAATGCCAAGTCGTCAGCGCCGCCACTCGGTTTGCCCGCAGCCGGTATCGTCCTTTCGTGATAGCTCCGAGATAGAGACTTACCACCTCGCCGATAATTCTCTTGGCGACGTAATTAATCCCCAACGTAGTTAGATGGTCCTTCTACAGTGGATCTCTCCTATGGACCCAGTTTCCTGCGACAAGATAGGTCGAGGACAGTGGAACTAGAGACGCACGACGGTAACAGATCAACACTTCCACTAGCCGTGAGGTTCCGTAAATCGCGAGATACACTGAGTGAAGGGGACTGATCTCAGGCCGATAGCCTAATCTAGGTTTTCCGACGGAAAAGTTACGAAACTCTCCCGCCCTCTGTGCCTCCAATCCTCCACTTCTCAACCTGGTCTTCGCCGATGGAAAAGTTTTCAACGCGCCACCATCAGGGAAGAGAGTGTTTCGTTGCCTCGTCTCGGTGAGCGAAACCTATTTTTTACCTCTAGAAAAATGTCTCAAGTCTTCCTCCGCATATCACAACGCTAGGAATTTGATTACATTCAGGGGCGAGGACTTTCATTGGGAGGGACCACTTAGGTTGCATTAGGGTGACATTAGAGTTCCATTCCTGAACGGATGTCGTGAGATATGGGATGAGTCTCTCAGGACGGCCTTAGACTATGTCATTGCCCAAGCCCAGAGGTTCGTGTAAAAATCCTCTAACGGTATCAGTCTCGGGTGATCTGTATTAAAGACCTTAGGGATCGGCGATATTGAGTGAGGCAACCACGTTGATACACTTTTTGAATGCGGCTTTTTTGCTTGTTTATTTCTTGTTCCTTTCCCTCTCTGTCTCTCTTATCTCTCTTATCTCTATTATCTCTCTTATCTCTCTCTCATTCTTTGTCTGCCACTGGAGCCTAGTCGAAGGTTCAAATTAGCCCGGCATCAAAAAGCGGATCCAAGCGATCCGGTGGAGTCACCTGATTGGCCTGTGGCCGTTCCAACTCGTGGGTCTCATCAAATTTGCCGTTTGCATCTTAGCGGGTCAAGATGGGAGACGATCGAATGAGACTCTATCACAGCCTCAATTTCCCAAAGAAGGAAACAGATGCAGCGGTTAACCCCGCACCGCTTGTTGTCTGAGGCTGGTTTGCCCTAACTTGCCACTGCCACTGGGCAATGCCCTCTCCAGTCTCCGCATCGGGCATCCCCAAAAAAAGGCTAGTCGACCTGGGGAAAGAAAAATGGAGTCGGTCGGTTCGGAACGTTTCGTGACTTATTTATTGATTTTCTGGAAATTCGATTAAATCAATGACGTACGGTTCCCCCAGAAGCGTTTCCGAAAACGTTGGTATATAAAGTCCCGGGGTCGCGAGCTTCCCTTTACCCTAATATCATCACCCCTGGCAATTTGCATTTCCTCGCCTTCATCATGGATCCATCTTCAATACAGACGAAAGAGAAACCGATTGAGGATCCCAACGCCCTTTACCTCGAGAAAGGTGAAATCGTCGACGATGTTACCTACGATGCCGTGTTTGGAGAAATCACGGATGAAGGGCCGAACTACCGGAATGTACGTACATTCTCGCCGGTGGCAGATGCTATGGCAGCCAGTATGCAGGACTAACGAGACACTAGGTTGGCTTTTTCGGAACGGTGGTTCTCATGATGAAGACGCAGATCGGGCTGGGTGTTCTTTCCATACCAACAGCCTTTGATACCCTCGGCATGGTTCCCGGCGTGATCGTACTCATCGCGATTTCCTGTATCACGACATGGTCCGACTATATGGTCGGATCTTTCAAGTTGCGTCATCGCGAAGTGTATGGTATTGATGATGCCGGGGCGTTGATGTTTGGTACACCGGGGCGGGTCGTTCTCGCAGCCGCCTTTTGCTTGTGTGGGTTATCTTGAATTGACTCGCTCCAAACAGGCCTCACTGACATGGCATTAGACTGGATCTTCGTTGCAGGCTCCGGTATCCTCGGGATTTCGATTGGCCTAAATGCAGTCTCCACGCATGGTGCCTGTACCGCGATCTTTGTGGCGGTTGCCGCGATTCTAGGCTTTGCCTGTAGTAGCATCCGAACCCTTGGTAAGGTCACTTGGCTGGCATGGATTGGACTGCCGTGTATTCTAATTGCCAGTAAGTTCCCTTATACCTGTGTCTCCCCAGTCGATCGCTACTATCGACCTGAGGTGTTGATCCAGGCTGTGTCTCATCTTTCTCTAGTCCTCATTGTCACTATCGCCGTTGGCGTTCAAGACCGCCCGCCCACCGCACCACAAACGGATGGTCCCTGGGTTGCGGACTTCAAAATCATCGGCAATCCGACCTTCGCTCAGGCGATCACCGCGGTGAGCTCACTCGTTTTCGCATTCTCCGGTACTCCCGGGTTCTTCTCCATTGTGTCTGAAATGCGCGACCCTCGCAAGTTCACTCCAGCACTGCTTATCTGTCAAGCTGTTGTGACTGCGGTCTATATCACGATTGGCTGTGTAGTATATTACTACTGTGGATCCTATGTCGCCTCACCAGCCCTGGGCTCAGCCGGTGGATTGATTAAGAAGATCGCCTATGGACTTTCCTTGCCAGGTTTAATCGTTACTACCACTATTGTTACTCATGTGAGTCGAATCCCATTGATCATCTGTTGCAACACAGCTAATCATCTTCGTCCCACCTACAGATCCCAGCGAAATATATCTTCGTCCATCTGCTTCGCGGCTCCAAACACCTCATCAGTAATACCGTCACGCACTGGACCGTTTGGCTCGCCTGCACCCTCAGCATTACCGTCATTGCCTATATTATCGCCAGCGCGATCCCAGTGTTTGACGGACTTGTGTCGCTCATCGGAGCCTTGCTGGGCACGATGATGTGCTTCCAACCGATGGGTTGCATGTGGCTCTATGATAACTGGCACAAGCGGAGGGAGGGTCTCGCCACGAAACAATGGTGGTTTATGGTTTTCTTCAGTGTCTTTGTAGTCATTTCAGGAACCTTCCTGACCGTGGCTGGGACCTATGGATCCGTCGTTGGGATCATGGACTCATACAAAACAGAAGGTGGCTCAGCTGCCTTCACCTGCGCGGACAACTCTGGGTCTGTGTGAACTGTATATATAACAACAGAGTGTATGATTAACGGAAAGACAAAATGTGAAATCTCAATATAAAAATTCTAAAATCTCTGTCCCGTGCTGATTGTAGTGGTAACGCCTTCTTAGAAGGACTATGTAGGTCAGGGCATAGGATTGCCTAAACTATTGTCGGGCGGATGTGCAGGGTTTCGGTCAAGTCGAAGACTCACCTTTAGAACACAAAATGAGTGATGAAGGCAATAATACAGTACGACTGCAGTTGACCTATTCTAGACAATGTGGCTCATAAGTAGTACAACAGTGCGTGATGTAATTTCCAACCTTTAGCTCCCTGACTTCTAGGGCACAGGTATACAGGTCACAGCACTTGTTTTATATATATATCCTGGTTCGACTCCTATCGCTACGGTAATTAGATATATGGAAGTAGTTTTACCAGATCACGTTCCTACTGATTTGAAAGTGATGGGACTATAAGCAGTGCAGTCAACATACGCCGAGCAAACTGAGTACTAATTAATCTGAAGAAACCTAAAGAGCAAGCACAGTTTAAGAGAGAATGATTCGAGGTAAAATAGCCCCCAATCGGGATACTTTTGTGCTCATGCATTTACGACGGTCTTAGCGATATAGCGCGGTGGATACCGGCCAACAACCCTTATTATTGGACATCTTGGGTCTTGTCGGGATAGCCTACTGCAACTGGATTGGCGGGTCAACACCTCATTAAAATACAGTGGCCCTTACTTTTCTCCAAACGTCCATCAGGAAGCCGATCCCAAGGCTTATGGGCGACTTCCACAACGCCAGTGTGTTTAGCCTGCATAAGCGTCGCCCCGACGGCCCGCTTGGCTTCTTCACTGGTCGCGAGGGTCGCAAGTCAACGCAGGATCATCTGAGGGTGAGACGCATATTCCTGAGGCATAACAGATTAAATTGAAGACAGTGTCCCCCCAAAGTCGGCGCCAACATGGTCATGGCCCAAGTTATTCTTGCGCGCTCTCCCTTGCGATGGTCCGTTGATCCACCTGTGGTGCAGGAATGACGAAGGGACTTGCGAAAACTAACCATGGACAGTACAATATAGGAGCGCATTCCAGTAGAGGAGGACCCAAACTCTGCGCCACAAGTTATATTCTCTCCGGATTCCAAGTCCGTGCCGCCCGCTTTCTGGATCCCGGATTCAGAACACTCCGCTCCTCAGGTCTTCGTGCCAGATCCAAACGAAAAGTACTTGAATCCTACCGTGCAAAGCTATGGTGCACATCCTTCCATACCAAACCATGCGGCGAATCCACCACTAGCGACAGGACAGGCTTCGAATAAGAAGAAGTGGACCTGGATAATCGCCACTACGGTAGCAGTCGTGATTATTGTGGTCGCAGCCGTGGTGGGAGGAGTTGTGGGTAGTCGCAATGCTCACAAGGACAGCTCTTCAAGGTAGTTTCTTGCTCTGATACTTATACTCACAAGAGAAACAGCATTTGACTCTCCTGCAACAGTGACACCGCTGCGACAGCCATATCGTCGTCATCCGCCAACAACACGACTTCCAGCTCATCCACCAGCACCACTCTCACCAGTAGCAGTACCACATCCACAGATAGCTCAGCGACACCCACTCAGACGGATTTCGGGGTCACCGTTCACATGTACGCAAACGATACCTGTGGTGGAACGGACGATTCCTTCTCCGTCCTGAACTCCAGCTCACAAAAGTGCGTCGTTGTTCCGTCGAATAAGCGTTCGATTCGCGTTAGTCAGAACGAGTATGTATCGTAATTCATGAGCCCTAATCTTCAACAGCTAACAGTGTGCCAGTGGCTGCAATGTGACCACCTGGAGTGGCAGTAACTGTGCCGGCAGTTCTTACGATGTGCCAGACACGGACTGCCATGCCGTTCTGTATGCGGCCGTGTCTGTAGATTGTTAGCATGTTAAGGTCTTATCTAACTAGGCGATTTTGGAATATTTTAGTCGAAAGCGATTTGAAGGGCTGGAAATGCCAAGACAAAGTCATACTACATGATCTGCATGGCAACCTTCGCACCTTCCGCGAACGTACGTAGAGGGGAATAGCTTCAATGTATGCGCTGGATAAATTACTAGAGCTCAACTATCAATGTAGATCTGGCCCCACTGCCAATATGACTACGGCTCAACCTGTGTATAGATTGATTCCTCCCTATACGAGTTCTCTATGTAAGCATGCTATATATCAACTGTCCATGATCGCTGCTCTAAGGAGATCCACAACCCTCATGCGACGGCACCACGTGTACTGGAGGCCAAACACTCTTAGCAAGGTCCTTATCCATTTTTAATACTCAGGGTCTCCTTGTGCAGCTTACCGCCAGTCGGTTCTTGGATATCATTGACGCCATGTCTCGCAACGCGGGCGATTTGGACGGATGCTGTCCATTCGCGTGGTATCGCCACTTGTCTACAACTCTGGATATTCTTCGCTTTCACCAGCACATTCACGAGCATGCTCATTGCGGGTATTGAGACGGACCAGGTCGCCGGCGGATTTCTGAATTACTTCTTTAATATCTTGTTTGCTTTTGCAGGGTATGTTCTATCCAGACCAATTTATTTCTTGCCCGAATTGTCCTAACAGTGTCGCACCATACATCGTAGAAAAGGGAGGTTATCTTCTCGACAACAGCACCAGCAGCTGCAACTTCTGTGGCACGGCCAACAGCAACTCCTTCTTAGCCGACATGAACTTAAACTTTGAGATTAGATGGCGGAATTTTGGAGTGGGCGTTCTGTGTCTTCCAAGAGGAAGCCTCAGGAGTGGACGCCGTCTTGACGAGCTTTCGTCTTCCCTTGCTGGAATATATAATGAGATAAAAAGCGAATAATTACTAGTTATATCTACTGCAGTCATGCTACCAATTTCAATCTGATTTCGTTGGTGATATAATTGTAGCTAGGTCTGGTCCATGTGTTGGTCCGAGGATTATATAGATCACTACTGCAGAGCTTTGTAGAGCGAATGTATCTAGAATTCCAGTACAATAGAAATACAAAAGCAAGGCTAGTACATGAAATACAAAATATTGCAGTAGATACAAAATTTTAGGATTAAGAATAATACATGTACTCCGTAGTATTCCTTTAACCAGGGATCCACAAGATGGTTGTGATTGGTCCCGTAGTTTTCTCTCTTGACTACCCGAATGCGGTAATTTTCATCGACCTCCACATCGAGGAGCCTCCGGTTCATTTACTATCACAACCTTCTTACTCCCAAATTCTCTCCGTATTATCCCCAAATGGCAACTTCACGTATACCAGCTAAATCAGACGTGGTGTGTCCATTCTTATCATGATTCCACTTTCTCCGTCTGGGAGCTATATCTAGAGGTCGCTCCCCGTGCCATCTTCAGACTATATTACTTCGTTTTCTAAGAGCCGGCGTCCTCAGCACTGTCTGAACCAGTAGTATAGCAAAGCCCGAATACAATGACTTCACGTGACGGGTACCAGTGGACTGCGACGACAGGTCTACGTCAAGGTGTACCATCTATTGGTGTTATATCGCCACCCACGAATGTACTTTCAACAACAGAGGACTGGGATGTAGTTGTTGTCGGGGCAGGATATTCGGGTCTCACGGCATCTCGAGATGCCTGTCTCGCCGGTACGCCATTCCTTTGTCGGGTCCTAATAGACAGACGCGTTGACTGCGAACATTACCACAGGACTCAAGGTACTTCTCATCGAGGCGCGCGATCGTATTGGAGGTCGCTCCTGGTCGTCTAACATTGGCGGATATCCTTTTGAAATGGGAGGCACTTGGCTAAGTTGGGGGCAACCTCATATTTGGCGAGAGGTCTCCCGTTACCAAATGAGAAGCGAGTTGGAACCGTGCTTCGATTTCTCTCGGGGCGTGAATCACTTTGAACTGCGCACTGGCAGCCAAGGCTCATCAATCTTTAGCCACTTGGAAGAGGTTTGTTCAACCCGCCATGAGAACCGTCTTACATGAGGACCCTCCGTTGACCCTTCGAAGGATGCACTCCTCGCCAGTGCGTTGGAAAAGTTTGTTGATGTAGACGGCGCAATGGGGCGCCAGATCATTCCCTATCCGCACGATGCCTTCCACAACCCTGCGGCCCGGCAATATGATGACATGTCAGCTTTGGATCGTCTCAATGCGCTGGCCCAATCACTTACGCCAAATGAGCGCGCTGTATTAGAGAGCTTCATTCTGCTCTGCAGCTGTGGGACTCTGGAAACTACAAGTTTCTTTGAATTCCTTCATTGGTGGGCTTTATGCGACTACTCCTATAAGGGGTGTCTGCAGCATTTGATTTCATATAAATTCAAGGGGGGTCAATCCAGCTTCGCTATCAAATTCTTTCGTGAGTCACTGAGAACGGGACGGTTATCATACGCCTTCAACAGCCCAGTTCAGTCGATCAATGACCATGGCGACAGGGTTGTGGTAAAGACCCGCGATGGTCGCCAGTATAGTGGAGCCCGTCTAATCTCTACTATTCCATTGAACGTGCTCAGCTCCGTCCACTTTTCACCCCCTCTAAGTCCACAGCGCATGGCTGCCGCGAATATTGGTCATGTAAACCAATGCGTCAAGGTCCACGCAGAGGTCTCTTGCCCTGACATGCGGTCCTGGTCGGGGATTTCATACCCTTTTAACAAGCTTGCCTACGCCATCGGAGATGGTACCACGCCCGCTGGAAACACACACATTGTGTGCTTCGGGGGTGCACATAACCACATCCAACCCGAAGAGGACGTTGAGGCGACTAAAATGGCGGTGGAGAACATGTCGCCTGGGAACATGGATATCAAGCGATTAGTAGGTTTTGGACATCACATATCGAATAAGGTTGCTGACTTCTGATCCTGCAGGTGTTTCATAACTGGTGCAAGGATGAATTTGCTAAGGGTGCATGGTTTTTTGCGCCTCCACAGCTTCTGTCCAAGTCATTAGACGAACTAAGGTGCCGGCATGGAAACGTGCTCTTTGCGAACTCTGACTGGGCAGTTGGCTGGCGCAGCTTCATTGACGGTGCTATTGAGGAGGGTACTCGGGCAGCGGTGACTGTAATAGAGGAGTTGCGACCAGCTCCTGCTGTACGTTCTCATTTATAGATATCTTCAGTATGATAGGTCATGATGATGTGAAAGGATATGTCTGTTAGCCACCCCCTTTCTTATTCCTCGTTTCGTTCGAAATCTTGGCATTTTGTACACAATGTATGTAGTATGAATCCGACGGGTGTAGTCAGCTTGTCTTGATAGCACTGTCTAATTGTATTCTTCTTTTCCAAACAAAGATACTGTAGTGTCTGGCTATATTCTAGTTGGTGGTGACATTTCGTAGCTAACGTAACTAACACCTCCAACTGTGAACCTCAGATAATGGCACGAGCCACAAGGGACCATGGTTTCTCAGACGTCATTGGACCTCCGGGATCCTTGATGTACCAATGTTTGCGTTTGCCAAGTCCGTGAAGGAAGCTTATCAGTGCAGAATCATCCGGTTCCTTTGCCAGCATTTTTCTCTTCTTTTTTACCCAATTTGGTAACCCTGGGAAAGTTAATTCGAACCCCGCAAAAGCCACGATAAGGTCAGAGATGTCACTCTGAGTTGGTATCCTGGTATATATACTGTCTGTTGAGGTCTGTCGGAGTACAAATCATGGCTATAGTTGCTGGTATCGGGTTCTCAACCTCTTGTCTACCAGCCACAATCGGGCTGCTCTTCTATAGTACACCATGGACGCATCCGAAACAAAGCCTAAACACGGTAAGGATGAATCGTTCCTGAAGTATTGAGATGCACGTCACTAAACCAAGTCCACTGGCCCAGAACAATGCCTCGATACCGAAAGACGTGAGTCTCTACCGGATCGCTCAGCCTCCACCTAAGTCGTCCTGACTCATTCTTAGCCTACACAGAATCTATCCAACACGGTGACCTGGACTGTCTGGAAGGACTCAACTTTCAACCAGAGGGTACGCGGAAACTGACCCCTTTACAAACTATATCCGCCAGCTGGATCATTTGTGACAGCTGGGCGGGAGTTGCTGCCACAGTAGCTCTTGCAATAGTCCAGGGCGGGCCCGTAACTCTCATCTATGGGTTGATTTTGATCTTCTTTTTGGTCGGTGCTTGTACCCTGACCCTGGCCGAGCTAGCCAGTACATATCCAACCGCTGGCGGGCAGTACCATTGGACGAGCATTCTGGCCCCGAAGCATCTGAGTCGGGCGTTGGTATGTCCTCTCCTTCACCCGATATAAGCCAAGGTAAACATTGATGTGGTATCCAGAGTTATTGTTGTGGTGTCTCCAACATGCTTGCCTGGATCGCTATCTGCACTGGGATTGCCATCATACCAGCACAGCTTATCCTCGGTATTGTCCTCTTCTATGACTCGGAGTATCAATCGCAGCCGTGGCACTACTTCTTAATCCACCAGTCCATTAATGGGCTGGTCCTGTTGTATAACACAACCCTGTTGAAGAAGTCCCTCTGGTTTCATGACGTATCCTGTACGTCCCCATCCTTCTTGACCCGGTAGCAGGCTACGACATCTAATCAGATTGACAGTCTTCATGACCCTCACAAGTTTCGTCATTATCATGGTGACTTGCCTTGCTCGCTCGGCCTCTCGGTACGAGGCATCTAGTAGTGTATGGGCCACCTTTCTAAATGGCAGTGGATGGAACTCGGGCGGAGTGGCCTTTCTCACGGGTCTTGTCTCTCCCAACTACATATACGCTGGTATTGATGGTGCCTTGCACTTGGCAGAAGAGTGCCGGAATGCAACAACCGCTGTTCCTCGTGCTCTGATGAGTACCTTGGTTATTGGCTTCGTCACCTCTTTCGCCTTCATGATTACGATGCTATACTGTACCAGTGATTTGGATACTGTGGTGGCATCGTCTACCGGGTCAGTTTCCGTGTCCTGCCCTGCTGACCCTGTACGTTCGGACATCAATCTGACATTGTCGGCAGAGTTCCAATTTACGAAATGTGGCATCAAGCGACACGTTCCACCTCGGCCGCTACCGTGTTCATTTGCCTCCTTCTGCTCGCAGCCGTCTTCGCTCTCACGGGCGCTCAACAAACGGCATCTCGCCTTACCTGGTCCTTGGCAAGAGACCGGGCCCTGATCGGTAGTCAATGGACCGGACAATTGCATGACACCCTAGAAGTCCCCGTCTGGGCTCTGGTGTTCAACTATGCAGTTATGTTCCTCATCGGCCGTGTTTACTTAGGATCATCATCTGCATTTAATGCCTTTATCGGTACCGGCTTAGTTCTACAGCACATTTCATACGCTTTCCCGGCCGCGTTGCTGCTGTATCGATGCCGATCGGCGACTTGGTTGCCGGATCCACGCCCGTTCCGATTGCCCAGTCCAGTGGGTTGGGGAGCCAATCTAATCACTGTGTGCTTCGCAGTGTTGGTGTTAATCTTTTATGACTTCCCGACTGTGATGCCGGTCACTGGCAGTAATATGAGTGAGTTCGAGCTGCTACCATGACTGTTGTACCTTATATCGTTTATTGACCTGTGGGACGGAACTTCCAGATTATACGCCTGCGGTGCTCGGTGCCATGGCCATTGTTGCTGGCATAAATTGGTTGGTGTATGCGCGAAAGTGGTATCAGGGTCCACGACTTCGCAGATCCAGTGGGGAAATTCAGAAATAATCCCGTGCTGGGGTACTACTATCTCATGTATTTACTACCACCGTCATCTTGCTTATACTTCTTCTCTTGATAAGTTTTCAAGGGGAGAAAACCAATGGGGGCGGAGTGGGAGCCCCTCGGTGATATACAATATGAAACGTGTAACTTAAGTTAACACGGTTTGGTTAACCCCTTTAAACAAGCTGACAAAGCTATATAAATAATATAATTATATCATAGGAGTTCTCTAATACGAAGAGCACCGGCAGCTCGATGGTGTCAGATTCTGATCTCTCAATCATTTCCATACCCGCCCCAATCGGGTTACCGATGTCGTAGGCCGCTCCGCCGACATTCTTTTGCAGTGGCAGACTTGGCCTCTGCTGATACATTGTGCCCGGCACGTTAGGGCACCATCCAAAGCTGTTGGTCGCTGCAATGTTGCTGGGTATACCAGCGGTATACATGCTATAGCCTGGCCGCATGTAGCCTTGCCCCACAGCCGCGATGGCCTGCTTTCTCGATCTGGTGGACCTTGTTCAGAAGATGCTCCGATCAGTTGCCGTATCACGAATCATCCATACCTAGCCGGGCTAGCTCATTTTCTGTGTTTGTCGAATGAGGTGGCCTTCTCTGCTTACATTTTGCGGCGCCATGTGGCGAAATTCTATTCGATGAGATGATAGCCTCGTCAAGGGAAGTCGGTGTATATTATTTACTAGGCAAGAAATATTTCCCACCCTCGACACCTTCGGTTTAGAATTTATCCTTGTGAGAGCGTATTCGAGTGGTCCGAACTCATGGCGACTGAGAGGCAACCAGAGTGTATAATGTCCCAGACCCAGCATTGTCTTGAGAGTCTAGGGGCTCAGTCATGCCAAGAGCCTCCTAATGCCTCTGGGGATACTCAGCAGTATTCAAACAATCCAGCACACAATGATACAGCAGGACCTGACGACCACCTCCAACAAATTACTTGCAAGGACCGTCATTCTCCCGTCCCAAACCATTCCCAGCTATCGATCCACCGATACCAGGTTAAGAAGCTGCGACGCCTGCAGTCTAATGGCTCAAGGCTAGCTGGTCCTCAAAGGGGAAGGAGCTATCTAAAATTGCAAAGTTTTCTAGACTATAGGGTCCAGCAACGTCGGGGCACTTGTAAGGATGGGGAGCCAGTATGGTCGGACGAGCTGGAGGACGCATTTCATCAAGGTAAGCAGAATTATCTGCCGAGCTTAGCAAGATGTTGACGGCCACTGTAGCTCTCGAGGCAAACCCACCGATGGGGAGGAGAAACTGGTCCGCACGCGGGGAGTCGTATGGTCGAAACGAACTGATTGCGGACTATATCTATAGGTTAACCGGCAAGCGGAGGACGAGGACACAGGTCTCGAGTCACTTACAAGTCCTTGACTCGTTCCTCAAGGGTGACCCAGACTGTAAGTTCAACAATACCAGGATATAGTCCTCTGCGTGACGTAACAAGAGCTGCAGGGGAAAGGCTAGTTCGAGAACAACCGGCCGACCACTCAAATAGCCAGACTCAACTAGTTGGTCCTACAAGGAGAAGTCCTATAAACTGTTTATCTTCTAGTCACTACAGTAAAGATTCACTTGTCTGTGCTGTTCAATGCCTTGGCTTTGGCATGTGGGTTAGTGCTCCCAACATGCCAGACCGGATTGATGATGCGTTCCATGTGTATACCCGCCTCCGGAGAGGCCAGCCGCAAGCACCTATGCCCTTGGAAGAATTGACGAACTGGCGAACCTTCTTTCCGCACTTAAATTCGTTGCTCTTAGAGGTCAACGACCCCTTGAGCTGCGAGATAATACTTCTTGAGGCCAGACTTCAGTTGATGGACGTTCATCCTCCTACAGGGTCAAGGTTAGAAATTGGCCTGGAGCTTGACATTACCAATCCTACATTGGGCGCCGCACCGATGAGTAACCAGAGAGAGAATTGGACCTGTTACAATTACATATATGAGGAAGGCCAGAAGACGATGGAAACATATCACAATATCCCCAAGCCGCACACCACAAGAATTAGACTGCCGTTTGAGTCGTCATGGTGGGCGGAGCGTTTCACGATGCTTACCGAGGACAAGCAAGTGGCTGAAGCCAGCGGACATCAACATGCTGCTAAAGAGCGTAACCAGCAGTTCTTTCGCACCCTGACCGCAGTTCAAGAGATCCGTGCCAGCGAGCCTGCCAGCTTGCGACGGCTGCACAACCAGTATGCAGGGTCTCCTAGCGATGGAAGCAAGAGAATGGCCATCATCCTCTGGCAGTTTAGGCAGACGCTACCAATCGAGGTCGGCACCACTATATGCCGAAAGCTAATCGCTGCCCCGGGCCGTACCAATGAAATTTACCTTCCTACTCCTGATTTAGATTCAGTTCGCCTTACTCCTCTTTCTTCGGATCCAATCCCACCGAGCAGGTCGACCCCTAGCATGTACCAGAGCCCTCGGACTCATGAACTACTGCAGCAGCACTGGCCCTTGTATCAGCCTTCCCATCACCATGTCACTAGCGTTTTCAACTCTGCTGGCGCCTTTGATTTCACGAACAGCATTACCAAACCAGAAGAAAGCTTGTCCGATAAGACGAACTCAGCTTCGATGCTTGATCCATTTCCTAACCTGCAGCAGCAGACCACCAGTCAGCCAACTAGCCTCGATGTCTCCAGTGGAGCACCTAGGATGCTCCAGATACCTGACCTACCTCTACCACATACAGGTCTTGGGGCCTACGGGCTCGGCCACGAGAGTCATTTGATAGGCCCGGACGAACCGGTGGGGAGTACTGTGGGCATGTCTGGTGATGCTGGTATGAATGGGGCGCGTCTCGAAACTCTTTTGGAGGATGACCTAAGAGTGACAGCCACAAGCCAAGGCACAGTTTTACAAGATTGGCAACAAGGTGGGTCGAAGAATTCGGGAAAGAAAAATCCTAGAGCAGGCGATGATGCACATACCCTGGAATTTACACAAACTCGAGCATTTACGGATTCAGGTTATGCATCTACAAAACTAGACAATTACGGGCATATCCAGAGCACTAGGGATATTCCAACCGAACCTCCTGCAGGCCCTGGATACGCATCAGGAGAGCAACCCGAAGTGCCACAGACACAGAACTTCGTGCATGTGGATGCAGCCAGAACGGTTTACTCTGACACATCGAGTGTTACTAGTTTACAAAGGGAGGGCTACATATCTGAATTGGCTGGAGATTTGTTTACAAAAGTGTCCTCCTGGCAGCCTGATTCGATGACAATGGAAAGAATTTCTGAAGTCCTTCCAGAATTGCTCAGAGCTTTCGCTCTTAAAGTTGGCCACAACGCACCTAGCCAGATGCATCGTGATGTTATGGTTTTTATCCACAAGAATCGAGAGTGAGTCCAATATTCCCAAGATATAACATGAAACTTAATCCTAACTTTGCTTATCTCTCAGTAAAGTTGTGAGCTGCTTCAAGGACATGTGTTTTCGTCAGGAAGAGAGTCTTTCTGACATGGAGACTAGCGACTCTGAAGCAATGCCCCTGGATGAGATATGGACCTTCTGGAATAAACACCTAGAAGAGCAGCAAGATCCCATCCCACGGTCTCCTAGCATCAATGAACCAATAATCGGCAATGCGGATGCAGACGAAGAACAGAGCGAAGAAACTAGTATGCCTGAACTCTTTGCATATAAAGATTTCCTTTTCAATGTCGCCTCGTATGAATGGCTTCTTGCAAGCATGCGTAGAGAGCTCCTTTTGGCCCCAGCAAAGCCAAACCTTATGGAGACAATCAGGAAGAGGATTCTTACATCCCTGCCATCCTCTCACAAGATCAGCCGAAAGTCATCTGCAGAAGCTTATACGGTGACTTTTGTGATGGAATGGAATCCACTATCCTTCCTCGACGAACAAGGGTATACGGAGGAGCCAGGTGAGGCAGTTGAGGGAGCCATTACACTTACAGGGTCAGCCGAGGATGCACAGGCTTTGCCTTGTGCACAATACCTTTGCCAGACATGGCCCTCAACTGGTGGGCATATTATTCAGCTGGTTAAGGATATAGTCCGCGCTGGACCTGGCAGTCGACAAATATGTAAGTTTCCAAATCTAGAATGCTTTAATTTAATCCTAATTTGTGTTGTTCTAGGTGACTTTCCTGACAATGCCAAGGTCACCGCATGGCTTCATGAATCAAAGTTTAACGTTGAGGCTTTCGGCACAAGAGATTCGGTGGCCGAGATCGGTGAACAGTTTGCATGGCTTGGTGCTGCCCTACGCTCTTCTCCATATGACTTTGGAGTTGCGTGCTGCATGCCGGTTATTAGTATTCACCATATCTCTAGCACGCCGCAACCAGTGTCAGGCAGGCTGTCTTGGCCCGATATCCTTTGTAGTATTGATTTCACTTTTGAGGAAAGGGAGAAGCAATTTACACCTTCTAATGCTCAATGCTGGCACAACTTGTTCAGGAATCCCGTTGTCGTCAGAGGCTACCCAATTCCGTGGAGAACTGAGACCGGTACAGGTCTAGAGATTCCACTTAATATGATGGCAGGGTTGGCTCAAACTAAACGAGTCAATAGCTTCAACAGAAAGCTCTTTATCAAGGGCTTTTCGACAATGTTAATCCCAACAAGACAAAGTGGCCATACAATCCTCTGGCATTTGATTTACAACATGGACAGAAGCCGCACATCCTATATCCAACATACAGTGCCTCATATTGAGAATATAAGCATCTTTGACTTGGAAAGGGCTCGACATGTGCTTGGTTGGTGTTCGGAAGCCAGATACAACGCTGGTAAGAGGGCTGTGGAAGAAGGCTGGTTTCTTTGCTAACACATTCACAGGTGCCTCAGACGCCAATTATCTAATTAAGCCGTCGCGGCTGCCAAGGCCTCCCGAGGGTTGCATATATCATGATGTCCGTGTATATAAGGGACAGGTCATCACTGGCAGGGCATTCAGCATAGGCCACAAGGACACAGCTATCCATATAATACGAAATGGATATATAGAAAAGCTCAAGTCGATTCGTCGGAGATTCTTTGTGCTTTGGGACGAAGAAGACAAACGAGGGTGGTTAGTCAATGGGACCAGTGTCCTCTTACACCTTTTTCGTGCATCTTTGAAGCACGACAGCATGGATGAAATCAGCACTGAATTTCTCTTCAACGTGGAAGATATGCAAGAGGCACCTGAAGCCTGTAGAGCTTCTTCCGCCATTAAAGTCCTCGTGAATTCGAACAACAGGAAGCTCCCGATATATCTAGAAAAAGATGGCTATCTTCGCCTGGAAGATCGGATTGAAGAGCTCTACGACACTTTGGAGAAGATCATGGACTATGAGGTCGGCATGGCCACACAAAGCAGCGCAAGCTCATCGAGAGCACGAAAGTACCTTGAAGGTTGGGACTTCAATGACTTGGCTACCAGTCGCGACATTTTCTATCCTCGTGTTGCCAAACTTAAAGCCATCGGGAAAGGCTGGGTGGATTTTGCCAGAGCTATTCACGCAGTTACGTTGTTTGGTCGGCGATTTGGTGAAGTTATCCAGCCTATCAGTACTGGCTCCTGTACCAAATGGGCCCAATTGCCAAAGGACATGTACTACCTCGCCGCCTCTATTCACGACCTAAAAGAAATCATGGACATGGATGGAGATTCAGAAGCAAACCCGATAGTATTGGCACATAACATCATTTGGCACAATCCAGATATTTTTGGAAGCTGTCAATGCGAGGTGGAAGGGCAGGAGAAGCATTCGGACCTTGTTCAGGTCCTTTTGCCTTCGGCTCTTAAGAAGGGCTTGCTCAGCAATCATCAAGTTCCTTTAGAAGCTCGCGGCGCGGTGATTTTTGGCCACAATGAGTACTCCAGATGGTTCTGGAACGATACTGGATACCCTGTAGTAGGAGGACCATGGTCACCATCAGAGGCACCCGAGAACGAGTTCCATGACAGTGGAATTGGGTCCGACACAGCTTCATCGGCTCCGAAGGAAAGTCGTAGTTCGGCAACTTTATGCTCTCGACACCCATCAGGCGAATGTAGAGAGACTCTTACGTGTGAGAGCTACACAGTTGGAATTATATGTGCCTTGCAGAAAGAGCTCCTAGCGGTCCGCATACTGTTTGACGACAGACATGAAGATTTGGAGAGGGCTGTGCGAGATACGAATCATTATGCATTGGGTCGTATTGGGCGTCATTACGTTGTTGCTGCACGTCTTCCATCTGGCGAATACGGTACAAACGCCGCTGCCGATGTTGTTTCCCATTTGACCAGAAGCTTTCCTGAGATCAAGTTTTGCCTTTTAGTTGGGATAGGGGGCGGAGTGCCCTCGAGAGACAATGATATACGACTCGGTGATGTTGTTGTTAGCCATCCAACTGACATCCATCCAGGGGTTATTCAATACGACCTTGGCAAAACAAGTGAGGAAAACACATTTGAACGAACGGGATCGCTGCAGCGTCCGCCGCGTTTCCTGATGACAGCTATAAGTACGTTAATGTCCGACCCTGATCTTCCATCCACACGATTTCAAGGTTATATCAAGGATGTTACAGCATGCAACCCAGCATACAAGCATCCTGGAGCCCAACATGACAAGCTTTTCGCCCAGTGTAGTGGTCGGCATGTCCGAAGAGCACGCCGTTCCGTGACTCACCCACTCATCCACTATGGTCTGATTGCTTCTGGAAACAAAGTTATTAAGGATGCGGAAACTAGGGATCATCTGGGTGCAAAGTACAACGTTCTCTGCTTTGAGATGGAAGCAGCTGGCATTATGAACGCAGTACCGAGTCTTGTTATTCGAGGAATATGTGACTACGCGGACTCACATAAGAACAAGTTGTGGCAGGAGTATGCATGCGCTACAGCTGCAGCATACGCTAAAATGCTTCTTTCTGTCGCATGAAACTGCAGAGATGTCCGGAAATTTCACAGGGCTCCTAAGGTCGAACAATGTACCACATCCACGGTGGCGGCATGATAATAGGTAATCGCTCCTGTAACCTCAGCGGTATGCCCGAGTTCGTCTGCGACTAGGTATGATGCTATTTGTACGAGTATCGACTACAGATTAGCTGCAAAGTATTCCTTCCCCTCTTGGGCCAACGAAGTGTGAGAAATCCCTTAAATCTGTCAACGAACTCGAGCTCTAACGAGCAAAGGTCCCTGCAGGTCACTAATTCCAACACTGAAAAGCTTCGGGATTCTGCCTTTATACAACCCCTTGTCCACATCCACCCGCTCCTGCTCATCGGCTAGCTCAAACGTAAACTCCTTAAGCAGAGTACTGAGCAATTTGTATATATTAGTAGTCGCCACAGCTTTCCCAATACATTGCCGGCCACCCAGCCCGAAGTGCATCAAGAGCCGGGCTTTAGCACCAACATTTGGATCATTCCAGCGATTAGGGTTGAATATATTATGGTCCTCACCCCAAACGACAGGGTTGTGATGGAATGCGTGGTTGCATACAGCGACTGACGTCTAGTTCAAATAATGGTTAGACCCTGAGGAAAGCATGTTTGAGATGCAAATCAACCCACTCCTTGAGGCAAGTGTTCGCCTTCTATCGTTACTCCGGCAGGGTCAGTAATACGACGTGCTAACGGCATCGTGAAAACCGGGGTAATACGGAAGTTCTCTCGGATACAGTTTCGTAAAAATGGGAGAGAGGCTTCTGCGGCTGTGATAGAGTACGCAGTCTCGCTCGGTCCAAGGGACGGCAGGTTAGAGTCGATCTCCTCAGTGCACTTCCTCATGAAGTCAGGGTTATGGAGGAGATGGTAGAAGAGAAGTGTGGATGTAGCGCTAGTTGTGTGAGTTCCGGCAATACTGTGAGATCGTTAACCCTATGTTGCCAAAGAATCAAATCGGGGTGCAGTACATGAAACCAAATGCCTCCGTTTCCAGATCAGTTTGCGTAAGCCTTTCGCCTGTCTCAGGGTGCTTCGCCTTGATCAAGTTGGTCAGAATATCCTTCCGATTCTGTACTCCGACTGAACTTTCACCATCATTCAGATCCCTCAGGCGTCGTTGAACGCTGCTCGATGCAAGATCTGCGCAGGCCTTTCGGCCAGCAAAGAGCCGCCGAAGCCCTGCATGCGGCATGTAGGGGAGCCACCTTTTCAGGGTCATTGTCATTGTGGGCCATGCACCGGTGACAGCCGCCAAAAGGCTATGCTCGATCACCGGCGGAATACGCGACTCGTCATCAGCCTCTTGCACACCGAAAGACCGGCTAAACGCGAGTTCACCTAGAACATCGATCATATAGTAATGCAAAGCTTTCTTTAGGGCAAATACTTCGCCTATTTCACTGTGGTATCTAATCTTATCTTTCAGAATGCGTATGTTTAGATCAAGGTACTCTTCCATCTCCTTGATGTAGCTCAAAGAAAAGCTGTGAGACATATGACGCCGCCTCACCGAGTGCATCTAGAACCATGAGTTGCATAATTTCAGATCTTAGCCGGAGACTTACCACTTCATCCCGCATCCCAAACACATTTGGATGAGCAGCCCCATAAGCATCGTAAAACTCGGTTTTCGGCATGGACTTGGCGCTTTTCTGGTAAATTGTCGGGACAGCACTCTCGTGTGTAATGCTGAGCTTGTCTGGTCCGTATCTAACGATGGGGCCGTATCTCTCGTGGAGTGCGGTGAGATTGTATGGTTGTTGTAGAGACAGGAACTGGTGAACCTGCCATAGATCTGTGATACTTGCAAGGAATGGTCCTGGATATTTGGCCAGTGGGTGCAGGTAGCGTTGATAAATGACATATGCGACAATGATTGCGGTGAGCAAAGCGCTGCCCGCAGCCAACGGCGTCTCTGACACGATATTCTGAAGAAGGGTCATTGTGACTTGCCGTATGTGATTCCTAGTAGTACTTGGAGTCTTACCCCATGTGTAAGTCAAGATGTGTACTACTATATATGTTCAACTTAGGGCCTCCTCGGGTAGGTACGAGATGATAGCCGAGCTTTTACGGTGAGTACAGTAGGATTCACCCCGCAACAACTGCATCATGCCCGCAGATTGAGGGACCCATATTCCAGAGCTACAAACCACTTGGATAGTACGGATGCAGCTGCACTCCTCCTACGGTAAGGGTTTGATACCCTCGGATAGAAATCAGCGGGAAGCAGTGATCCGATTGGTCAAGTTGCGTGGGGAGCCTCCCGTGACCTGGGGATGATCGCTGTGGGGAAGACACAAAATCTGGACGTTGATTGTTACTGTTTAGGAACGCTTGAGATATGGGAAAGATGCGTGGGATGCGTCGAACAGAGCTTGCCTGCGTCGAGTGTCGTCGCCGTAAACTAAAGGTAAGTAGCTTGACTCGAAGAATCTGGATCGCAAAGATCTGACGTTAAGCAGTGTGAAGGCACCCGGCCAAGCTGCTCCCGATGTCAAAGCCGACGTTTGGAGTGCTCATATAGACCGATTCATAAAGGCAGTCGTACGGCTAAGCTGGGACGGTGGGCCTCCATTTCTGGATCCTGATATGCACGGACACCCTAACGAATATACAGCGAGCGAGGTGACTTACTAAAGAAGATAGAGAAACTTGAAGAGCAGTTGCGAGCGGTCACCGAGTCACGCACAGCTGCAGTTGGAATGGCACTTACGGACCAAGAGAGACAGCAGGAAGTGGTGCATTGTAACGATCGAACAACTGTGGAGGACGGTGCACCGGTTGATGTACTCTCAACAAATGCATTAACCGAAGAAACTGATAATGTCGTGGGATATTTCGGTATGTTTGTGGATTTGGGTTGAGGAAGCACACGAATTAAGATCCTAGGCCCCAGCTCCAATTATGGCATGTTTCGCCTTCTCTCTAGCGTCTTTGCGGAAACGACAATGCTCTATCTACCAGTGTCCGGGGTTGTTAAGAACCTGAGTTCATGTTATCACTGCGCGCAGCGTCACAACCAGGCGTCCCAAACAGGTACATGTACTCGGGCGGAGGCAGGTGTTTCCCAAGCCCTTCATGAAACATCTCTACTACCAAAGGAAGAAGCACTGGTTCTTTTCGAGAGGTACTTTTCCACTACGAACATTGTCCTCCCGTACATCGATAAAGCAATTTTACTCGAGGGATACTACAACGCTGTACAGCAACGCCCACCAAAATTTCGGAGGGTTTTGCTAGCATTGTGCAATATTGTTTGGGCTCTTGCAGCAGCCTCATTAGGCTCTCTACAACGAGAGACATTCTATAAAAAGGCTGTTGCGTTACTAGACTCCAGGACGCTAGAGCGTCCTAGCTATGAGCTAGGTGAGACATCTCCATTACGGCTTTTAACTGATAAGATCTCATTAACACAATCTGTTAGTCCAGTCACTCTTATTGGTAGTTGAGTATAAGCAAAACCACCAGCGCTCGATATCCAGTTATACATCTCATGCATTATGTGTGAAGGCGGCGTTCCACGTTGGGCTGCATCACCAGGCGACAGATGCCTCTAGCGACTCGGATGAGACTAGACTTCGACTTCGTCTATGGGACGGAGTGGTCAAGAATGACAGGAAAGTATTGAGCCACCCGCTGAACCCTCGTCAAACTAACATTAGAAGCAGGATTATGGGTTTGACCCAAGGCCGGCCATATATGATTCCTGAATGCCTTACGATCAGCAGTCAAGCGCTCCCTGGGGTTAATTCCCCGATTAGTGACCAATACATGGGTCACCTTGCGTAAGACCTATTAGCTTCGGATCCCACTGATCTCATCATCGTGGCTTATGGTACGTTAGGCGGTCGCATACTATCATCGAGCATGCCACAGGGTCCCTATACAATGGAAACATTGAAGTGTCAACGAACGATAAGACTCATGCCCTTGTCACCCGGTGGACGGACCTATGCTGGAAGAATGAGGAGTGGTCCCAAAATCTATCCACGATAGGAGGCCTCGTATTGGCGTCCGAGCTAGCTGGCTTCCCAGTACCGATGGACTGTCATACAGCTGTGCGCATATTGCTATCGATACACTACTACCGACTGCGCATGATTGTGAACTTCCCCTTAATTGCCCACTTTCTGGTTTTACTCAGAGATAGTTCAAGTGAACCACAAATAGTCGACCGTTTGAAGGAAAGGCTGCCTCAAGTATTACAGAATGACTGGGACGCGGTGCGCAAAATCTTCAGGATAATCAGTTCCCTTAGCACGGCTCACGAGACATCCGTCAACACGTTCGCGGCATGGTATACCTGCAATTATACAAGTATGGCAGGATCTCCAACTGTTAAATTATCCCGGGCTTACGAGTAGCTTAGTGTTGACGGTGACCTTACATTACTTTGCAATGCTTATTGTGAAAAAGCACGAACCCGAGGTCTTCGATACTGCTTCGGTTGCTGAAATCCGGCAGGAGATAGAAGATGCTCTGCGCGTCATGAAGCATATTGGCAAAAACAGCCTGATCACTCAGAAAGCCGGCTGTTGCATCGAGAGACTACTCACCGTATTTGATACACTCGGTATCCTTCCCTCCGCGGAACATATCCTCTTTTAAAGGTTGGACACAGTCATTAACCTGTCTGTAGGAGACCACGTTAGAGTCAGGTCCTCTGTCTCTTTAGATATCTGGAATACCGACTGTATCATGCGAAATATCGGACAGGCTTCGGACGATCTCCTTATGCACTTCAGTCAAGACGACTTTATCGATCAAGATCTGTCATTCCTTGACCTGTACTCTCGCCTCCCTTTGTGTGAATAGTCTACTTTACTTAGTGCGAGTAACGCTAGTAGTTCATTCCTACCTCACAGTGCCTCGTCCTAACTAGCGTTTGATATACAGCACTGTCCAGGGGACTATGCATTACTGCTGACAGAATAATACACCTAGTCAAATCATAGAAGCGCTTATCCTCGTCGTCTATCACACATTGATGTCAGCAAATCTGAATTGCTGTAGGCTCAAGTTACAAAATACTCACCTGACAATATTTCTGTAAACTTCCTGTCCTCCTGTTTAAAAGCACCACAAAATGACCCTACCAATATGCTGAATACTAAATAGTCTAAGCCATGCTATAGAAGCGAAGGAACAAAAAGTATTACATGATTAGTGTTGGGTGTATCAAGGAGCCCACTATATTTTCATCGTAGTTCGCCTTCCAGAATAACAAATCAGAGTTATATCTAACCTAGCGATTTGGCAACGGCACGTGAAGGAGCATTAGCAGGAGCATCATACGAAACAGTGACGCAACTTGTTTACGATTCATCTCATGCTCTTACACCTTGTACACGATCTTGTAGTTGGAGATCACCCCGTCACGGTATTCCTGGAATCCCTTTGGCACAGAGTCGAGTCCCTCGAGGAGCTTCGGAGTATTCGGTGTGATGACTCCAGAAGAGAGCAACTTGGGCAGTTCCTCGAAGAAGTGGGCTGAAAGTTCGTGGTCCTCCTTGTGCGGCTGCGAATCTGATTAATAAACAACTTTAGATGTTCAATCTCAACGGTGACTTACAGGCCAGTAAAACTCCCCGTATTTATGCTCCTTCAAGAACGCCGTCCAGACAAGCACATCCGTCACCTTAGTCTGCTTGGTCACGTTCTCGGTGAAAGCCTTGCCCGGACGAACAGTGCACAGGCCGCCACCCTGTTCGGAGACTGCGTGCGATGCAGTGACCGAGGACGAGTCGTTGCCGATGGTGTCGAAGACGTACTTGAGGTTAAAGTTCGTAGCAGCCTTGATGATCTCTACCACCTTAGCATCACGGTAGTCAAAAGCGTGACTAGCACCAAGGGACTTGACAAGATCGTGGTGCCGGGGACTGCAAGTCGTCACAACGTTGAGGCCGTAGTACTTGGCGATCTGGATGGCGTAAAGTCCGACGCTTGCTGCAATGCGTGAGTTCCCAATGTTATTGATACGCCACATGTCATCAATTCGACTCACAGCTGCCGCCCCAAATGAGAACAGTCTCTCCAGAGTTCTGAGGGATGTTGAGACAGTCCTTGGAGAAGAGAGCGATCAGTGCTGTGCACGCGGCGAGGGGCACTGTGGAGGCCTGCTCGGGAGTGACACCTTCGGGCAACGGGAAACAAATGCGCTCATCTGCGAGGGTGTACTCGCTGTAGCCACCCAACCCCTTGATCTCGCCTGTTCAAACAAAACTTTAGATAATAAGTAGAATGAGGATATCCGAGACGGTAACCAACCTCCCCAAATTAGACCAGCAATCACGGTGCCAGTCTTGATCCTGCTCACTTTGTCGCCAGTCTTCTCGACAGTGCCGACAAAGTCACAACCGAGAACCGCATCATCACCGAAGGCATTGGCGTCGAGTGATTGGACTAGACAGAGGCTTAGCTTCAACGATCACAGGATGAGGGGAACTGGAACCATGACTTACCGTCGGTAGGGTTCTGGGCGACATAGGAAATCTTCACCAGCACCTGATGTTCGCCTGGAGTCGGCACAGGAATGGTTTCCTTGGACAGCTTGCCGCCTTTGGTGACGAGAGCTGTAGCGGTGGTAGAAGCCATTTTCGATGTTCTGGGTACTATTCTTGTCGATGGACGTCTTGCTTCTGAAGGTGAATCGTCTCTCCTTTCTCAGCAGCTGCAGGTTTTATGTGTGTCCAACTTAGCGGGGGTTCCCGTGCCTCTATCTATAAGGATCGTTTACCCGCGGTGAGATTTGTAATCGACCTTGATATCGTCATCACTCCAATGAAGTGAACACTAAATTTGACTGAGAATTGCTGCGAAAGATGGAGTGTTTAACGCACGCATTTGGCTTGAATGTACTCCGTATGACGTTGGCGCTTGCAGATGTCCGAGACTACACCAGCGCGCGCCTGGAGTTTCCTTCAATCGTTGAGGTCCCACATTTATTGGCGGTGGAGCTTGACGGGTTTGCACCAATTTCGTTGATAAAAATTGCGCACCCACATCGCGGCCGACCGCTTACCAATCCGTTAGGGGGAGAGCTTGTCTGTAGCGCAGTACGTTCAACAGCTTCGTTCATAATGGCTCAAGCGTTGCCCGACCCTAGTAAAAAGGATGAAGATACTCCGTACTTGATTTTGTGTGTACAGTACTCGAACCCAGTGGATCAAGCGTTGATTCAAGGCAAGGACATTCACACGAGTTAAGCCAAATTCAGGATAGGACGCAGCGCTTCCATTTTGCTGCCCGCCAAGGAGATTTACTCCCCACAGCAAGTGCAAGCGCCGGCCCCGCGGAAAACAGCTGCAGCGTCTTAGCGATCACCAGGGGCTCGCCATAGATGGCGCCGACGCCGCCAAACCGTCACGCATAGGTTCGAGCACATTCTGCATTGCAAGAAGCTCGAGAGAACTAATGTAAGGCAGGGTCATGCGTGCTCTCCACTGCAGACTCCGTTGAGTGTTGTTCACGATGCTGGTAACAATATTGTCTGCGAAGAAATCGCAACTCGAAGCGACGTAGAATTTGTCGCGAACGAATGCTGGACTGTCGTATCGGTGAATGCTTTTCATCCAGACATAGCAGCACGAGAGTTTCATTGGACCGGACCGATGAGTTTTCTAAGCTATGCCAACAAGAGCTGGGTTTGTCAAAGACAGCTGGTGATGTTCGGCCACAGCAGTCAAAAAAAATATAAATGATGGATTGTTCCACCAGGCTCATCTCGCCCTTCTTCTCTCCTAGAAGCGCAGTCCTCCTTTCCGTCCAACAGCGCCTTTTGACCTGATCAGCCTGAGCAATATCAGGTACAGTCATTCAAGATGAAGAAGCTCTTAAACATCCTGGCAGCTGGCTTCTTCGGCTTTGCCGTCCAGGCCACAGTGCCGTCCAACGGCACTGCCGAGGCCAGGTTGGCACAGATCAAGGAGCTTCTCACGCATCAGCTCTCCGAAAACGCCACGATTGTCTTTCCCGACTCCGAGAAATGGTATGACGTTACCCATCGTGCTGCTGCTCCCCGCGTCAACCCGGGCTATCTCGCCGTTGTCGACGTAGCTACCGAAGACGATGTTGTGAATACGGTACAGGACGAGCTGTTCAACATGAAAAGAACATTATCTGACTCTGTTACAGATCAAAGTCGCGAACGAGATCGGACTCCCGTTCCTGGCCGTCACCGGCACCCACGGCTGGACCGACGATATCAGCAAGATCCAGGATGGAATTCAGATCCGCATGCGTGGCCTCAACCACGTCGGTCTCGGTCCCAACAATGACACCGCATATGCCGGCGGCGGTGTCCTCCAATACGAAGTCGTCCAGGCCCTGTATCCGTATGGAAAACAAGCTGGTAATCTCTCAAGCCCTCTCACATGAATCCCGTACAAGCAGGCCAAGCACGATCAACTGACAAGCATGCTTTCTCTAGTCCACGGTCTCTGCGAGTGCGTCTCCATCCTGGGTCCTCTCCTGGGTGGTGGCCACAGCGTGCTTCAGGGTGACCACGGTTTCGCTGCCGATAGCTTGGTCTCGGCCAAGGTCGCTCTCCACAACGGTACTGTTGTCACTGCCTCGGCCACTGAAAACGAAGATCTCTTCTGGGGCCTTCGTGGTGCTGGTCACAACTTGGGTATTGTCCTTGAATTCGAGGTCAAGGTTTACGACATCCATCCGGATCCATGGACCTTTATGACCCTGGTCTATGAGGCCGATAGGATTGAAGAGTACTTCGAAGCCTGGAACGAGCTCGAGGACACTATAGCCGATCCAGGCCTGGTTGTCCTGAACGGTTACTACCGCAACTTGCCCGAGATCAACGCTGAAAAGGTGAATAACTAGCCTCGTCTTTGTTGCCGCAGATCACATCTAGCAGCACTTGCTAACAATGCTCTAGCCTGTTCTAGTCATGGAGCTCATCTACCAGGGTTACGATACTGCCGCTCCCCAGTACATTCAGGCCTACCGTGCCATCGGCCCCATTCACGAGGAGACCATTACCGATATCTACTGGAACGAACTCTTCGACATCACCAACTTCGGCCGTGACGACCGGGTCTGTGTCCCGAGTCAGAACTGGGCCGGCTACTCCAACTCCATCGTCCGCTGGGACCCCGCATCCATGCGCGAAAGCTACAACATCTTCGCTGACCTTGTCGCCATTGAAACCTACAACACCTCCACCTTCATCTTCGAATCGTATGGCCGCAAGGGCGTCCGTGACTTCCCCGATGGCTTCAACGCTGTTCCACCGGAGGAGCGCAACAGGCACAACATGTTGGCTGCCTTCCTGTTCTGGTCCGGTGATGACCCGACTGAGCTCGCCGTTGCCCGCGACTTCGGAGAAAGGCTCCAAGTTGCTAGCCGCAATGGTGACATTGCCCACTCTTATGTCAATTACGCCATGGGCGGCGAGCAGCTTCCGCAGGTGTACGGCCGTGACGTTGACCGCCTCGAGAAGCTCCAGGCCATCAAGACAAAGTTTGATCCTTACAACAAGTTTGGATTTTATGCTTCCCTCGCAGACGCTTGAGGGCGACGATGAAATGATGGTGACGGTCTGGGAGGAAAGTAAAAAGAGCCGGGATATAGATGTATAAACTCACCCCCTTCGTCAGCCTCCAGGTCTGGTCTGGGATGAGACTGCAGGGTTTACGATAATCAAAGATGCTTCACACTTTCGAGAAACAAAGGATCGGTACTGGTCAGTTAGCGTGAAAAATGCGCGTTCTCCTGCCATTAGACTGGCTAATAGTGTTTGTAAGAGAACGCAGAAGATCTTTTTGTATAATATCTCAACGGTCGAAGAGTCGCTCCCTGTGGAACTTATGGCCATCTAAAACTAGCTAGGCCTAAACTATTGTGGGACCGCTTAGCGGCCGGAGGAACCATCTTCCGAGCCACCTGAGTCGGGAACTCCCCGAAATACTCGTACATGGATGATATAGGAGTATCCTTGATCCGGGGTGATAAGATAAGCTTCCAACTAACGGCAAACAAGACAAAAGTCGGACTTCCCCGCAAAAACACCTCCACCGGCAATCAATTCAGCAACATTCATTCAAGCGTTCCTACAATGCCCTTTTGTTCTATACCAGTCTGTGACCCCAGACTAAATGAGCTCCAGAAGTGTTAAAAATCGAGGTGCGCTTTCAGATAACGTAGTCCTTTCGGGAGGCTTCAAAGTCAACCGGCTAACGTGCTCTTGCAGGGTGTTTTCAGTGTACTAAGCGACGGATTGTCTGCGACGGCGCCCATCCTACCTGCTATAAGTGCCAGAAAAAAGGTATTGAATGCTCAGGTCTCGGTCGGTTTCGCTTTTCCACAGGCATAGCCACGCGCGGGAAATTGAAAGGATGTGCCATTCCGGCCACAGTGCCACCTCAATCGCATTGCAATAATCAGTCACCCACGGGTGCTCCAACGCCTCAGAAGATCCGATGGAAGGACGACGGTCCAAATCGTAACAAGCGCAAACCTAGAACGGCAGCCACAAAGGCTAGCACATATCCGACCGTACAAGAAGTGAAGGATCGCCAGGCTTGGCTTGATTCTGAGTCTCAAAGCAAATCCGCAGTTCCTCGTGCCAGTGAAACCTTAATAGCACCAGATGCACTAGGTGAGAAACCTCGTGTTGGGTCAGTCAGGTACTTCGAGGGCACCACAACCCAGCAGGACCAGGTGGAATGGCAAGAATGCTCCGGTTCGTACAACAATGATGGAGGAAAGGGTTGTGATTACTGGTCGTCGCGAGCTCCGGACTTGTGCAGCACTATAATTCCATGGATTCCTTCATTGGGTCCTGAAGACCGAATGTACCTCTCGCATTGTAAGTTACACCTCTCCCGGGTCCTACCTCTAAGTGGCTAATACATGCTAGTCGCCAGCCAAGTAGCCCCAGTCATGGTCATCTTCGATAATGTTTCCAATGGCTACCGAGATATTTTCCTACCTCTAGCATGCGAGGATGAAGTCCTGCGTGGGGCGATTCGAGCTGTGGCGGCTCAGCATCTGGCTCTACGACATCCAGGTTTTCAGGGCATAGCAGAAATTGGCCGTGCAGCGATCATCTCCCGGCTTCGGCGCGATTCTTTGCAGGCATCCTCGGACAGCATCGTTAATCTTCGCACGTGGGCAACCCTGATTGTTCTACTCGTGGGTGAAACCATCACAGGCAGTCCCGAGTACTCTCATTTACTGCGCACACTACTCTCCCTGATGCCGAGCCTCTGTCAAATGGAGGCGACGCCCGCCTATCGCTTTCTTGTACAACAAACCCACATGTGAGTCAGCAATGCCCTGTATTCCTTGAGTTGACGCTAATGATGAGTACAGGTTTCAATTTCTCGGACAGCCGTTGCTTAATGAAACCCAAGGCATGAATGCCCTAGGCTTTCACCCTAGCCACTACCTTGATTGGACCGACTATGAACTACCCCCCGAGTCCAGGCACAATAGGGTTCTTTGGGTGGTCAGACAGGCCTTTATCGAAGCTTCCCAAATTTATATCCTCCGAGCCACTACCAACCACGACCTATGGGATCGACTGGAGAGCTTGAAGCAGCTGGTGTCACGCGTTGACCCTGATGAGCAAGGCGCGCATGCCCTTGTTTGGGTGTGTTTCATCGCCGCCGCCGATTCTACTGACCCAGAACACCGGCGATTCTTCACAGAACGCATGAACCAGGTTTTCGCAAAGACCAAGTTCCAAAATATTGTTGCAGCTGTCCGGACCTTACCAGAGATCTGGGCACAACAGGGCTCCGGGCGCTGGACGTCGAATTTGATCCAGCTAACTCCCACGCTCATTATGTAGATCATTAAATGTCATTGTGCCAGTGGGTAGTAGGAGGTACAAATTTGGTTTGCATATCTAACCATTCATATTGTGGGTTGAGATCCCTCTTAATCTCTGGTCGGGTTTCGGGCCTCCTCAGTAGTATATCATTCTGTAGTATTTGGTCCTGGTCTTACCGAATCAATGAAGACTGTGGCAGTGGAGGCACAACATATTCTGATCGAAGCCCGCTAGTCCCGCCTGCCTTTTGATCCCTTGTGCGGGACCTGGTCAGGCTGCAAGTCAACTGTGTCAGTGAATCTGACTGGTTGTTGACGGGTCCGATTTACTTGGAGATCAAAGACGTCCATCCGCTGGTAGCCACCGGCGGTATCGTGGTATTGCTTGCCCTCAACACAGTCGGTCAGATCAACATCGGCGTACAGGATGCCTTCCCGAGCTTGTAGGAAATCGGCAGAATGCTGAGCCGATGTAACTTCATCTATCACAAATCCCTGCATGGGTGCCCCAGTCGGGTTGAGGAACATAGTTGCGGCTCGTTGGGATTGCTCCATGGACTGTTTAACACTGGATGAACTAGAGGAAACGATATCAATCGCATCGGGTCCCAACATCCCGGCGCAGAGAACTCCGAAGCATTTCGCTTCGAAGCAATGGGCTGCCGCACGGATTCTGTTCGCCGCTACATTGTCATAATTTGATTTTCCCATTGCATCAGACTGTGGATTGTGTTTTTCCGCCACAGGCTGCGATGGCAACCGGGTTGGCCATATGGCTGGCCAGGTCGAGATATGGATCTGCTCGCCCTGGGCGATGAGAGCATATCGAGCCAGAGGATTGGTGTTCTCTCCACAGATAAGGGCCCCAATCTTCCCACACTCTGTATCCGCAACCCGCAGTCCATAGCCATCCCCAGGCGACCAAGTCAGTTTCTCGAAGAACGTCGGCACGAGTTTCCGGTGATGGACGAGAACATCCCCCCGGTTTCCAATGATCATATTCGAGTTGAATAAGGTTGCACTGCTTGTGCGGGCCTTCTCCGGGAAGCCAAGGCTCACTATGATGTTGCACTTTCTCGCAGTCGCGCGGACCGCCTGTATCTCCTGCCCGTCTGCGTGGATGGATTCCCGGACCATTCGCTGAAAGAGGTCATGGTTCTCGGTCGGCGGGCGCAGGGCACTCCAGATGGGAAATGCAGATATGAAAGACTCCGGAAACGCGATAAGGTTTGCCTTGTTTTTAGCAGCCTGTTCGATCAAGTGGATTGCTTTGTGTGTTGTTTCATGAGCGGAGAGAAAGATGGGGGCGACATGGGCGGCAGCAAGTCGAACCTGAGTGGCCATTGCGATCGACGGTGTTCAAAGTTGGTTCTAACGAGGAGACAGAGGGCGCTACTAGATATATAACAAAGACCTTTATGCTTCCCCAAACCTACCCCAAGCCAAGAAACTTAACGGAGCAGCATGAGAGGGTCTCCTTTGCACTCTACTCGATCCACAGCACATATAAATCCTCCTCTACATAGCACCATACCGATAAGGAGGGGACAGCACACAGTAATAATTCTAACCAGGAATGCTTTTAACCAAAGATTGTATGTATAATGGGGGCTTGTGAGGGTCACGACTCCACATCTATGGCCTCGGTTCGGAACATCTCTACGTCCGGGCTCCAATCGGGTTTTGCGGTCCGTTCCGCTCTCGTTCCGCTTTCCTTCCGCCTCTAATATGGTGACATTTAGACATTACGTGACTTGAGGTCTTGTCACCAGCCCCAGTTGCTCCACTATTCAAAATGAATGGCCTTGATGTAACCCTATGGACTACTAAAATAGCGTTTATCCCTTGGTGAACAGCCTTTGCATCGCAGACGATTATTAACCCCCCAACTCTGCCAGTTATGAATTGTCCTGCCAGAAGGTTCCCTCTACGCCGACCAGCTAATCATGTTCCCCCTATACCTCGATGGTATGCTCACTTTGCAGACGGTATAGACAGAGTATTTACTACATATATTGGGGTTCAACGACATCATGGACTCGATATTGGGCTGACGAAGTGCCTCGCGGCGATCGAGCGGTGGCTCGCTACAGACCAGGACAACGCGCCTGCTGCGGTGGAGCGTTTTCGGGTGATTGACGGTGACGACACCCCAGATTCACTCGTCTTTGCATGCTACTGGGATACGGAATCAAAGTATGAGAACGGTATCAAAGGATTGAATCTCACTCAACTGTACCAAAAGCTCGATAAGTCGATTCAGCCGACAGTGGGTCTCTGGTGTGAGAGGTTTGTCAGTCACGTTTCTCGTCTGGAGACAAACTACTCAGGGACAGACTATCTGCCTGGCCTGGCTCGACTGCCGGGCACAAAGACCGTAGCGCATTCATACTCGGCATACTGGGGCGCTGCTCGGGATCGAATTCCTGATTCGGCATTTGAGCTCTTTGAGCAGGATGAGAATCCCACAGCAACAGCAATTCCTGATGCTATGTCGACATCCTTGGGCAAGCACCTCACGGGTACCAACTTCCATAACGTGGTACATATACGGACTGGTCAGTTCTGGAACAATTGCGACGAAGATGAGAAACGTTCTTATGAAGACAAATTGGAACCGACTCTCCGAGAGGGCCTGTCATACTTATGGCAGAACCCCTCCGAGACGGGTTCCATGGGACTGAGATACCTATCTAACATTCCCACCTCTTCGCCCGAATGGTCAGGGCAGTCAAACGAGTCCTGTGTGACCGGATTCTTCAGAAGCCTTGCTGACCTGGAAATCTGGGCTAAGAAGCACCCATCGCATCTGGCTATATATACTGGTGCCATTCGGCATGCGAAGACTTTCGGGGATAGACGAAAATTTCGGACGTGGCATGAGGTCTCGGTACTAAGGCGCGGCGATGCACATTTCGAATATCTCAATTGCTTGCCGGGCACTGGCATGATAAAATGTGTATCCCTCACCGAAGTTAGTGATTTACGTCCGAGAAATTAAAACTACGCAAATCGCGGTTTCGCTGCAAGTAAGCGCTACGCTGGACCACAGATAGGCCATTAAACCTTTCCTTTTTCTTCCTCTTTGGACATACCTGGTCTGGTTCCACATCGCCGGGCGTTTCATCATGCCAGAAGTAAAGCTCTATACGCATTGGTATCAATCGGAAAAACATGTTCAAGCAAAGTGAACTTGTCGTATGCCGGCTATAGAGGTAACGTATGTATGGCGTGAGGTAGATGCGTTTATGGCGTTTTCCTCGAAATCGTCATGTAACTCTTTGGATTCCCTATAAAGACATCGGTATTCTAGGAGGCATCAAGTGAAATGCATTAATGACATTCATGTATGTCGGCCCAGCGTCATGCGACCCACTCTGGTACATTGAACACAATGATCAAACCAGATCTTTCGTTGGAAACATCGCCAACTTACAACACAATCTCAGTTCCCTACACATCAGGTATGTGATCCATCCGCAATGGCAGCACGTTTTCCGGTATCAAGAAAGCTTGTTCAATTGAGCGTCGGAAATGGACAGATATATCCGATAACAATCTGTAGATCCAATCGGAGGTTGAACATTGACCTCCAGCTTGACTTCACGTACGTCGCTTACGGTTGGGCTCCCCCGCAACATGCTTGGCATACCATTCTTGTCGGCAATTGTGTTGGACTGCTTTACCCCGGATTATCTTGTTGCGGAGATGTGGGGACATGGAAGTCTACGTATTTAGCTCAAGCCTACGAGCTAATCAGGTATAAAAGGAGGCATCTCCTTTGGTTGATATGCCCAGTCCTCTCTTAGCATTGTCAATCAAGGACTGTCTTCTCCAAGCAAGTTCGATCGCAATGGCAACCACGTCTCCTCATGATAGCTCTATGAAAAATGATACCGACCATGTCGAGTACCTGGGGGACCCTGAGAAGTCTTCGTCTGCCCCACAATATGATAGATTTGGCTCCTTCGCTAAGGTCAACCCCAAGGAGATTGCTTTAGTGAGGAAGATTGATCTCTACATGATGGTTTGGTCCGCCCTAAACTCCTGAAAATTGAACCATTTTGACGATCACTAGCCGATCCTTTGGCTAATGTACTTCCTGAATTTTCTTGACCGCAATGCCATGGTAAATGGCAAGCTCAGCAGTCTCTCTGAAGACCTAAAATTAAAGGGGACGGAGTATAATACATGTATTAGCATTCTCTTTGTTGGGTATGACCCCAGTGATGACTACGTCTACGGAGCATATACTGACCCGGATGACCAGATACCTTCTTGGCCAAGTACCTTCCAACATGCTTCTCAATCGAATCCGGCCTTCCTGGTTTATGGCCGGGTTTATGATGGCCTGGGCAATTGTCTCTACTCTCACATGTCTGGTCAAAGACTACCACAGCATGCTCGTATGTAGACTTCTGCTCGGCTTCGTCGAAGCACCATTCTACCCTGGAGCGCTTTTCATGATATCTTTGTTCTACACTCGCAAAGAGGCGACCACTCGCATGGCTATTCTTTATACTGGCAACATGCTCGCCAGCGCCTTTTCAGGCCTGATAGCCGCCGGCGTATTTGCTGGTCTTGATAAGAAACACGGCCTTGCAGGGTGGCAGTGGCTTTTTCTCATCCAGGGGGTAATAACTGTCGGGGTCGCTCTTGTCGCCTTCTTCCTACTCCCAAACGCACCCCGCTCGACGGCATGGCTCACCCCTGAGGAGCGACAACTTGCTGATGAGCGGATCAAACGAGACACTACGCAGAGGGAAGAAGGCACCAGCACGTGGGTTGGCCTCCGCGAAGCCTGTATGGATTACCGCACATGGATCTTTGCCTTGATGTGCAATTTACATCTGTCGGCGAACGGGTTCAAGAACTTCATGCCGACCGTGGTGAAAACTCTTGGCTTCAATTCCACGATAACACTGGTTCTCACCTGCCCTCCATATCTCGTCGCTACGTTCACGTCCGTCGCAGTGTCATGGTCCTCGGGACACTTCAACGAACGTACTTGGCATGTTACCGTTTCGAAAGCCCTCGCGATTATTGGTTTCGCGGTTGCCTGCGGGACCCTGAATATTGGTGCGCGGTATTTCGCCATGATCCTATTTGTGGGTGCCACCTATGGGGTGAATAATATCAACATCGCATGGACTGCTGCGACGCTGGGTCAAACCGATGAGAAGAAGGCAGTCGCAATTGCCATTACCAATACATTGGGTAATTTGGCCAGTGTCTACACGCCTTACCTTTGGCCTGACAGTGACGCTCCACGGTTTGGCCTCGCAATGTATTGCAGTATCGGATTTTCGGTCGGAGTGGTCATTCTAGCTTGGGTCATGCGAATTATCTTGACGCGAGAAAACAGAAAGCTTCGGGAAGTAGACTCGGGGGTAATCAACCTCTATGCCTATTGAAGTAAGAGCAGAATTAGTCAGTGGGCGGTGTCTTTTTTTATGATAATATTGAGGAAGATACTACTTACATGTCATATTAAGGATTACCAACACAGTTGAAAGCAAGCCGAAAGGCGGACCTCTCAGTAAAGATGTAATTTCGCAAGCGCGTTGGCGAGAACTGTTTCTTTCTTCTCTGTCATTGCTCTTTTTGCCTTATATGCACTGCCCTTAATCTGTACAAGTGATCTTTGCTACAGTACTACATATTGTGTCAACTCGTTGGACTTGAGTAACTCAGTTGCGAGTTAGGGTCGGAAAACGTCAACCCCTCTTGCTTTTCCGGTTTGCTTTTCCGACACGGAAACGATACTCAGTGATAGTCCTCCATGACAGTGCCCCAATTGCATTTGTAACATAAGTTTAACTCCTGTTTTACCTGTGACCGAGGTTAAAGTTGGTTTCTCTTGTCCGCTTGGCTCTATTCCTCGGATAAAGCATATACTTTGCGTATGAATGCTATGAGACTACCGATTTGACTCGATGGCTGGGCCTAGTGCTAAGTATCCAGTACAGCGTCTATAATCAATCCATTAGTGGTAATTGGACGTCCCATTCCTTCCAAGACTACTAGTTCCCACCGGTTTAGGGCTTGACATGAGTATCATTGCGGGGTTGACCGTCCGGAAAATCACCTTACCTTTTCCGTGCAGTAATTGAACCTCTGCTCCTTTTCCTTTCCAGATATTTTATTCCATTCATTCGGATATAGCACTTCTTTCATACTTTCCCATGGAGTTGATTAGCACTCGTCCGAAGAAACGCCGATGCGTTAAAGAGCGCGTCCGTGTCACCAGGGCGTGCGACGCTTGCAAAAGGTACGTTGCGAGTTCGATACGATATCCGGGTTGCATAAAACTGAGTAGCAATATAGAAAGAAGCTACGCTGCTCGGGCACTCTTCCGTGCTCCTTGTGTCAGCGTTCTAGTCAGGAATGCGAATATACGACAAGTTATACAAGAGGGAGGCTGCCACCAATCCCGACGCTCCAAAAACCTACGGGCAATGACAATGTCGCGGAACACCATATACAACAGAAATCGGCCCCCAATATAGATCGGATGCCTGCATCACCGGACACAGAGGTGATAGAAGGCCATTCATCGTCTCGAGTCGATGGAGACGCCAGTAACCTGCCATCGCGAGACTCCCCGGAGCCGCATCAAACTGACATGGAGGGTCATTATGTCGGGCCATCCTCAGGCGTCTCATTCTTACTTCGTATCCAAAAGAGACTCCATGAGAGTATCTCATTTCCGTTGAATACACCCATTTTCAGTTTTGGCGATGCTCCTTTACCAAAATCGGACCCTTCCTTCCTACTTCTCCCCAGCAAGAATGAGGCTAAAGAGTTAGTCCATAGATACTTTGACTTTGCATTTCCCACGCATCGGTTCCTCCACCAGCAGCAGGTGGAATCCTGGCTTGAAGAATTTTACAACTGTCTCCGGGTGCCTCACTCTCTTGGCCCTGGGGATCGGGAGATCAGGGCATTGCTCCTCATGGTTTTCGCACAAGCATCACAATATCAGCCAGAGTCCAGTAGTAACTTGGAAGATTCACACATGAGGTCTGTTACCAGCCCAGTGTTTTTCCTCTGCCCTGCCTTTTGAGTACGGCTCTGATCCCTCTTCTTTATGCAACAGTGCGGTCTACTTTGGTGCGTCAGAGCACCATCTAGCAGCGGAGACTGGACCCGTTCGTGTCACCAGTGTGCAGGCACGTCTGGCTCAATGCTTCTATCTTCTGTCGCAGTCTCGGATTAATCACTGTTGGAGCCTCTTCGGTACGACAGCTCGTCTCGCTATCGCCATCGGTCTACATCGGAAACGTCGACGGGAGCATCCGAATACAGTCAACCTTATCGAACAGGAGTGCTCGAAGAGAGTTTTTTGGTGTGCATATAGCTTGGACAATTATCTCAGTGCGGCTTTGGGCCGTCCCCGCATTTTCCATGATGATGATATTGACCAAGAATACCCTGAGGTTGCCGAAGATAGGCAGATAACGCTGACCTCCATCCTTCCGCCAACCTCTAGCTGTCAAAGTATCATGTTGGCCCCTGTCTACCACGCAAAGCTATCCAAAATTATCAGCGGCGTGCTACATGACTTATACGGCATTCAGCGGTCAAGCCTGACGGTCCAAGCCTCAGCTGCAGCGAAATACGGTGCTGAAATGGCACGATGGCGAAAGGAGTTGACTGGGTTCCTCGACCTTCCCAATGTGAACATCATGAAGGTTACCTATCAGCGACAATACACTGTCTTGAATCTCGCTTTTTATCACGCACAGATCTTGCTGTATCGCCCGTTTCTGTTAAAGGGCTTCACACTCCTCACCAAAGAGCCTAGCAGACGGAACGATAAGCTACAGGGAACGATTGACCAGAATATTAAATCTTGCTTGGAAGCGGCCATGAAGGTTGTTTCCATTGTCCGTGATCTATCCACAGCCGGAAGGATGTACCGAGCTTTCTGGGTAAGAAACCCAGACGTTCAGTGTCAAATAAAGGCTGACAGGTGTTGCAGTTCACCCATTATTATGCATTCTCTGCCGTCGTCGTACTCTATGTCCATTACATCCGGAGTCGCTCTCGCCAAAGCACAACTGATGCGGACCTTGCGTACTATATGGCTGGAAAGCAGGGGCAAGATGACCTGGCATCATGCGGATCCCAGTCTTCTTTCTCCCAGCGCTACGTTATGGTCTTGGAGGAGCTTCGCAAGGAGGCACACAAGGCCACAATCCGCGGAAATCAGGAATCAATCGATCAGCCACCCACAAATAGGCCTGGTCCGGGCGGCACTGAGAATGCAACATCAAGGCTCGAAGAGCTTGATCAGCTAAGGAACATCGCTGGCTCTCAAGATGCTGAAGCATACCCGGCAGCAAGCGAAAGGCTTGATGACATTCTCGGCTCAGCGCAAGTATCCTATCGTGGGGTACAGCCTGTGGGTTCATTTCAATTTCCGGCAGGACCGCAAGAGTCCGAAGTGGGATCTCTACAAGGCATCAGCCCCGAGTCTTATATCGCTGATCTGGCCAGCTGGGGTGAATTTGACTCTCTCGCTGCGACTGGTTTGGGAGACTTTGGTAACCTCTTTCCGTTCGATATACCTCCAAGGCTCGAAGGTTGAGTAATCTTTCTTCTTGCAGGAGTTTTCTTCCCTCGCTATGGAATTCTCAGTATCGCAAGCTTTATTCCTAGTGATACCAATGCCGATCCACACTATACGCCTTTTTCAAGGACCTATCTCTGATAAGCAATCATCTCTCATCTACACTTTTTCGATTAGTTTTACCTCGTATAGCAAGGCAGAAACGTTCCGCGTCAGCGGATCAGGTGACTGACTGATTCCGAGGATAATAAATTAAATCCATGATTACTATAAATAAATGTTTCCTCGGCCCCCACGTTTTTCTTACTGATGTTAGAATTCAAATCGCATCTTCTCCTTGCAATACACGTTGCTCCAATTCCCAACCAAAGATGTCTACCGGACAGGTATCTGCCCTCTTGGCACCCGTCGTCGCCCTCAATATCTGGACCTTCGTCATGGAGGCCTGGATGTACAAGACACGGATCCCAATATACTCCAAGATGAATATGAAAAATACCATCACGAAGCGCGAACTCGATGCGATGACGCCGGCTAGTGTCCGATGGAAGGCAGACAATTACAACCATCTCATGGAACAGCCAACCCAGTTTTACGCGATAGCCCTCGTATTGGCACTGGCCGGCCAGGATGACAAGACGAACATTCTCCTGGCATGGTCCTATGTGGCCATTCGTGTTGCGCACAGCCTGGTGCACTCTACGAGCAACCATATCATGAGCCGGTTTTCCATCTTCGTGGTTTCTTCGGTGATCTTGGCGGTTATGACTGGGCGGGCTGCGTTGCTTGTTTTCTGAGCGTTGGGGTAGGAGACATGTACAGGATCTGTGACTTATAGGGGGCAGTCTGAGAGGGAATAATGGGCCTTTAGGGAACATGTACAGTGATAGTGTTCTGAGGTTTAATCTTTGTGAGGCATACAATCTCTCCTCTTTCATCAATTTGCTCGAGATCGGCGCAGGATAAGACGGATAAGATGGACAAATAGGGTTAGTGTGAAACTTCATATACGAGGATTTGTAAACTTGCCCACCCAAATCAGTTCGTTCCTTGTCAACCATGCATCCCCTCTGTGCTCGCTGCAAGACCATTCCTCTCCATGACATTCTCCAACAGGGCCATTCCCTCTGGAAGAAGTCAAATGAACCGCAATTGTCGTGGGAGATCCCGTGGTATTCATCTCTGAGTGAACTGACTGCGTCGTCGTCGTCGTCAGACTGTGCGTTTTGCAAGCTAGTCCGCCAAGGCCTAGAGAGATCATTCGAATATGAAGCGGCACAACAAGAAGCACGTGGAGAAATCCCTCCGGCAAGCTCTACGGAAAAGGACGCGAAGGATCCCCTACGCAAAATGGAAGGATACCTGGACTTCCCCATGGACATGTCGCTGCAACTCCGCTCATCTTTAACAGATGAAGACGATGAGGGAGACTGGGACATATCACGGCACAGTGGAACGGCCAACGCCATTCTTACCGTCAGAATTTCGTCGGGGGTCTCATGGGGTCTGACTCTTCAAGCGGAGTTTCGTGTAGCGACCGTTCATGGTATGGCAATTTATCAATCCCTGTTCATCCAAAGTTCGACTCTATCTTAATGCTTCTTAGACGACCCATTGGCGGAATTGATCTTAGGCCGGACTATCGCACAATCAGCGGACAGTGAACAGGCGTATTCGGTCATCAATACTTGGATGGACTCATGCATCAATGATCATCAGATGCAATGTGCGGACGCTTCGCAATCACCACTACTCCCAACTAGGGTAATTGATGTCAGCCCAGTAGGGCTTGACGCAGGGTTGGTATGCCTTCGAGATGACCGGAACAAGGTGGATCGCGCTGCTCGCTACGTTGCTTTGAGCCACTGTTGGGGAAAATGCATTCCATTCGCGACAACAACTGAGAATCTGGAGGATCGCAAGCGAGAGGTACGTATCGAGGACATGTCTCAAGTCTTCCAGGAGGCGGTTCTCATTACACGTCGACTTGGGATACGGTATCTCTGGATCGATACACTTTGTATTGTTCAGAATGATCAGCATGACTGGGAGGTCGAAGCTAGCAGAATGGCCAAAGTCTACATGGATGCCTTTGTAGTGATTGGAGCGTCAAATTCAAATGCGGATGATCAAGGATTTCTTGGGCCTCGAGATCATTCGGGTTCAATAGACTGGGTGCGATCTCTCCCTAACGGACGTACCAGCTGTCTAGCTTTATCCCTACTACCTCCAGCAGGAGAGCGATGGACATTTGGCCGAGATCCGGTCTCGTCAGAGCCACTCCAGAGCAGAGCCTGGTGCTTACAGGAGCGGTATCTCGCCCAGCGCATTCTACTATATGGTGCAAGACAGCTCTTCTGGGAGTGTCGGGCCATCAGCCGGGCTGAGGATGGGGATCTAAGACTAGGTAACCTCCATAACCTAGACCGTCTTAGAGAAACAGCATCGATCAAAAGAACCATATTTGACCCACGCCCAGACGGCGACTCAGAAGTCAATTACCGAGGATGGTATGAAATGATTGAGGAATACACCCAACGTTCAATCACCCACCAGTCAGACCGATTCCCAGCATTATCAGGTGTGGCAGACGCAATAGCGCAGACATCCAGGGATGCATACCTTGCCGGAATCTGGAGGAAGGGACTGATCGAAGGTTTGCTGTGGTGTGCACTGAACCGCGATGAGCCACTAAAGAAGCCAACATCGTATCGTGCCCCATCATGGTCTTGGGCCTCTGCCGAAGGGCCTGTTCAATTTATTGTATACCATTTCATCGAGAGATGTAGGTGGAAGCGTGGCATTGCAGACTACGAGCAACTAGCAACTTTCGAGGATTGCGACGTTGAGAAAGACGGGCCTGATGTATATGGCACGGTCAGTAGTGGGCATCTTCGGCTGCACGCGCCACTCTTGCCAGTCAAAAGTCTCTATCCTGCAGACGATAGGCCTCCATTCTCCGATGAACTCTTACCGCCTCTGAAGAATTCGATCGTTGATAAAGTGGTGGAAGTGGAGGTGGGAAATGAGACTTTCTACCTTCAGGCGGGAGTTGATACGGCACCTGAGCCAGTATTACTCCAGCAGCAGTTGTTTGTACTCTTCCTCGCCCGCCTTCCAGATGGTAACCACGGGTTTTCTCCGTTCATGGACCATCGGTTCGGTTTGTTGGTTAGACGTACCGACAAGGACAGTGAGACCTATGAGCGAATAGGTATCATCGACTCCCCGATCCTGACAAAGGATACCTCCGGAGGTGTTTCGATGACCCTTGTTCGCCTTTTGGAGAAATCGCTCCGATTTCTAGAGAGGCTCTCGCCTTCCGCGGACAAATCACCTGTCTTCAACCTGACACCACGGCTGTTTGTCCCGGAAAGAGTCCTGACAGAGGAACCTGAAGAAGAGATGCCTCCCGATCCACTGCCCGAACTGAAACAGCACTCAATTTTAGTTACTCTTGTATGATTCCAAAATCTCTGTAAGGGTAGAGAAGTATCAGCTCAGTTTATCCTGCAGACATATGCAACCGACTTTACTGGTGGTTTCGTGATGTGGCAAGACTCGGATCCGATGAGTGGAATCGAGGATGCTTGACTCCCTCCCTGACTGCCTGTGACCCGGACCATGGGACAAATCTGTTGTATATAGACAAACATCCTCCTACGTAGTCATATAGATTGAGCTTAGTAGCATCGCTGCCTACCCATCGTTCAATGCGATCGAGGGCTTAGTCTCCACTTCACAGACCCAACCAAAGAAAAGGCCCTTATTCAGATTCTCCGGCAAGCTCCCTCAAAGTGTAGCACAAGCCATTCACGTCAGCCACTTCACTTCCCACTCATCGTTCGTAATTCCATCAACATTTCTGAAGCAAAACCTGGGTTGAGGTAATGCGCTTTTCTTTGCCGTCGGTCATCATGGGGATCAGTGCTGCTATGTCTCAAGCGGATAGTAGCCCTCTGGTCACCAAGATGTCATCACCAGCACCGTCCCAGGTAACTTATCCAATGCTATCAGCGTCAGCGACAATCGTGGATATCACCTTCAACTGCCCCTCACCCCACCCCGGGCCGGACCAAGTTTCGCCGCCAACGATGCACGCGCGATGGGGCCATTGTCCACTCGATCCTGGTGGCCATCCGGGAGACCTGGCACTTCTAGTAATTCATAAACAGGCCTTCTAGGGTCGAGCGATCGGCTGCGATGGTGTGCGAGGGGGACAGAGTATTGCATTGTGCGTATCGTATGAACGATGTGGAACGTGAGACTTAACAGGTTTCAGATTTTGAGCAAAGTGCTGCGGTTAGTTCTCCAGGCTGTTCCTGGTCGCGTACATCAATGCGCCCTGTCATCGCCTATGGTATTACCTTTAGTTGAAATGCGTGATGTCAGGGTCAAGTCTCTATGATGGTATCTCGCGTGGTTTTGCGACAAGACTGATGTCGTGTCTGGCGATAAATAAACCTGGCGGAACCGGAGGAACTCTAGTCCGCGATATACTGCTCTTGCTCATGGCCGGAACAATTTCCTATATAGCTTGTCATTGTTAACAATTCTTTGAAATCACCTTAAGAATCAAGATTGGATTCAATGTTTTCATCAATTCTCCGAGAGCTCTTGAGGCTCCTAATATCGGTTGAGGCTCGGGTTAGCATGTTCCTGAAAACATGCTGTCTCTGAATAATAGGAAGATATATATTTGTGTGCAAAGAAAATGCAGCGATCAGCAAGCTTACGAAAATCCCCCAGGACCAAGGCTCGAACTTCTTAGAGTATCTCAGGGATAAATATCTACACTACTTGAAATTTCGCGAGTTTTCTGGTTGTGGATCTAGATAATACATACAGTTTAAGGGCTTTTCGCGGAGGGTAACTTCATAGATCCAAGGTGAGCCCCCGGGAGTATCACCCAGATAGGAATGACACTAGCCGTATAGGGTAAGAAACCTTGGTGGACCCCGTGATCCGGATAAACATCGTCGCAGTGACTGGCAGTTGGCAGCCAACTCCCAATGAAGGTGTCTACTCGTACCGCGATGGGGCACCTTTTTTAATGCCACATGCGGGGTCAATCATTCTGAGACTGAGCCCCCACGAATTATCCATGAATGATAATCTGACATGCGGAGTCCGTCCCCACTCGACGGAATCTCGGGGCGAGGGCCGTCATGTTATCCACTAGGATGTCGATCTGCCGCCTGGGTATTTATTGATACGGCTTGTTCGTTGGATGTACTCGTAACGAACGAGTCGGATTCAGTCCCAGAAATGCACACCTAGATGCGGAAATGGCGTTGGAAATAGATTACGTGCTCTCCCACATCTCGCAGGAGGACAAGATCGCCCTTCTCGCAGGTTACCTCACCCGTCCTGATCATTAGGCCAAGAGTCAGCACTAAAACTAAGCCAGGCATCGATTTCTGGCATACCCACCCTATTCCCGAATTGAACGTGCCTTCAATTCGTTCCACCGATGGTCCCAATGGTATAAGAGGCACGAAGTTCTTCGCCGGTGTACCGGCTGCCTGTTTGCCCTGTGGCACCGCCTTGGCGTCGACTTGGGACCAAAATCTACTGCGCGAAGTGGGAGTTCTGATTGGAAAAGAATGTCTGGCAAAGGGCGCGCACTGTTGGCTTGGTCCAACAATCAATATGCCCCGATCACCGTTGGGCGGCCGGGGATTTGAATCTTTCGCGGAGGACCCGCATCTCGCCGGAGCAATGGCTGCCTCGATGATCACAGGCTGTGAGAGCACCGGGGTCATCTCTGCGGTAAAACATTTCGTGGGTAATGACCAGGAGCATGAGCGGAGGGCTGTGGATGTTCTTGTCACCCAGCGTGCGTTGAGAGAGATCTACCTGCGACCTTTTCAGATCGTAGCCCGTGACGCAGGTCCAGGGGCACTGATGACGTCCTACAACAAGATCAACGGGAAGCACGTCGTGGAGAGTAAGGAGATGTTGGATATGGTCCGTCAGGAATGGAAGTGGAATCCGCTTATCATGAGTGACTGGCTGGGAACTTACACCACGATTGACTCGATGAATGCTGGGTTGGATTTGGAGATGCCAGGCCCGTCGCGGTATCGAGGCCGATATGTGGAATCAGCCCTGCAGGCAAGGCTGATCAAGGAGTCCACCATTGATAGTCGCGCACGAAAGGTACTTGAGTTTGTTCAGCAAGCAAGCAGAGCACCCGTATCCGCTGTGGAAACTGGAAGGGACTATCCAGAAGATCGGGCGCTGAACCGAAACTTGTGTGCCAACAGTATCGTGCTTTTGAAAAATCAGAACGATATATTGCCCTTGCCAAAGACCATTAAGAAGATTGCCCTGGTAGGGTCACATGTGCGTACTCCAGCGATCTCCGGCGGTGGCAGCGCTTCGCTAGAACCGTACTATACTGTTTCGTTATACGATGCTGTGAGCGAAGCTCTTCCCCACACCGAGATTCTCTATGAGGTGGGCGCTTATGCGCACAAAATGCTACCTGTGATCGACCGGCTGCTTACCAATGCCGTCATGCATTTCTATAACGAGCCCGTAGGGACGGAGCGTATTCTACGTGCCACACAGCCGATGTCGAAGACCGCCTTTCAACTGATGGATTTCAATGCGCCGGAGCTCAACAGAGGCCTATTCTATGCGACACTAACCGGTGACTTTACGCCCGATGTTTCAGGTGTGTGGGACTTTGGTCTCACAGTCTTTGGCACCGGCTTATTGTACGTCGATGACGAACTCGTCGTCGACAACACCACGCATCAAACTCGAGGAACGGCATTTTTCGGCAAAGGAACGGTGCAAGAACTGGGATCGAAGACTCTCAATGCGGGACAAACATACAAGATTCGGATTGAATATGGATCTGCGAATACCAGTCCCATGAAAGCGATTGGTGTGGTACACTTTGGTGGCGGTGCAGCGCACCTCGGAGCATGCTTACACGTCGATTCCGCAGAGATGGTGCGCAGTGCTGTTAAAGCAGCTGCAGAGGCGGACTATACTATTCTCTGTACCGGACTGAATCATGAATGGGAATCTGAGGGGTTTGACCGGTCGCATATGGATCTTCCTCCCGGGATTGATGCGTTGATCACCTCTGTGCTGGATGTTGCGGCAAACAAAACAGTGATCGTGAACCAGTCCGGGACGCCGGTGACAATGCCCTGGGCTGATAGGGCGAGAGGGATTGTTCAAGCCTGGTATGGAGGTAATGAGACGGGTCATGGTATCGCGGATGTGATATTTGGGGACGTCAATCCATCCGGAAAACTGCCATTATCGTGGCCGGTGGATGTGAAGCATAACCCGGCCTATTTGAATTACGCTAGCGTGGGGGGAAGGGTGCTGTATGGCGAGGATGTCTATGTTGGATATCGATACTACGAGAAGGTCGGCCGGGAGGTGCTATTTCCATTTGGGTATGTGCTTGTCCTTTGGTGTTGGATTATGACTAACGATGCAGGCATGGTCTTTCCTATACGACATTTACCGTGTCTCCGGATGTGGTCTTCTCCCAGGAAGTCTTTAGACCCGAGGAGCCGCCAACTGCTGCCGTAAAGATCAAGAACACTGGCAAAGTAGCCGGAGCGCAAGTCCTCCAACTGTATATCTCCGCTCCTCATTCTCCCACACCTCGCCCGACCAAGGAGTTGCACGGATTTACCAAGGTTCTTTTGCAACCCGGGGAAGAAAGAGTGGCCCATATTCGCATGGATAAATACGCCACCAACTTCTGGGATGAAATCGAAGGCATGTGGAAAAGCGAAGAGGGTATCTACGAAGCTCTGATTGGTACATCAAGTCAAAATATCTTGGCGAAGGGGACATTCAGGGTGGACAGGACGAGGTATTGGCTTGGCTTATAACCAGTGATCTATACCTCTAACTTAGCCTCAAAGAGAATTCACTCCGGATAATTTGAATTCATTTACCCAGACTTTAGCTTAATGCTGTGGGGGCACCAGCGAGCCTATCTTTTGACACAATCCGGGGTAAGCAGGTGATTATATCTTCGTATACGATAGCCACCGCGACTACTGATCACTCCTAGTCTAGAATACCCCAGGCCCTTAGGCCCCTCTTGGCAGTCGGTTAGGGAGATTTCTCCGGCTTAAATGTTGAGATAACCGGAGCGATTGGTGGAATCCTCTCAAGCTCCCGTGTGCTTGCCATTTAGCGGCCTCGGTTGCGAGGTCTTTATTCAAGATTCTTTCTCCCCCACTGGCCAACCGCAAATAAGTGTATGTAAGGCCACCAGCTGTGGTAATGTCCGTCTCGTATGCGGTAAGAGTCTTTCTTGGCTTGTCTTGGCCAGTGTTGTATTGGTATAGTAGGGATATAAAGATGATCTGCGTCCCGATTACTCTCAATATCAAAGGTCAAGTACCCCGGAAGCGGTCAACATGATTGCAGTAGGAAAGCAACGAGAAGAGGACGTGTCAGACCCTGTCCTGGCCAACTTGCTGGCTGAGGACCGGACCCCATGGTACAAGAAGCCCAACCTGAGACGATTGTACTTGATCCTCTTCCCTGCATGCATGGGCATTGAGATCACCTCGGGGTTTGACTCACAGATCATCAACACAGTGCAGATCGTGTATACCTGGAATAAATGTTAGTGTCTTCCCTGCATAGAAGAATCATTTTCTGACAAGATACATAGATTTCGGGAGACTAACGGGTGATACCGTGGATGGTATGCCCGAGTACGAGGTCGAACCGAATCTCAAAGGCTTTCTAGGAGCGGCATATTCCCTTGGAGCTATCCTTTCTCTGCCATTTGTCCCCTGGGTTAATCAACGTTTTGGAAGGAGATGGACGGTTATGTTCGGGTCTTGCATCAGCTTGGTGGGTGCGCTACTACAAGGGTTCTCAAACGGAGGTAACTATCTTTTACCCATCGAAGGCACCGCGTGCTAATTGGAATAGTCGGAATGTATATAGTAGCTCGCATGTTACTTGGATTTGGGATTCCATATTGCATCGTGGCTGGTTCTTGCCTCATCGGTGAGCTCGGTTATCCCAAGGAACGACCAATCCTCACGTCCTTGTTTAACTCATCCTATTTCATTGGTCAAATCGTGGCTGCTGCCGTCGGCCTGGGCACGGTGACTATCGCAAGCAACTGGGCGTGGAGAATCCCTTCACTGTTGCAGCTGGCTCCTGCTATGGTCCAGGTGGTCTTTGTTTTGTATGTGCAGGGCCGCACCGCATACTGGTAACATCACCCTAACGTATATAGCTTTCTGCCAGAGAGCCCTCGATATTTGATCAGCAAAGACCGACACGAAGAAGCCTTCGGCATTCTGGCCAAATACCATGCCGAGGGAGACCGTAACTCCGTTATCGTGCGCGCGGAGATTGCCCAGATTGAACGGACCATCAAGCTCGAGCTCGAAGAGGCGAAACAAAGCTGGTGGGACATGTTCCGCACCGCGGGGATGCGGCGTCGGCTGCTCATCTCCGCGTTTTTGGGATTGTTTACCCAATGGTCCGGAAATACCTTGATTTCGTATGTCTCGTTCCCTGTGATATAGCGATCGGCGCTGACGATGCGTAGGTACTATCTCAGCGACTTGCTGGATATGGTCGGCATCACCGACAGTGTGACCAAGTCCAAGATCAACATCGGTATTGCTTGCTGGGGGTTGGTCTCTGGAACCGCCTTAGCTCTTACGGCGCCTCTGTTCAAGCGGCGAACGATGTATTTAACCTGTGCGACATCGTTGCTTTGCGTGTACATTGGCTGGACTATTTCCATGGAGCGGTTCATGACAACAGAGGTCAGGGCGGCCGCAATCCTGACTATCTTCTTCATCTTTGCCTATTCCCCGGCATACAACCTAGGCTACAATGCTTTGACTTACAGTAGGTCCCCGACAGATATTCTGCTGGACTATTCGCTGACGATGCAGCTTACCTGATTGAAATCTTCCCTTACTTCGGTCGCTCTCGTGGCCTCTCCTGGTTCCAGTTTTATGGCCGCGGGTCGGCATTCTTCGCTACATATGTCAATCCCGTCGGGTTGGATAGAATCAGCTGGCGATGGCTCCTGGTTTACTGCTGTTGGCTAGCCTTCGAGTTGGTATTTATCTACTTCCTTTTCCCGGAAACGTCTGGAAGGACATTGGAGGAGCTGTCGTTTAGTAAGTTGTTCCCGTCAGTAGTCTGTGCTTGGGCTAACCGAAATTCCTAGTGTTCGAGGGCAAAGAAAAAGCCAATGAAGTGGCTGCTGCAGTGCACAAGCAGATCGAAGTGGATGGGAAGACGGAAGGCCAGGCTTAGGTGCTTTTCTATATTGATACCTTATGAAATTGTCTTTACAGTCCAGTGCTATCTGATGTGACTTTTCATACCCACGAGGTCTAGTCCTGTATCGAACTTGTTGGAACGTTATTTTTCCTTTCTTTCGCTAGCTTCTTCCTCTTCTTGGCTTAGGTTCGTAAGTTAAGGTGAGGTGTATGTTTGTTAAATGCAGATGTGCATGAAAATGCTAAGTCGCGGATGTACCGGGCCTTTTCCAATAGGATAACCGAAGTTATCCATGCATAGAAGCCATTCTCATAAGGGCTAGCCTTGAAGCGGAAATTACCGAAATACGGGGCCTATAATGGTCCAGATCCGAAAACGCGCGCTGAAGTGGGCTCATGAAAAATTCGTGTTCAGTGTATTTTAGCAGTGGAGATATAACAGATCACCGTTCCTCTGATTTTTAGGAGAACATGGTTCGTGAGTGAAATATGATCTTCAATCTCTGGATCCTCGGTCTTGGACTAGGGCTTTTTCTGGCTGCGGATGCGCGAGGCCCCCAACCGATCGGAATTGATCTGGGCCCTGAGCTACTGTCTGTCATCCGCTTCCGTGGATTGATGATCTTCGTTTAATCGTTGGCTAATTAGTCCATAGTACTGCTGCGTATGCGCACACGTCCGATAATGTTTCGGTGATCGCTGCGATCGCGCCCGGACCTGAGGATATCTATGTTCGTCATATGTTACTGCTCCGGATGGAGTACGCAGACCGGCATGATATTATGCGTCCATGGCGCAAACCCGCGCAATGGACCCTGAAAGGACATTTTTCTAATCTCATCCAACAGTGGACGACTGAACTGAGCTCGTTTCTTGACAAACCAGCGCTGCAGAACTCCCAGATGCTGTCATTTGCTAGTACCGGATTCCGCACTGTACTCCAGGCAGTCTCGTACACGCGAAGGCTTGTCAATCCTGGGTATAAGGAGGAACTGCGTTTGGTCGATGTGAAAGCAGGGTTAGTTGACATGCTGCGACAGCTGAAGCAGAAAGCTGCTACAGACAGTGATGTTGACCTCAACTATGCTGTCATCGCAGTGCCTGAGTTCTTTAACCAGACCCTCCGGGAGATGGTGGTGGACGCAAGTCGGAAGGCAGGAATCAGGTCGGCTCTCACACCTGTTTCTAGAACGACTGTGGCGACTTTTGTCTCTACGTCCACCATAGCGAATCCCCCTGGTCTAAGATATGCAGTCATAGATCATGGAATGTTTTATCTCGATGTTAGTGCTGGGGCTGACACCGGGAAAAGTGAACGGGAGCGCATTCATCAATATTTCCCTGCTTTGCATATGGGCAGCACAATGATCGATAGCTATATTACGGACCGACTCGTTAATCGCGTGGAGGATCTCAGTATAGAGATCGCAATTGGGACTTCTAAAACGGCGCTCTATGGCCCTGTGAGACAGGCTCGAACCTTGATCCGGGATGATCTTGATTCCCAGCTCCTGGGTTCTGAGAATGACCAAGATCACCACTTTGATGAGTATCCTCTTGACCTAACGAAGTGGGGCTCTGGACAATCCCAGGCTGTTCTATCATGGGAGGACGTACATGCTGCCGAGAGGCGTTTCGTTGAGGTAGTCGCTACTAACCTGAGAACATACCTTGCTGTTTTGAGATGTGAGCTTTTGCCCCTTGCGTTCACCCTTACAACCTGAAGCATAAAAGCTAATAGAAGGCTAGTCCGCCGTTTACCTGATGCCTCGCCTGACGATATTATACCCGAAGTCGTCGACCGAGTTGTGATTTTGACTACCGGCCCTGATGGTCATCTATTGGCGCAAGCAGTTCGCGAGGGCCTTGGGGACCACATCGAGATTATCGGAGGTACACTACGCGAATCCTTCTCGCTGGCCGCGTTTGGGGCAGCACGTGGTGCTTTAGTTGCAATGTCTCCTGGGATATGTCGCAATACACCTAAACAACGTGGTGTATTTGACCATGAGCTTTAGGATGGTAACGATGACGTGACAAAACCATAGTACATTACGGTGCTGAAAGAATGTATTGAGGAGGGAGCATTTAATAGGCCCCATATCATATAGGAAATGTGGGTTCGTCAGGTGCCCGACGTTGCAGAAGTGTCGCAAGATTCAAGGTTCTTAGGGACCATGGCGGCCTTGACATTGACTAGCAAGCCCTTAGGCATGTCGCGCTTCAGATACATATGGAAGCTCTCTTGAGCTACTAGCAGCTACTCAGGATACAACGAGGTATAAGAGTGGAGTGATGAATTCATGTAAAGAGATGTACTGTACAGAGTAATGGGTTTGTCCATTTGGACCCAAATTCAGCCACTCATTGCCTTTACGATATTTTTCCCAAGTGGTCGTATGCAAACCGTGCTCATCTTCTGATGTTGAAACTTCTGAAATGTTCATGTAACACCCAGCCTACTCTTCCTTGAGACCTGTCCTCGTTTCTGTATGCTCCTCACTTAGAGGCTGATTCACAATGAACGCGCTCGCAAGAACAGCAACACCAGCCATGCAGGTGTACATAATCCACATGTTTTGTAAACTGGATGAGAAAGCACCTGCGACAGTTCGAATCTTGGAGGGATCATTGAGGGTCTTGATTACCTCCGTGCTGGCAGCGGCAGAAGCGCCAGTTAACTCTTCAACAATCTCATCCATCAGTCCTGCTGCTTCTAACCTGCTTCGCTCTCCTGCCATGCTATTTTGAAAGACCACCCCACCAACTACAATCGAGACTGACATGGCGATAGTGCGAATGAAGCCTAGCATGGCCGTGGCACTTGCTGTGTCATCTTGGGCGACCATTGCTTGCAACGCAATCAGAGGGGGCGCAAATAAGATCGCCGATCCTGCTCCGCCAATCACTTGGAATATAATTAGTTCTACTAGAGGGGACGTTGGACTGAGCCGAATAAATAGGCCGGTCCCGAGGGTAAGAAGGACAGTCCCTATCCAGATTTGTTCCGCATATTTGCCTGTCCGATGGATTAACCAGCCAGAAATCCCGCTGAAGACCCCTTCGGCCAGAACCAGGGGAAGGACCATCAGCCCTGAGCGCATCGGGCTGGCTTGCTTGGCTGACTGGAAGTATAGTGGTAGCCAATACTCACAAGCGATGAATACCTAGCACTGTCAGATCTGGTGTTTCATACCGAAGGTGTTAGTCCACAGGTAACTCACCGCACCATGGAATAATGTAACCAGCGATACAGCAATATTTGATCGATGTTTCAGCATTTTGAGGGGCATCAGAGGGTATTTGGCGACATATTTCTCCCCGCAGAAGAATATAATCGAGAAAAGAGACCCGAAGACAATCAGACAAATCACTTGAGGCGAGTTCCAGGCAAACGTTTCCCCCCCAAAATTAAGACCCAGGAGTACCATCAGGGTAAAGCCTATGATAGACAGACTTCCCAGCCAATCAATTGCTTTCAACCCGTCAGTTACCCTGGTTTTCGGGTTGTGGACATTCAAGTAAAAGAAGAGCAATATAAATGCCAATCCGCAGATAGGAAGATTTATCCAGAAGTTCCATCGCCAAGAGAGGTATTCCGAGAATACACCACCAAGAATTGGTCCGAGGCCACCGGAAATAGTCCACATAAACTCAAGGATGCCCATATACAGACTTCGTGACCTAAAAGCAGTTAGCGAGTTTCACCTGTCAGAAAATATATCATGATAACAAGGGGTTGGTGCTGACCGGACACTGAACAAATCGGACACAACAATCATGACCAGTTGCAAGAGACCACCACCTGCTATACCTTGTAGTGCTCGACCAGCAATTAACATCCTCATGTTTACTGCGGCGGCGCACACAATAGAGCTGAACATGAACCAAAGAACAGCAACAAGAAGGATGGGCTTGCGCCCCCAGATATCAGATAGCTTTGCCCAGATGGGAGCAGCTGCCGCACTGGCCAGGAGGTATGCTCCTCCAACCCATGTATAGCCACTTGCCGAATGTAACCGCGAGGAAATCGTTGGTAGAGAGGTAGAGACAATCGTTTGATCTAAGGCAGCGATAAAAAGGGATAACTACAAAGCTGGAGTGTCAGCGACCCAATCCGTACTGCTCAATAGCATGACATGCAACAGAAGCAGGGACCTTACGCAGAGAGCCACCATGATGGCAAGCACCTGCACCTTTCCACGCTCTCCTTCCAGTCCATCCAAGTTGCTCACAGCTTGTTGGACAGCTGTATAGTTATCACAGCTTTGTGAAGGATTTCCCATTGGCATAATATCAGCGGAGCGCTGCCTAGTCGGCGAGAGCTCAATTCCGTCGTCAGTCATCTTGTGTGATCGTGTAACATTGAGGCTCTACTGGTAGATTGCATCGAGGCAAACCTCACCATATGTAGACCTAAGCGAAAGAAATACTTTTGAGTAGGGCTGTCCCTTTCTGGGGTACGGAGAGTCAATACGAGGGACCCATCGTGATTACCAATGCGATCTTGCCTCGGCGTATGACAGATTCCGACGGGTCCAGACCTCTGTGTGCATAATCAACCACCATAGCTGCTTTTATCATTCTTTATTCCTTTGCTGAACTTTGCCCTTCCCACCGATTATGGTTAGCATTGTTGCCGTACTAAACGTTGTAGGTCGAGGCACCCACGTCACCCGTGCCAACACAATTCTAACTGCGCCTATGTAACCATCGTCCTGGACATTCCTGGCTCAGTGGCATATTTCCTTCTACCTTGCTGATTAGGCGGCATCACTGTATGTCACCTGAAGGGGTTTAGTTAGTACATAAAGCTGAGTATTGTCCCTTCGCTATCTCTTACTCAAGGGATCCATGACAGCGCCTCACCCGAAGGTTCAAAATAATGGTATTGTAACTGTGTTCTTTGGATCCCCGGACAGGGACATTGTGCTGACAGCATTGCCTAGAATGGTCACAGGAGGTCACCGACTTAACGTAGAGTGGCGAGGTATCAATGGCACTCATAGCTAAGAGTCTGATCTTCACCGCGCCCTTCTTCAAGAGATTTCCCTAATGGACCTACATCTGGCTACGATGTCTCTTTTACCTTTCTCACTTTTATTCGCTTCCTTGCCCTCCAATACTTTTCGATCATTATCTTCGGCTTCACGAGGCGAAGCATCCAAGCGGAACAACAGACTTGGTATGTAGGCTCGTCCCAAGATGATAAGTGAGGCGCAGGTGCTCGATTGCATGAGTATGTAAGAATCCTTCTGTGGAAGGGATTGCCGATCTTGCCTAATAGATGCATTTGGGCATGGTCCACCACGCCAGCCAGGCAAGATGGTGCCAACACCAATCTATAGTATACTGTCGGATGGCTCGACTTTTCACTCTTATCGACTCGATAATAATAGCAAAGGTAAGTGGATTCTAAGGTATACAATGTCAAAATAGCCTAACCTTCATAGTGGACTGCCCATACACTCGGGTGGGGACACAAAGTAGGGCAACAGAATGAAATACTCCGTAAAGATCCACATACATGTCATTGCGCAGACGATAGGATGGAGCAAGAAAGGTCTAGTTATGGCTCGTGCTCGTAATAAGCACACTGATTTGCCAAATGGTCTGATTGCCAGAATATTTGGCAACGCTGCCGCTCTCTCGCCATGAGAGAATCAGGATTCGCGACGGGCCGATGCAAGTCTAGAGATCAGACAACTAGCCAGCCATATGACAAGAGCATTTAGGCTTAGGGTGATTTACATTGTCGCTTACCTGTGCTGCTTTTGGGAGATCGAGTACCTTGGCAACGGTTAACGTAATAATTTCGCTTTCAAATGCTTGGCTTGCCCACTTGAATACCACATGGTTGCTTGGCGGTTGTATCTATTACCGAACGAATATATCTAGGTCTCTTATCTATGCTCTGAGATCCGCCAGAGGATGATCCTTTGGGTACATTATAAGGTTTAGAGCTCCAACGGTTTTCTTTAGCGGCTAGAAAGATTCCTAATATGGCTCCGCAGCCCAATGTTCTCCAATACCCCTTTTGTAGTGGCTCAGGATAGTATATTTAAATTGTGCATGTATCCTTCATCATGCTAGATATCAGGCCTAGTCACTCGTTCTGTCACAATCTTTTGAAGTCACTCATTTGAGACGCATTCTTTCGTTCAGTCTTTCTTCCTTTTTTCCTCGTCTCCTTCTCCTTTCTCTCGTTTTACTCCCTACTTCTAGCATAGCTGCAATGGCGAGAACACAATGGCCGTCTCTCGGAGTGGCCGCTCTCCAGATACTTTCCTTTAGTCTTGTGAACCAGGCACTCGCTCAATCTTGTGCTGCAAACTATCCCCCCTCCGCCCCCGTCGCAAGTGCTACTGCAACACTTGGGCCCGTACCAGCGCCAGATCTCGATACTTCTGACCCAATTCATTTAATCCCAGCTCCCAAGGTCTCTCTTTACTATGGCTCCTTGGACTCTGAGCCCTCTACCAAAGCCGCCTCTGGCTCTGTTAACATGAACCTGGAGCTTAACCATGACACCGTTGTTTTAGAGTACATCGACGCTATAGGCAGTGTCAAGTGCACTGATGAGTCTGTGACCGTCGCCTTCAAGAACGCTGCTGGCTTCGAAATAGCCCTCCAATCTTGGTCATTGGAAGAGAACCTTATCCTGATCACAAACCACCTAGGCAACTGTGATGCTGAGTTCGAGAGAGGGTTCTTCAAGGTCGACCAGATAGCCTCGGATAAGTCCAATTTGTCAATCACCTGCAATGCCTCTAAGCATCCAATTGACAAAATTGCTGGTACGCATTTTATGGTTTCTGTATGCATCAATGTTTGAGCAGTGAGCTAAGACTAGTACATCTAGAAACCTGCGAGCTTTCTTTCTCGTCAGTGCCAGCGGGCAAACTCGCCAAGCGCCTCACACTCAATCCCTCCTACAGCATACCGTTTTCTAAGTCCCTGGCCCACAATACTGTTCTCCTGAATGAGCCCCCGTACCTCACTGTTACCGCCGACGAAGCGGCCTTCTCCTCGGAAATCACCTTCTCTGGCTATCTGTACTACGACTTTTGGGCCTTCAAGTTGCGGCAACTGTACTTCGACATCGACGCCGGCTTTTCCGCCGATGTGGCTCTTAGCGCGCACCTCGCCGCCTCCTACAACAAGTCCTTCACGTACAACCCCTCGGATCTCACCTACACGCTTGTCAATATCCCCGGCATCGTGCAGCTTGGTCCTGGTGTAGCTTTCGGCCTAGAGATGGATTTCAGCGCCTCAGCCGACGTAGATATAGCCGCAGGCCTGTCTATTTCCATGCCAAATGGCAATGTGCATGTTGACATTCTGAACAGCGTGAATACTGTGGCGACTGGATGGACGCCAACGTACCACCCATATGCCAATATCTCCGCGCAAGCCAACGTCCAGGCTGATGCTAGCGCCACCGTGACGGTCGAGATGGCGCTGAGCTTCCTCGGAGGGCTCATTGATCTTAGCAGTGGATTAACCGCAAAACCGGGAATTGCCAACACGTTTGTGCTCGATGCCAAACTCGACACAGAGCATGCTACAAATGCTACACGTGTCACAAATTCTACGGCAACGGGAGTCCCCACGGATGTGCACGGCGGAGGTAATCCATGCGGTGATGGGGTTAGCTTGAAATCGGACTTTATTTTCAGTCTTGATGCTTTTGTGACTAGGTCATGGAGCACCACTCTGGTAAATACGGGGATTCCACTATGGGACTTCTGCTACCAATTTTAAGATCCGGTAAGTGTTTTTTCTCTCCGTTTCCCTACTCATTTCCATACTTACTATCGTCTAGCAGAGAACAAGAAGGCACATCCACGTGATCTGACGTGCCCTTGAACTGTCCACTCATTGAAACTATATAATGACTGTTGGTGCTGGCAGAATCTTGGTGATATGCGTGTAGTAGATGGAGATGAAGATGATGATAACTTAATATCACTAAGTCCACACATTGGGAAAATATCTAATACCCCTGGGCTATATAATTAGGAATAACAGAATTACAGAATACTGTACCTTCACCCCACATCGAATTCTGTATTGTAATTCAAAAAAGAGAATATAAATTCTAAATAGGCCAGATGAAATTACTGCTGACCTCTTCGCTTGACTTAGTGCATCTGGTTGCATTCTTTTAACAATTTGTAGAGGTCCAGAGTGGTGGCTTGAGGTAGACCTCAACAACGAGTGTTGCTAACGCTTGTGGGAGCTCTATACCAGAAGCTGGCCAGCTTGGATATAGTTCAACGTCGGAGGCACGTTTGAGAGTGTGGGTGACTAGGTTAAAGTGATCTTGGCATTGGGAATTCCTGGCCGTAGTAGAGGGTCTTGCCTTATCAGGTTGTATCCCTCTGATCAAAAACTAGGTCATCCAACTGGTGATCGGTGTGTTATGATCAGCCTAGAGTGTCCTTAGCAGACTACAAGAAGGTCAGCAAGTCAGAAGAACACGTAACACGGTATGGCAGTATACTTAAACAGTACAGTAAATGTAGAAAGAGATGTTTGTCGTGACCAATAGTCGGGGAATATATATATTGCCGTTAGTGAGGTAAGTTTCCGGTCATGTTTGGATCGAGGCGAGGCTGACTCCTACAATTCTACCAGTCAGGTGACATCTTGCTACTAGTCAACCAGATCCCTTTTGCTATATTCTTTTTTTTTTTTTTTTTTTTTTTTACTTTGATTATACCAATTCTTTCTTCATTCATAAGACAAAAGATAGCAAAGCCACAAGGTTTACAGCATAAGCTAGACCCATTTCGGCTTAGCCTCTTAGATAAACACTAAACCTATTCAGACCCCACTAGTCCCAAAATAGAGTTTGGAGGAAACCCTCTGGAAAACACGCCCTGACCTCGGCCACTGGTTGGGGAAAAAGGGGTCAAAACAACTCTCCGTATGTCACACTGGATCCCTTATATTGAGTTCTCGTGTGATGCTGGGTAACGAGACGCTCCTCCATACCATTCCCTGGACTTCTTTTCCAAGGGACCGACTCAGGGAATGGCTCTTCCGGCCACCTCCGACGGACGCCGTGAGCCCACTTAGGGCGATGAAAATGACACGGCGTCGAGGTCTCCAATGTCACCTTCTTGAATTGGAGTTGATCGGCCGAGATGTGGGGTCTGATTGGTCACCTGGACGAGGCTTGACCTTGCTTATCTGCCTCAAGCACTGGAGTCGGCAGAACAATAGCAGAAGTCGGAGTACCCACGCCGACAATGCGCTAGTTTGCAATTTATTTTGATTGATTGTCTTAATCAAAGTCTCATTTCGTTTCCGAATTCGAGTCGGAAATCACGCAACAGCCAATCCTTTCATGTAACGACATGCTGGAAGCGACCATTCATCGTCCATCTCACGTTTCTCCCCTTGCACTAGTCTAAACGGGGGGAGAAAGGGGACACGCAGGGAGAAAATGGGATTATCATATAAATCCCCCGTGGGGATCGTGTTCCCACCTCTCCTTTCGATCGTCTCTAAAATTTCCATTCGATTGGATTTGTGTGTTGGCTGCGAGAGCCTCCCATCATGCGTTCATCATTTCTCCTCGCAGGAGTGTTCGGTTCCCTTGCAGCGCCAGCGCTAGCAATCGTGCATGAGAAGGTTGCCGCGGTTCCGAATGGTTGGACCCTAGTCAAACAGGCGCCGGAAAGCGACCCGATTACCTTATCAATCGCCCTGGCACGCCAGAACCTAGACCAGCTCGAGTCCAAATTGACGGCATTGTCGACCCCAGGCAATGCAGAGTACGGCCAATGGCTGGATCAATCCGGGATCGAGACGCTCTTTCCCACCGCGAGCGATGAAGCCGTGCTCCGTTGGCTTAGAAATGCGGGCGTCACTCATATCTCTCGACAGGGTGGCTTGGTAAATTTCGCTACGTCGGTCGGAACTGTGAACAAGCTGTTTGACACCAAGTTCTCGTATTATAAAAACGGCCAGGTTCAGAAGTTGCGCACTACGCAGTACTCAATTCCGGATGACCTTGCTGATGGAATTGATCTTGTCGCCCCAACAGTCTTTTTTGGCAAGCAGCAGGAGAGCGTCGCTCTTCCCACTCATCATAAGTTCGCCGCAGGGACTAAGACAGCAGCGGGTAACGTGTCCTGTGCGGATATAATCACTCCCGACTGTTTGGCGGACATGTACAACTTCCGAGGCTACAAGCCCAGCGCATCCTCCGGAAGTAAAGTTGGCTTTGGAAGCTTCTTGAACGAGTCCGCCAACTATGTTGACCTGGCCCTTTATGAGAAGCGGTTCAACATTCCATCGCAGAATTTCTCCGTCGAGTTGATCAACGGTGCTACCAACGACCAAAACTGGACCACTGCTTCCCTTGGCGAGGCCAACTTGGATGTGGAGCTGATTGTGGGCGTTAGCCACCCTCTACCAGTGAAGGAGTACATCACCGCTGGTACACCGTAAGTGCTTGATCCATCTTGAACTGGTGTTGAGAAGATTGCTTATCGATTCCAGCCCGTTTATTCCGAATGCCCTCCAACCAACGCCAGCGGACAACCAGAATGAGCCCTACCTGGAGTACTATGAATATCTCCTGGCGAAGCCTAACTCTGCGCTCCCCCAGGTTCTCTCCAACTCATACGGCGACGAGGAACAGGTAAGCCCTCCAACATATTTGCGGGGTTTCCGCCTGTCTGACGAGAGTTTGTAGACTGTTCCGGAGTATTACGCTAAGAGAGTGTGCAACTTAATTGGCTTGATGGGTCTGCGAGGAATTACCGTGCTTGAGTCTTCTGGTGACACTGGTATGCGACCGTGGTGCACATTGTTGCTGTTCCTAAGTACTGATTACAATAGGAATTGGCGCCTCATGTATGTCTAACGACGGCACCGAGACTCCAGAATTCACACCAATTTTCCCTGCAACTTGCCCCTATCTCACATCAGTGGGTGGCACTCAGGCATATGCTCCTGAAGTCGCATGGGATGCCTCCTCCGGCGGGTTCAGCAACTACTTTAGCCGTGCCTGGTACCAGGAATCGGCAGTCAGCAAGTACCTTGACCAGCAGATTACCGCAGAGACCAAGGACTACTATTCCCAATATACCAACTTCTCCGGTCGTGGATTCCCTGACGTAGCTGCCCACAGCTTGACCCCCAGGTAAGTCCCCTCTCTCTACACATACCTGAATCTGTCTAACGGGATGGGTAGATATGAGGTGGTCGTTAAGGGCAAACGTGCCACATCCGGTGGAACATCCGCTGCTGCCCCTGTCTTTGCTGGTTTGGTGGGTATGTTGAACGATGCCCGTTTGCGTGCCGGTAAACCGACTCTCGGATTCCTGAACCCCCTCCTGTATAGCGGGGCTCTGAAGGACTTCACCGATATCACGGCCGGGTCATCCATCGGATGTGACGGCGTCAACCCCCAAACTGGTAAGAATGTTACCGGAGGTGGCGTCATTCCCTATGCCCATTGGAATGCAACTGCTGGATGGGATCCTGTGACGGGCTTGGGCGTCCCTGACTTTATGAAGTTGAAGGATTTGGTCCTGTCTTTGTAATAAAGGCCTTGCTTGTTTTGAGAGACGGCTTATGTATCGTTACTATGTAAAATAGGATCTGCCGTAAAGAGACAATACGAAGATGTCATGTTAAGATTATTCTTACACATGATTGTAGCCATATTCACTCACAATATTTTACCATTCACGAGTGTTCTGATCTCGGCAAAGTAATAGCTATCTTCCAACCAACGGTGATGGCGTCATTGCAATGATATGTTCCAGCATAGCTAAAATAGCAATACTTAAGAATCAGCGCTATTGGGTAAGTTACGAGTCAAGTCATGGTGGGATGATACACAAATGTAGGGCGATACGATTTATGTGATTAATTATATTTTAAGTATTTCGTAGTGAACATTGAGATAAGTTATCATACTCTGATCTCCCAAGTACAAAGCAACATTGTCCAATGATTAAGATCATTCATAAAAAAGACTAAACGGAACGGCCCGTGGCTTAAAGAAAGACGACTCATTTCTCACATACAGTGCATATCCCTTTCTACTCTTGTGGTCTATGGAACTCCTCGTCTGGGTGTGCCAGTTGATCATGTTGGAAATGGTATGAGGAACTGGAGCGCGGTGCGGCAGGCTCAGGTTGGAAGCCTGTACCGGCAGTCTGGGAGGACGCAGTGTACTAAGGAAAGTTAGTGTGTCAGCATGAAATCGCTATACTCAAGGCCAGCTCAAGCGACATATACCTCCTTAGTAGGGTCCAAGTCAGCAAAGCTGCTTTGTTGGTCTACTTGTTCGGGTTCGGTAGAGCCTGTATCGTCGTCCCTGAGGCGGACACGATCAGAGTCCTTTCTGGTGTTGTGTTTTGATTCCATGTTTGCTGGTTGAGGTCCCAATGGTAGTGTCTTTTTTCTGAAATAACTTGGAAATTGAGAAATTGAGAAGGAGATTTAGGCTCGTGTTGGTATAAGTAGGCCACGATTTCGAATGAGGTCATGATGCTGTACGTTGACATCAGCGACAATAGCAACGTCGGGTGATACAATCCTATTGCTTCTCTGACAGTCATTGGTAGAGATCAACGCGTACCATGGTTCGCCACCCTTCTTACTTTTGTATGGTAGCGGGGGTAGAAGAGATCTTATTGTGATTGAACTTGATATCCTTGTGAATAGGGGTTATGTGCAGGATGCCACCATAGCTCTGGAGGTGCACATAGCACCTAATAGTGGCATAGAATAGCTTCGTCTCAGATATCAAAATCAGCCATCTTGCTTCTGGAGGTGTCGATTGAGACTTCCCAGTGGCGAGCGTCATGACGTCTTCCACTGTGTAAGTGTATTACCATGATACTGCAATCATAACGCGTATCTGGGGTCACATGAATGTATTACCAATACATATCACTGAGGCCTTCAGCGACTTAACCAGACCAGGACGAACGATGCAATCTACAAAATAGGGACACTGATTGTACCGCAATTCCTTGGATACCCTCAGCTTTATGGGATACGTATAGAATGCATGTTATATGACTCCTGTCTGTCTCTGCACTCGTAAGCATCCGACTGCTACCTTCCAGAAGTTAAGTTCAGATCGTCCTCAACCTTTGGCACTCCTGCCATCATATTCTCCGATGCGCTGGGTACCTTACAGCTGCAAAGTGGACAGCTCGAGAGGACGCAGCGGTCATGTCTACATACGACACCTCATACATTGGCGATTACTACGATCATGGACAACATCCACGTCCCGTCCCCAGACACTCAATGCGATTTGAGAATCTACGTATCGGGCCTGGCGAAACGTCTGGCGACCCAAAGCTCAGAGACAGACGCCTTTATTATTGGAGACATAGTTACCAGCCCAGGCTGTGTCCCTGTGAATCTCGCCAACGACGCCGTCCGCAATTACCTCAGCCTTGCCGACATGAAATCTATTGCGCTGGACACGAATCCCACAATAATTGACGTGCGAGACGCTAAGAATATGACATATAAACTAGATTGATTGGCCGGTTAGGTAAAATACTAATTTAGCGTTATCAGATGCACTACAAGGCTGTCTTGGCCAACTCAGCCTCGCCCTCCCTGTCATGGGAAGTCTTAGGCGTCCAACAGGGACAGGTGAGCCAATGAAGATTTTGGCGAGGTGGCTAAGCGGCGCGGCCCCAGGTCCGAGCGATGATATCTACTTCACCATGGGGGAACTGATATCTGCCAGTTCAGATACAACATACGGGGCTGAGAGGAGCCAGCCACGTGGTCTACATAGGTTTTGACTTCTGCAACAGGTGATGAAATTTCCCGTAATCCAATTCCCTTCTTATCAAATGACCTTTGTTTATCATGGCGTCGAGTTGCGGCTGTAAAGGACAACCAATATACGCTTAGTTGCAGGCGTCCAGCTCACATGAGTGGAGCCGTCCGCAGAGCCCAGCCGAATGTGAAGCAATTGATTGGAATTCGACCGAACGATTTTAGGTCCCCAACTCAAGGCAAGGGGCCCCAGCACTCTGGGCAGAGACGATTATTGAAATAGATCGGTGGGGCCCCCTTTTCCCGACATGGTAATGGAGCGACATTGACAACCCACTCGAGGTCTCCATTTCTCGTCGATCGGGTTCATTTCAAATGTTATGGGGCTCCAGATGACTCTATTATTTGTTGGATTGCTATCCCGTATATGCACTATCCAAGCCACTGCAACACCACCAATCACTTGAAATTGAGGCATTCTCCTGGCAATCGGCACCATAATCGGGGTTCCTTTTGTTGTTTTCTTTTTATAGCCTTCTGTTTTAGGCCCCCTGCGTGGAATCGTTATATATGGACCATGTGAGCCATGTGGGTGCCTCGCTGCTTGTGTCCGGAGACCGTCACTTCTGGACGCGTTTAATTCGGCATGCATTCTTCACTGACATTCTTGACATTGGCCCTATGTCTATTCGCCTGGGCTAACGGGTCGAACCACCATGTGCGCACCACCGGAAACACGGTGCGATTCAATCTCACACTTACCTGGGAAGAATGGGCCCCAGCGGGCATCCCTCGAAAGATGATCCTTGGAAACGGTCAACTCCCCAGTCCGCTGCTCGAGTTGCGACAAGGAGACGATGTCGAGTTCTTGGTGATCAACAATCTGCCCACTAATACATCCGTTCACTTCCACGGTAGGCCCCTCTTCACTTGGTTCAAGACCTATTAATGACATGATGCCCCAGGGATCGAACAACATGGCACTCCCTGGTCTGACGGCACGCCTGGCTTTTCGCAGGAACCCATTGCGCCGGGTGATCACTTTCTCTATAAATGGCGCGCGACACAATATGGGAGTTATTTTTACCACGCCCATAACCGAGGGCAGATTGATGATGGCCTCTACGGAGCGATTTACATACATCCGGATGAGTCCGTCGAGAAACCATTTGGCTTGATTACGAACAAGAGCAGCGAGCGCCAGGCCATGCGAGCGGCCGAGGAGAAGACGCAACCTATAATGATTTCGGACTGGCGGCAGTTGACCTCGGAAGAGATATGGCAGGCTGAAGAAAAGAGCGGGCTGGACGCTTACTGCGTGAACGCCATTCTCATCAATGGAAAAGGATCGATTAGCTGTCCTGGTCAAGAAAAGGTGAATCAGCTCGCTAGCGCTGAACAGAGGCAAATCCTGGGCAACTTGAGCCTGACCGACATTGGATGTACCTCCCCATTGGTAGTAGCTATGCAGGGAACCTTCCGTCATAACTACAGCGCAGTGCCGCCTTCGATGTTTTCGGGTTGTGTACCTGGAAACGGTGGCACTGCCCGTGTCCTAGTGGACCCATCCCACAGATATGTGAGCTACGATCTGATCAGTGCAGCCGGTGTCTCAATGACCACGTTCTCGATTGACGAGCATCAAATGTATGTTTACGCCATTGACGGACGCTACATTCATCCTACATTGGTAGATGCCATCACCATTGCTAATGGCAACCGGTACTCCGTCCTGGTCAGATTGGATAAGCCCGCTGGGGATTATACTATCCGTGTAGCGAATGCCGGTGTCAACCAAGTTCTATATACTGCCGGAGTCTTGTCCTACAACACCTTGGAAAAGACGCAACAGCACGCTTCCGTGGCATCGATCAATATCCACGGCGCGGTAGTCTCTTCGAACTATACGCTGCTGGACGAAACCAAGATCATTCCCTTCCCGGTCGAGGTGCCATCTCAAGAAGTTGCGCAAACACACATCCTGCGAATCAGCCATTACGACGCCTCCTACACCTGGACCTTGGGCAACACCACCCTCCCTCTTGTATTAGAGGAAGTATCGCCGCTACTATTCTACCCCTCCACCGCCAAGCCAGACCTTACTCTGAAGACACTCAATGGAACATGGATTGATCTGATCTTCGATATCCACGGTCAGATACAGCCCCCTCATCCAATTCACAAGCACGCCAACAAATTCTACGTGATTGGCCAAGGTACCGGAGCATGGAACTACTCTTCTGTTGCTGAAGCCATGCAGCATATCCCGGAGAGTTTCAATCTCGAAGCTCCCCAGATCCGGGATACGTACATCACTCCACCGTCGGCGACCGAGGACACTTGGTTAGCAATCCGTCATCACGTTGTGAACCCCGGTGCATGGCTACTCCATTGTCATATCCAGGTCCATCTTAGTGGCGGGATGGCGATAGGTATCCTTGATGGTGTGGATGAGTGGCCTGAGATACCTGAGGAATATTCTATTCAGGTTTGACGATATGAACATGTGGTTTTTAGATAGAGATTTACGTTAGCTTTTAGAACATTTAATGTTTAGTACGTTACGAAATGATTTCAAGTTCGGTCACTGCACGGATGAGCTGTAAATATTGTACATTTATTATTAAGGTCTCAAAGTCTTCCGTCTAGAGTCACGGGATGCCATTGATATGACAGACAGCCAAAGAACGTAACTAGGGCAAAGCTACCTCACCCACCATACATATCAAACCCTTCCAAAATTCGGCAAATATTGGAGTATATTACATTTGAGATAGCTTCTACCAAGAGCAATGTCCTGGATATATCTATACATACATAGATCAATAATCCTCTTCCTTATTTCCAAGTTCCCCCGCTATGAAAACGCTATGCTTAGCAAACGGACTTCGGTCTCGGATCCGCTCTCCATAGAATATAAATAGCGGAGGAACTATACAGAACACAGTTGCCAGAGCAGCAAGAACTGAAACAGCCACATTTGCCGTAAGGCCTTCAAACATTTGTTTGGTAAACAATGGAAATACCCCGGATAGCAAGGCGCGGAGGAAAGCCACCGCAGCTGTAGCGCTGGCCGAGTAACTCAGGTAGCAATCCCCTAAGTAACAATAAAGTACGGTATCGAATTCATTCAACGCGTACCCCATCATTGCTAGAGGGACGGATGGCACTATCCAGTGTGTATTCGATGCCTTTGGTGGAATGGTCCAGGCGAACCACCACAAACTGACCGCCAGCACCGGAGCACCGATAGCAAGGCCTAACAATTTATCTTCGGGCTTGAACGGTAGGTTCTTGCGCCGGCGAGTATCGAAGACTCGATTATCGAGGAGTCGTGTGAGAGTGCTGAACCAGATGCCGCAGGCGATGGCAAGAAAGGCTAAGGAGGATTGTGTGTGAGAGAACCCAATTGTTTGGTAAATCGGTTGTAGTGCTTCTGTGAAGATGTAGAGAAGAGAAAAGGCGAAAGCAATCATGATGGATATGATGAATACCAATGGCTCTCGGAGGAAGAGAATAGCAGGTCGGAATAGAGCAACCTTAAGAAAGGTGCGGAGGTCAGGGTGGTGATCATGGTTTAAGGCTTGGAAGCGCTTTCCAGTGTAGCGACAGAGCTTATCGACTTCTCGTGTAAGCAAAAGAGATGGTCGAGACTCCCGGATGAACGTGAAGAGGACGCTCATAAGCCCGATGATGATCGCATATATATAAAAGAGCCACCTCCTGTGAAATATAAGTTGAATGACCCGCTGTGGTACAGACCGGGGCCAACATACCAGTTCAACAATGTACTAACGTATGTGCCCATGATAGGTCCGATACACAAGCCGAGGTTCGATGCAATGGTCCACAAGAACATCACCCATATCCGTGGTCGAGAAGACCACATGTCTTCGACACTGCCTCCACCAACAGTGTAAGGGATGGCAGCAAGCATTCCAGTCCCCACGCGTCCAATTATTACTGCAGCAAGGGAGTGAGGAACGCCTACTACCACACAGCAGACTGAGCTTAGAGCACTGCTAATGAGATAGAGTCTTTTGCGACCGAATGTTTCAGACCATGGGGGTAAGACAATCGACCCTATTACCTGACCAAGCAGGAATCTACGAAGCGCAAGTCAGTCAACCCAAAGTATGTGATTAGCATAGGCGTCATGGTGCCTCACACTGTTATAAAGCAAAAGGTGGATAGCTCAGATCCAATCCCATATTCATGTTTGGCCTCTGCGGCTGCCGATGCCTATAACTGTTAGCGGTCTCTTTGGCGTGACGGCTTTCTAGCACATACGCCAGCAGTACTAGAGGCTGTCCTGTCGAGACATTAGCTAAAAGCGCGTCTGGCTTTCAAGTGGGCCTGGCATACAGAACAAAGTCCAGAAGGCAGATGAGACCAGTGTCAAAGCATTTCCGCAAGACAGGCCAATTTCTTGGATGAATCGGATTGTCACGGCGCCAGCGGATATAATGTCCATCTAGTGTGAGTTCAAGGTGATGCTCTGATAGGTAGTCGGTGGCCAAGGAATCTTCGACTGCTAATCCTTTCGATTGTGGATTCATGACTTTCGGGATAGAAGTATAGCACGGTTGCCGAAATTGAGGAAAGGATCTAATTAAAATATGTCGTTCAAATCTCAAGAAATGCCAGCTTGCCTCAGCAGTGACCGAGTCACTATAAATGCAATGTTTTGTTCTTCAAGCATAGCATTCTGTATGTAGTAAACCAAGAGCGCAAGGGTTTCTCAAAATCTACATTCCCGTCAGGTACTGCTATTTGGGCAGTTGCCTATAGTTGTCAAAGAGATACGTCACACTTCAGTAAGTATAGCTAAGCCTTGCATCAAGCTTGCGTTGATATGTGGAACTAGTGGGTACCAGTGTCTAATGTCACTGCTCAATGTAAATCAAGAGGTTTTTTTTGAACCTACTACAACGCGCTGGAAGAGCGAACTGACATGCAAGATAGATGATCAACAGGGGATACATACCAGATCGTCACTCAAATGCAATTTTGCGGGCGCTTTATATTGCTTCACGACATGATGACTGTATGTCGAATCAGGTCAGCACGGAAGTATGACGAGTGTGGTGTCTCTCTTATTATAGTCAGGTCTAGAGTTTGAGAGCTGCCCGTGCTCCTCACATGTATGAGTCCATTTGAATAGACATATCACTGCTCTACGGCTCACATATACTTTACGTTTCGGGTATGAAGATCTCCCAGTGAAGAATGCGTAGCGCGGTAGCCCCTTGCGTGGTAGAAGTATCAAATCAGGATTCCTTACACCATCCCGCATGTTATTTCCTTCCACCAAACCTAAATCCCAGCAATGATCATCCACTAATAGTCAAGCGTTTACCTTGGCATGGAACAGTACGAGTGAAGGCAAATTGAAGGGTTGAGCTTCTTTGCAGAGATTCCCATGGCTACATGTGGATTGAACTCACTGAGTCAGTCCAAGTGAAAGAGGGTAGGTTATAAAACTGCTTTAATCCGCCGACGCCCAACACTCTTTCGGAAATGCCAAGTATTTCATCACGGAGATTTAATTATTCAAATTGCACACTTTACGGATAATTAGAGTGGCGCAATAAATCGGTGAGTCCACGCTATTGCGGGTAATTAATGAATGGCCCCAGGGACCAAAAATCTCGACCAAGTACTTCCACCATCAGCCAGTCTTCATTCCGCGGTCCAGGTAATGTGTTATGTCGCATTATGGTCGGCGGGCGGCAATGTGACAGGCGTTCTTTCAATACTCGGCGTGTAGCAGAGCCTAGATAGTGCTTTATTAATTAGCCATAGTCTCGTTCCATGCTGCAGGAGTATGCGGTAAACAATCGTGCAAGTGGTTGGTGTGTTGGTGTGTTGGGTATGTTACGTGTCGCCGGCGGGGCCGACAAGGACAGCCGTAAAAAAATGACCGGTGATTCCACCACGATCCAACTCTCGGTATTCAAATGAATCAAGTGAGGTTTGGTTAAGCCTCGATTCGCAACAAGCCCCAGGAAGACAAATCTGATGCGCTAATGTGGGTTAGAATATCTTAGAAAGGAAACCCTGCAGTCGCCAGCAGGCCACGCCGGATGCTGCAGTGAAGGAAACAAAGAATTATGCTACTGTGCCTTGTATGGTAGAGCACAACCTTTTCTTCCTTGGGCTAGGAGGATTGCTCAAACTGTCAAAGCTCTGGAGGTGTTGCATGGGGGCTCGCTAATTTGAGAGGCTGCGAAGCCTACTTTCCACCTGCCCTGGCTATCTTCTCAGTTTACGCCGTAGCTTGTAGGCGCCATATATGTTCTATTTTGGAAATTGGGAGCAGCTCAGCTCTACTACTGGAACCCTGGTCGAGAAGGGCGCCGGCTAGCAGCCTTAGGTAATTCGTCTTCTTGACACACTGTATGGCAGATTTTGACTTACTATGCTCATAGAGGACTATTCCTAGGATATATACACTTTGGACAGCACAAATACCACACCAATCACTGATATAGAAGCCCTGCTGGTGCCTGACGCGAACGGGATGTTTACGACAAATAGGACCCTTCCCTGTCTGGACTAGGCTCTATGACTTGTGTCCGTTCTTCAGGGACTACTATAGTTCCCACTATCTCAACTTTTAAGACGTAGCGTAGCTGGTTGGAGGCCGATAAGAAGCTCTCTGGTATGAGCATTGCCGAACCCCATCTTGATGAACTAGACTTCTCTGACCGAATACAGCCTTGCGGGTAAGCACCACAAATTATCGGTAAGAATCTCGACCAAGTCGTCAAAGGGCAAAGTCTATTTGGCGCAGGTGAAGGAGGTTGCGTTTCTGGGATCTCCTCCAATGTATTTTTGCCGAAGAGGGTATGGACAAAGGTGTCTCGCCGTGTTATTGCTACCTTTAGTGGCATGCAGAACAGCAGGGGCATGGCCGTTCTCGACCCATTCAAGCAGTTGGGACATCGCTTCATTCGGAACAGGCCCTAGTCCACCATAACAGTGACCGACACCGGGCGCTTCGAAGAAACGGTAAAAGTCGTGAGCTTTTGGATCGTGCTTCAGCACTTCCTCATAGTAGGCAATTGTTCCAAGCGGTGGGATAACCTCGTCGGCCATTCCCTGCCAGGCGATCACTTTGCCCCCATTTGCCTTGAACCTTGACAGGTCAGGGTCATTTGTTCCGAGCATCCCTGAATACTCAAGGTTCGAAGAGCGCAGGGCGTCGAAGAACTCCTTCTGAGTCATGTTACTAATTGACAAGTTGGGGTCCTTTGCAACAAGATATCTGAGCCAGTTGCCGAACAAGTCACTTCCAGAAGAGTAACATGTGTTATTCACAGAGCATTTGGTAGACACATAGGCAGTGCCGAGAGCTGCGTCCTTGTTGACCCCATACCAACCGTCAATCTCAGAGACAGAGTGTGACCCAGACCAAGCGGCTTGGATAATCTTCGCGCTGTCAGCACTGAGGGACTTTTGAATCCCGTCGCAAGTGTACCTCTTGCCCACAAAGTCGAACGCCCGAACATGACAGCGGTCTGGGTCGCTAATGATGCCGTCTTCAACTCCATCCAGTCGATCGCAAGCTTCCACGGCCGCTTTAGTGAAAGCCTCGACCTCACAGGGCAATGGGTAAACATTGATTTCGTTCATGACTTGTGAGCTCCAGAAGCCTGCAGGAATGAAACGTTGTAGGTTGAGAGCCGGGGCAACAGCTAAGATCCCATCGAAAAGGTCCGGGTACTTCTGTGCCATCTGCAGCCCCTGCCGCCCACCACCAGAGCATCCGGCAAAATATGAATAGTTTGCGGGTTTTTTGTAGTAGGACTGGGTAACTTGCTGCCCGATCACAGCCATGTCACTTGTTGCCTTCGATGCGTAATCCTCTAACAGGAACCAGTTCACATTGTTCTCACTGCTCAACGCCCACGACAGGTCTGTGGGCATACTGTCCTTCCCATTTGTCACCGGTAGGCCTCCATAAGTAGAAGCCGATGCGAATCCGCTTGCGACAGCGTATGTTAGGTAGGTCTCGCCAAAGCCTGTAGCGTAGCCCCCACCTCCTAATGCTTGAAACCTGCCATTCCATTCCTCAAGCGGCAGCCATACCTGGGTATGGATTGTGTCGTTCCAGCCCGCATGAGTGTGGGTGACGGTGATGTTGCAGAAACTGATCGTATATCGGCCGCCTTCGTTTGTTCCTGGCCCAAGACTAACAGCAGAAAAGTTATGCCTTTCCTGAGCTTGAATATCGAGGATTGTAGCACCAGGCAAGTTTGGTTTCACGATAAAGGCTGGCGAGCATCTGGAAGCGGATGCTATTGGAACAAGAATCGCGACCAGAGAGAATAGAGTGCGGGAGAAGACAACCATTTTTTTTATCTTAGATTCACAATAGAATATAAATTGAGGGCTTTGGGACAGGATGGCGCGCTTCATAAATATGTGTACTTGGTTTGAAATTAACTACCATGCCGTTCTAGGCAAAAATATTTCCAAGTGCAAACCCGTTGGATCCACACTGGCGTAAAGTATTGTATACGCGTATCCGCAGCACTCTCGCTCTGCCTACCCCTACCCTCCTTTTCATAACGACTTGGCTGCAATTAGCCGGCAACAGGATAGATTCTCGTTAACTGCAGTCGTTACTTCTGTAGCGCAGTGATTACGCGCTATCGTGCGGTTTTCAGGAGGCTCTCTCATGTGACAGTCCTGCACACTTGCTCAGATAAGTCACCCATACTTGGACTGGAACAGACCAAGGAAGTGTCTTTCCGGGCCTGACAGTATCTACAATGTGTCATTTTACTTAAGAAGGCCAACCGGAGTGAAGCCTTAAAAAGTTATCATAATGACCCGAGTGAGCGGGTCTCAATCGTCTATACGCGTATTTTACCTCAGACTGAGTCATCTGGTCGAACCAAATATGGGTTGAGAGTTCCTGCGGAGTCTCATATATCGTCTAATGAATCTCACACACTTCGCTTTGCCTCCTGATATATCGTGCCGTACACGCCACGTCCGAACTGCTAATTATCTCAAAAATAGACCGCAGAGGGAACGAGGTGGCCAGAGAACCATGGCTTGTCCAGTCTTCGCCATCGATCAAGGGATGCTACGGGGGCTACCAAGATCGATAGTATAAGTGTTAATAGTGAGAAGCGCTGTTGTATCTAAAGTCTAGGTCCATGAGCAGATGACGGCCGCATTCCCACTGACGCAAACTCTGGGCTCTGTAGGACTCTTGACGTATTATGACTAGATTCAGGCAACATAATCAATCTAATCAAGGATTTCCATCGACGTCTATAGTTGAATTGGGATGATGTATGTCCTCCAGGCGATATGTACTTGTGATACATGTCTATAAAAATACAGGGACGAACCTCGACAGTGCATTTTAAGCGGCGTCGACCCGTTTGGCAGGGCGGCATCAATCCCGATCTACTTTCGGTGCGGGTCATGTGATGTTACTGGACGGGCATAGCGTGGTGTGGATGTTAGATTGTAATTTGCTTGCTCTAAGCTAATAACGGCACCTGAAGACCTGAGTTGAGGAGGCGACCTTCATCAGCACAGCTAATGACCATATCCGGCTGTTAAGCTTGGCTTAACTCGGTACCTCTTTCGCGATCGAACCATCACCGTACCGATGCCGCGGAGGACGCATAAGAAATCGCGGAATGGCTGCATCGAATGTAAGCGTCGTCACATCAAGGTAAACAACATCCATTGTCGTTGAGACAACGCCATAACGATCTATAGTGCGATGAAAAACGGCCAATCTGCTCCCATTGCACATCATCGGAACGGCTATGCGAATATTCCGATACGACGTTTAAGGTTATGCAGTCTAGCAGGATTAGCAGAAAGAGAACATCCTCCCCATCGGTATCTACCGAGTCATCCATTTCCAACCTGTCACCAGACTATTCTGCTTCTAGCCAGTTAGATGCGTCTGCTAATATGCTTCATGCTGAGCTGTTCTACCATCTGTTGACAGAAACATTACCGTCTTTGTGTAAGAGTGGAAACAGCCGAGGGCTTTTACACAAGGAGGTGATGAACCACGCACTGGCCACTCCATATCTGATGAATGAGCTCCTGGCTCTCGCTGCCTTACATCTTAGTATCATTCGCGACACCCAGAAAGAGTTCTATAGACACCATTCGACGCAGTTACAAAATCATGCACTTCGGATGTTTTATGAGACCGACCCTCATGCCAGCATGGAACCACCGGTACCGGCGTTCATCTTATCATCCATGCTTGGTATGCATCTTCTCTGCGACATACTGATATATCAAGACCATGACTTTCAAGCCTTTCTAGACCGGTTCATCCATTATCTTCGTATCCACCGCGGAGTCCGCACAGTCATTGGGGGCAATTGGGATCAGATCAAAGAGACATCACTCAAGCCGATTCTGAAGGACGCTGAGGCAAGCTTGCAGAATCAAACGGGAGATGGAGAGATGTGCAACCGCCTTCTTGAACTTATCAAAGCCTCAAAGCTAGGGCCTTCGCTGAATGAAACCTATGAGCAAGCGATCAAGGCTTTGCAATCGTCATTCAATGCTTCACAATTTGGTGCCATCGTTGATAATATACAGGGTGCTCTTGCCTGGCCCATCATGGTGACTGGGGAGTATACCGACATGCTAGTGCACCGTCGGCCGGAAGCGCTTGTTATTCTAGCACATTATGCAGTTATTCTGTACTCTTGCCGCGATGCGTGGCTTTTCGGTGATGGTGGCAAATTCCTAATCCGGTCTATCGATCGATATCTTGGGCCGCAGTGGGCGGACTGGTTGTACTGGCCAAATCGCGTCTTGGCTGAATCGACAACCCCATGTCTCGATGGCACCTCTTCACTCCCCCAATAGAGGACTGGGAGTGGTCCATTTCTACGGAAAATGTAACATTCTGGTGAACCGCTTTTTTCTTGGCTTACGATATGGCAGTGCATAAGTGGCCCGTGCATACGCGTATTTCTTTCCCAGCTTGTTGTGCCAAATATTTATATGACCCGCCTTGCAATGAGTGGCGCGGGTGGATCTTCTTCCATTTCCTCGTATGCACGGGCCATTATCACATTGCCAGGCAGTTGGAAATCAGAGGAGAGTAGGAGAAGGACCAGATGGGTTACCTCTGTTAAGGTCGCTCGTTCTAGGCAAGAGCCTTTAGTGTTAAAACAGAATTTTATCCCGCTCTCAATATGGGCAGCTTTATGATCATTTACAACTCGGAATAGTATGAAAACTTACAGTCCTTTGATAATAATAACGTGAAATTCGTTTAGGTCAGAGTGCATCAGCTATACTTCATAGCCGCACACAGCATCTGGATATAGGAGATTGGACTTCATCTGGAGCTAGCTACACGTATCTCAAAAAAAAAAAAAAAAAGAAAAAAGAAAAGAAAAGAAAAGAAAAGAAAAGAAAAAAAAGAAAAAAGAAAGGTACGAGGAGCCTCACATTAGTTGCGGGCCTAGTATAAATAATAAAGAATGGCTTGGAGTGGAGACGCGCCAAATTTTGTCGCAGGATAGGTCTCTGATCCTCCTAGTGCATGTATTTCAACATATAACTATTCATACAGCCTTGCCTTGGTCCGACGGACTAGTGTTCTCATTCGCATTCGGCCAAACGCCTTAGCTCGCAATTCCTCACGGGGTCTGGCTTCAACTGCACTTGTCACACACATAATGCCGGAACTCCACACGTACAAAGGCTATTATCTTTGGCATTACATTCCCTCGAGGGCCGCCGCGGTTATTTTTCTCTTGCTTTTCCTAGCGGCAACGATACATCACACCTGGAAGATATGGAAACTAAAGACCTATTTTTGCATTTGCTTTGCCATTGGGGGCTTCTGTAAGTGCATATGGATAGTTGCCCATTAGCTCATGGAGATTGCGCATGTTAACGGTATCAGTTGAATTCATAGGTTATTGTGCTCGAGCGTCCGCTTACGACAAGACCGGACGTATGATGCCCTATTGCATCCAGAATGTCTTCATACTACTCGGTCCAGCCCTCTTTGCGGCGACAATATACATGGTTCTGGGCCGGGTAATTATCGCGGTGAAGGGTGAAAGTCGCTCACTGATACCCGTCCGCTGGTTAACCAAGGTCTTTGTCACCGGCGATGTCTTGTCCTTTCTGATCCAAGGCGGTGCTGCTGGCATGATGATTTCCAGTGACCTTGCGAGCATAGGAAACAAGCTTGTTATCTTTGGCCTGATTGTGCAAGTCGTTTTCCTGGGGTTCTTCATTATCAGCACAATGATCTTCCAGGCCCGAATGTACAGAAACCCTACGCAGGAGACCTCCTCTAATGTTTTGCGATGGAAGTGGCACCTCAATACCCTGTACCTAGTCAGCCTTTTGATCATGGTTCGGTCTCTATTCAGGGTTGTGGAGTACATTATGGGCAATGACGGATACCTGCTACAACATGAGTGGCCCGTATATGTCTTCGACGCGACTCTGATGTGGATAGTGATGGCCATTATTGCAATCAGGTTCCCCATTGATGTATGCACATACTCGCACGTCCCTGAAAGGTTCAAGCTGAACGGGACGGGGGGGACGGCATAGAGCCCTTTAAATCTACTTAGATACTTTCTGCTGAGATGACCCACTCACCTGAAAAGATACCTCGAAGATACTCTTATTCCTGTATTCCTCTAATAGCTGCTTCCTGGGGACTTGTTCTTTCGCCTCTAATTATATGGCTATCTCCTAGACAGCGGATCCGAAATATTATAACGTCATTTCCACGATAATATATTTCGGCTTGACTTACGTGGGAACAGATGATTTAAGCCACGAAGTTTAATATTCATGGGCGGCTCGTTAGTTTGACATTCAATATGCTAACCAACACATATGGGCACCATATAATTTGTTGATTATATATATACCTTATGTGGCTGTGGCGCACAGCCGGTATCAGGAGCGTTGGTAGAAAAGTTGAGGCGTTAGCCAAAGATTTGTTGATCAATGTAGAGCGACTCGCAGCGAAATCTTTCAAGTCCTCCAAGGCAACAGGGGGCTTTGGACTAAATCGATTACCGACAGCTGGTGCGGGTCATGATAAGTGATCCAGTGTGGTCACGGATCGTGTTTTGGCGACTTGGATGGGCCATCATTGCTGGATGGGAATGCTTTGATAACGGCAGTATGCATGTCATGAGGAAAAACCCCGCCAGGCTACAAGAGTACATCTTGACGGGACTTATTGAGCCAGACCTCGTCCACCCATCTGGTGCATCACCTTTTGTTTCTCGCCTTGCAACTAATGTTGAGGCTGTGGTTGGTTGAGTCCTCAATTGACTCTGGGAGGATCCTTTGGACACTCGAAACGATTATGCAAAGGTTGAAAAATATATCCTATGCAGGTATGAACCTTTCCTTTACAGTTCCGTCCCTCTAGATCTGTTTGTGTGGGGATTTCTTGTGACTCTAGGGCCAGGCCAGGAGCGATGGATGTCTCTGAACGGTTTCCAGATGGGTCGCTGTATCTCAAGCCTCCCGCGGCCAAGGCATCGATCAATGACTGGTACGAGAGCAAGACTACAGACAGCGAAGCCAAGATTACAGTCAGGGCGAGGTCGGAGGCCTAAGCGTTGACTCGGGAGAACAGACGTGCTGACAGAGATTTTCGCAGATTAAGGGGAAAATTCGTAATCAGAAAAAATGGGGTAGGAGAGACAGCAGTTGGGCAAACCTTGTTCATTTGTTTGGTATGGAGTAGCTTGCCATTGAGCGATGGAATGAAATGTCGCTGGTGGAGACATCGTGAACTCACAATATGCTATTGGAGAGACAGCTTCCGGGGACTCTGGCCACGCCTGACACGGCCAATCGCGCGGTCTGTTTTGGTCCCCAGGAAATTATAGTCAAGGATCAACCCGGATGAGTCACGGATGAGGTTAGAATTAACGTTGGAATAGCTTGGCTGTAAGCCCTTGTCCAGAATAAGCGTCCGGTATCGCTGGCCCTAGCATGAGTCATGCTCACACTTATACAGCATCTCGAAAACATAAAATAGTAAGACCAGCGGCCAGTACAAAATAACTGTTGAAATTATGTTCTGTCCTCACCCGTCTATCTTGTCACACCCCTAGCCTGAGATGTTTCGCACACGCCCTATCAGTCGGGCTGGCAATGCCCTGGCTCTTACCGCACGATGTCAACAAACCTCCTTTCCTCGGTCGCACATTTGCGCTTCGAAGTTAGAAAGCATTCGACGAAGGAATATGACGGTTGCGGCACAGTCGATGTAAGTCATAGAGCAGCTTTACCCACATGTTCGATTCGATCCCACCAACAGTCGCTAATTGGGCTGGCGTAAAGAAACACAGAACCCTATATGAGTGCAGCCGCTCCCATGACAGGACCGGATAATGGAGCTCCAGTGAGTTCAGGATCAGGGGAAGCGAATGAATCGTATGAGAATAGTGACTGCTTTTTGAAGCGTCGTGGGTACTGATGGGTCTCATACGTAGATTCGTTGGCATGACGGGCGGCCAGATCTTCCATGAGATGATGCAAAGACACGGTGTCAAACATATATGTATGCCTCTTAGCGGCACTTTATTTCCTCTGGCTTACTGACACGCACATCGGCAGTTGGATACCCTGGTGGAACGATCCTTCCGGTCTTCGACGCCATTTACAACTCCAAGCACTTCGATTTTATCCTCCCCAAGCACGAACAAGGCGCCGGGCATATGGCTGAGGGCTACGCAAGGGCTTCGGGAAAGCCAGGGATCGTTCTCGTCACCTCCGGGCCCGGTGCGACTAATGTCGTTACTCCGATGCAGGATGCTCTGTCCGATGGAACGCCCATGATCGTCTTCAGCGGCCAGGTGGCAACCGCGGCGATCGGCAGCGATGCTTTCCAGGAAGCTGACATTCTGGGTATATCCCGAGGCTGCACAAAGTGGAACGTGATGGTACGTAACGTTGCTGAGCTACCTCAGAGAATTAACGAAGCGTTCGAGATTGCCACGAGTGGGAGGCCTGGCCCTGTTCTGGTGGATCTACCGAAGGACGTGACTGCAGGTATCCTGAGAAAGACTACTCCTACCGGCCCAGCTATACCTCGCATTTCCACCTACGCAAACACCGATGCGAACCAAAAACTACTCACCAAGTCGATCTCCCATGTCGCAAAGTTGATTAACACCGCGAAGAAGCCTGTCATATATGCGGGACAGGGAGTCATCCAGTCCCCAAATGGACCTCAGTTGCTCAAAGAACTTGCAGACAAGGCGTCCATCCCGGTAACAACAACTTTGCAGGGACTCGGTGCCTTCGATGAACTGGACGAGAAGTCCCTCCATATGCTGGGTATGCATGGATCAGCGTATGCGAACATGTCTATACAGGAAGCCGATCTCATCATCGCATTGGGCGCACGGTTTGATGATCGAGTTACATTGAACATCGCCAAGTTTGCGCCTGCTGCGAGGGCGGCAGCGGCAAAGGGCCTTGGGGGTATTGTGCAGTTTGAAATCCTACCCAAGAATATCAACAAGGTGATTCAGTCGACCGAGGCAGTTGTCGGGGACATCGCAGAGAATCTGACACACCTACTGCCCCATGTGAACCGGACCAGCATGACTGAAAGGCAAGCATGGTTTAAACAAATCAACGAATGGAAAACAAAGTGGCCGTGGAATGCTTATACCCGGGATGAACGACCACACTTGATCAAACCCCAATACTTGATCGAGGAGCTGAGTAACCTCACAGCAGGCCGCAAGCAAGAGACCATCATTACTACGGGTGTTGGCCAGCATCAGATGTGGACTGCTCAGCACTTTCGTTGGCGCCATCCCCGTAGTTTGATCACCTCTGGTGGTCTTGGGACTATGGGTTTTGGTCTTCCAGCTGCCATTGGTGCTAAGGTAGCGCGTCCAGATACGCTTGTAATTGATATCGATGGTGATGCATCGTTTAGCATGACCTTGACGGAACTGACTACGGCCAGTCAATTTAATATCGGGGTAAAGGTCATCGTCCTAAACAATGAGGAGCAAGGAATGGTGACGCAGTGGCAAAATTTATTCTATGAGGATCGATACTCGCACACACACCAGCGTAATCCGGATTTTATGGGCCTGGCAGGGGCAATGCATATCCAGCATCGACGTGTCAGCAAACCCGAGGAGGTCGTTGACTCTCTGAAATGGCTTATCCACACAGAGGGTCCGGCTCTGCTGGAGGTTATGACCGACAAGAAGGTACCGGTGTTACCGATGGTGCCAGCGGGCTCGGGACTTCACGAGTTCATTACGTGGGACGCACATAAAGACATGGAAAGACGAAGTCTGATGCGGGACAGAACATGTGGGCTTCATGGTTGAGCTTGAAGGCAACCCTCTGGACCACGCGTCACGCGTTTGTAAATGTAGCTAAAAAGTGATACTCCAGGAGTGGTGCTGATCGAGAATTATACAGAAGTCGCATGCCCAATCTAGACTATAGGTTCAGTTCTCACAAGGCTCTCAACATCTACGAACTTGTAAGCTTTAAAGATTGTTTATAAGGCGACCGATAACAACCGTGTTCTTCACCCCGCCTCTTGCCTTGATAATTTAACCCCAATACGGAGATCCAGTACACAAGAGCCAAACCCCCAAGTACTCTAGGGCTATGTAGATGTACTCAACGCATTCTGAAACGCCTATAGAGAAGCAGCGATGAGTCTCTTGTAACCACGCACCGCCTCTTCCAGTTCGCCGACCGTGATGGCCTCATTATCGGCATGCGCAACAAGGATGCTTCCAGGTCCATACAAATACCTCTTAACCCTTTGAGTCCTCTGGTCGTGAATCTTCAGGGCAGGAGCATCGGTTCCGTAGTTCACAGTGATCACTTCAAAGCCGTCCACATCGACATCGAAGTACTGCGGTGGAGCGCCTGCTTTGCGATCGCCAAAATCAGGATAAACACTTCTGTCGCCGCTAGTTACCTTTGCCACTGCTCTCTCAATAATGGTTCTGGTATCCTCTGGAGTCCCCGCTGCAAGGCGAACAGAAATTGCTGCTTCAGCATGGGCTGGAACGACGTTGGCGGCAATTCCGCCATGCACTCGGCCAATATTCAAGGTGGACTTGCCCAATGTCTCACTACGAAGGAGGCCACCTTTCTCGGGCGGAAGATCTTGCAGGGTATCAAGATGAGCTAGAACAGGAATAAGCGATGAGATGGCACTTTCACCTAGCCAGGGGTACCCAGAATGAGCCGCTTTCCCTTCCGCGACCAATTTGAATCCTAGGGTTCCTTTATGTGCTGCGACGAGACTGAGCTCCGTTGGCTCTCCAAATATGACCGTATGATATGTCGGAGGCGTCGGATTGAGCTCAGAATTGGAGAAATGTTTCATTCCCACGCCGCTGTTTTCTTCACCGACATCGAACAACAACCCGATCGAGGCATTGGGATTCTCGTCGAGTGTTTCTAAAGCGGCAAAGACGATCGCCGCAACACTGGCTTTGGCATCCACTGTGCCACGACCAGCAATTACGAGGTCCGTGCGAATGAAGGACGTGCCTGAGGTTGGTGCATGAAGAGAGTAAGGGATGAAGGGCGGGACTGTGTCGATGTGGCTGGTCACTAACACGTCCGGCTGTCTGTTCTTCCCAACATACGCGTATATGTTGAATCTTTCTTCTTCAGTGTCACTTTCGGGGGTTACGATTTGTTTTTCCACAGTGAGGTTCTGCGAGGAGAGGAAGTCTAAGACATACTCCCCCACGTTCTTCTCGTGTTCACTTATGGATGGGATTTGCACGAGGGCCCGGTGGAAGGAAAGCAGAGGCGACGAGTCGATGATATGGTTGAGATCCTGAGACAGGTCCCCAATCAGGGGCTGTTGATGCTCCAAGGCCAGAGCCCCGGCTACCAGCGCAGTAACATGAAAGAGATCCGTCGCCTTCATAATTCCAACTCTTTTGCAGATGGTGGTCGGAGTGTGAGAAAAGGTTCATCTACACGGTGAGGGGAGAAACTGATAAGACAATCGGTCCCCGCTATGGCGCCTTGGCCTCTAACTTATTTTACAGGCATTGACTAGAATATTACAGACCAAGCATGCGTCCTAGCGAACCATTGACTCTTCTCAATCCTTCAAATACGAAATGCAGATCCCTTACTGCCGCTTCTCCCCGGCATGAATATCCACATCGTCCAACACCGCCTGGTTCTGCTTGGCAGCTGCGAGCCGGATTCTCTTTAGTTTCCTGGTATCCACGTCGACCCTCCACGTAAATCCCCAAGTAATAAGATTCATTATGATGGCCATCCCCACGAACCCCATCGCAATGCCAAAAGAAGTCGTGTATCGCGGCGCATACCGCGAATTAAATAGTTGAGACCCCACAGCCCCTCCAATTTGGCCGTAGCTATTCGCAAAGGCGATTGCAAAGGCAGAGCCCGTGGCACCCTCGGTAGTTTGCACTCGCCAGGGCCACATCATCACGTACCTATCGGGCTTTAGCGTACAATGAGCGATGAGAATGTATGGATTGGCAACTTACCATGCAGTTGAGAATCCTCCAGCTAAGATGGTTGCCGCGTACACGCCCCCGGTGTTCGGAAATGCGTAGAGCACGCCATAGCATGCTTCAATGACAATCATGAAAGCGAGAGGAATCGCCGGCTGGGGAATTCTTCCCGTGTCGGCTAAGATACCAAAGACGACGGTTAAGATCACAGCGAAAACTGCAGAAGGAATGTTTAACAGTAGGCTTTCCCCCATGGAGCTGCAACGCGCGTTAGTCATGCTGCCCTTACATGTCACGGCCGTAATAACTCACGTAAATCCAAGATTTGCTATCACGGTCGGTTGGTAAAATGTAAGTCCCGTGGTACCGACGGTAAAGAAGGCCCAACAAAGGAGGAAGAGCCAGATTCTCTTGTTTTGCAAGGTGGTGAGGAGTTCGCGCAGGTTGAAATTTGCTTCAGCTGCCCTCGGAGCGTTACTCGGGAGGCGGGCTTCGACGAAAGTCCGTTCTCTCTCAGATAGCCAGGATGCCGTAGATGGAACTGTACATGAGTTAACGGATTTCAGTACCTCCTGTTGACCCTGCGGCTATACATACAATCCGGTAAGAGGAAGTATACGATGATCCCCAGTATAACGGTAAAGATGCCTTCGGTCAAAACTAACCTGGAAAACAGCGTGAATCCAGGAGCTTTTCTTTTCCGACAATGGAGAGTCCCTTACCATTTCCAACCAGATAAGCCACCAGTGGTAACTCCATTAAATGCGAAGGCAAGCACGCCACTGATAACCGTGCTAAAGTTACCTAGAAGTGTGACGAGGACTATCCGAGGAGCAATCTCGTCCGGTCTATACCAGTAGCATAACTGGACAAGCATGCCTGGCCACAGACCGGCCTCGAAGAGACCAAGGAAAAAGCGAACCGCATAGAGACCCTGTCGGTTGGTCACAGCTGCATGGCAGCAGAGTACTACTCCCCAGGATACCTGTGATCCTTAGCGTTTGGGGCTCTCTTAGCTTCGAACTCGTTTACTAACCATGATTCGAGCCTGCCAGATAGATGGTCGTACGCCTTTCAGCAGAAGGTTGGAGGGTGCCTCGGCGATTATATAGGGGATCTTGGAAACATCAGTTGGGCCTTCCCGTTCCATCAGGGTACACTCACGTAGTACATCGTGGTAACCAGATTATACTGGTTGGACGTCATTTTAAGCTCTGTTAGGATATTGCGCGACGTTCCTTTATCCATGGTTTGAGCGTACGAGACCTTCCAAGGTTAAGATGTAGACTGATATGGTAAACCTAATCACTGGCTGAACTTACATTGGTAAAGTCGACACTCTTCAGCATGTACATGATCGCCAAGAGTGGAATCAGGTGCCAGTCTATTCGGCGTAGTAACTTCTTTTCTTCCGCGCTACTAAGACTGGCTCGCGCTCGCATAAGATTAGCGTCGTACCCTGGGATAACATCTCCTTCATATTCAGGAAGCGAGCCATTTTCTGTTCTCTTGACATAGTGCAGGTTTCCCCTTCGCTGATCCGGCGATTCCTCCACAGAGATGTCGCTAGATTTAATAGTCGTCGAGGTTGCATCTGGGGTGTCGTTCTTTTCAGAAAGTCCTAAAGACATCTTGAAAACGTTAAATGGCGAATAGTCGGAGTGTTTTTGGGGATATGTACCGGAAGACCAAGGGCATATCAAGAGGGTTTATGATCTGGTTTTGCTATGAATTATAAATGACCATAATTGGCTAGGGAGGTCGCTTATCGTTTTGCCATAGCCAAGCGTGATTGCGCAAGGAGAACCCCTCGTTGAGGTGCGTTCGCAAGAAACATGGCGTATCAACCCGAGATCCCCCGCAGCTGCAGGACCTGTTAGCTGATTAGAGCTCGGAGGGGCATTTGTTCCTTTCTAACATATGTCTGGGGCCTAGAATTGGGAAAGCTGCTGCCCGTGGCGACTGCGTCGACTAGACCACAGATTACCAGAGGGGGAGTACATCGCCCACGGATATACATGAATGGAAACCTTTCAATCTGGGGCATATGGTGTGAATATCTCGGCAATTGCCCGATTCCTTATCAATCAGAGACTTTATCACTTGCTTGGCTTCCTCCCGGGTTCAGCACGGTCCACCAATGAAGGAAATGCCATGGGTTGCTTATTTCGCTACGGGCGAATACATGGATCACACCATTTATTGGCGGTCTTGGCTCGTATAAATTAGGGTCCGAGGGACTTTGAACGGATTTCATAAACGTGGTTTAGACGAAGGGGTATATCCAATTCCGAGTGCAGGTCGGCAATCCCAACACTACTACCTTATGCTGTAGGTTTCTTTTACTAATATCTGTACGTGCGCGTCGGAGGTCAAGTCAATTCGGAATGTGTTAAATTCAATACATGCGTAGACCGACTTAAGAAAATATCCTCCGTATTAGATCTACTCGGTCCTCTTTTCATGTCGGGTCACTTAGCCTACGACATAATAACCGAGCAAACATACATAGCTTCATATGTCGAGCCAACCAGTGAACTGCGACAAGGAAAAGCATGATACTACCCATATGCATCCGGCAGATGTTCGGGGTTTGGTGGATCCACAATTGGATATAATCTCATCCCTGCCAGGGCGAAAAAAGAAAAACGAGGCCTCATAGTGTTGACTATGTTCATTACTTCACAATCCACTTGCATTGGTGTCTTTGTCTGCTTGGGTCGCTGTCCCACATGTAGTAGTAGAACTAGGTATATAGCTACTTCGGAAACTGTTTGTGTTTTCTTCCTTTCTAGACTCCCATCAGCAGTCCGAGGCAGACGGTTAAATGGCCACCGCGACAGAAGAAACAAACCTTGCGTATAGCGTAAGTCCCAACGCTTTCTTAACCTGTTAATCGCCATTACCACTTCCTTTGTTATGTGTTCCAGGCCTGTCATGGCCTCCCAATATATAGTGGGGAATGTCAAATTACGCTAGGGTATGGCGCTATCATATTTGCCGACCATCAAAACCTGACCTTCAAATCACAGTTATGACTACCGGAATCTCATTTTAACGTTCTTCGACATAAGCTGTAACGGTTTAAAGCATAGTCGGCACGGAAAGTGTATCACAACATGTTGCATCCAACACCTTCAACTTTTGCGACAGCGTAATTCAGCACGGGGAATAGGCACGAGGCTTCTGAACTAGTCGCAAGATAGGAGATGGCGTGATGAGGAGTATCAATGAGGCCATGTCGAATATGAATATCATGTTTACATAGATTCAAATACAGCCACAGGCCCGGTGCGGACCTGTCAATTGAGCTCTGACAAGTCAACCACGCATCGAACATGGACCGGGGCAAAAGTGCCAGTGGATCGACGAGCCTCCATCCAGAGGCTGGACAGGATCAATCCAGGGACCGGATCAATGTACAGCCGATAAAGTCATGGAAAGTCTATATATGGGATACATGGGAGCTTCCACCTGATCAGCGCTGGCTGTTATTCAAAGTCGATGCCTTTGTCCTTACTTTTGCCTCAGTATGTTAGTCTCTTTACAGAGACAAAACGGTCCAGACTAACGGGGATCACCAGATCGGTTACTTCTTGAAGAATCTCGATCTTAACAATATCAACAATGCCTTTCTCAGTGGCATGAAGGAGGACTTGCATATGTATGGGAACGAGCTTGTTACTAGCACGTCTATCTACACAGTGGGATATGTAATTGGGCAGATACCCTCCAACTTGCTGCTGACTAGAATTTCACCTCGATGGGTGATTCCGGCGGTGCGTATTCCTCCAGCTTATATCCCTAGCCATTGTGTTATATCGCTAACAGACTCGCCGCAGCTGGAGGTTGGATGGGGAATAGCCACGATTTGCACGTCCAGTGTCCAGTCTTATCGGTCACTATACGCTATCCGCTTCTTAGTTGGGCTTTTCGAGTGGGTATATCTCTCATTCTTACAGTCGCACATTGCTGACTCATGTCCAGATCCGGCTTCTAACCTGGTATCCACTACCTCCTCGGATCGTGGTACACTCCCCGTGAGATTGGCAAGCGAGCTATGGTTTTCTGGCTTGCCGGCTCTATTGGAACGCTATTCAGTGGATTCTTGCAATCAGCCGCTTATACAAACCTCAACGGTGTGCATGGCCATGCTGGCTGGCGCTGGCTATTTATCATCGATGGCATTATCACGCTGCCACTTGCCCTTGCGGGCTTCCTGTTCTTCCCCAATCTCCCGCAAGACGGCAAGAAAACGTGGTGGACGACAGAAGACGAGCATATTCTTTCTGTTAAACGCATGGAGGCTATTGGCCGTGCTGGCAAGGAGCCCTGGACAGTCGCCAAGGCTAAGCGGATCTTCCTCAGCTGGCATACATATCTTCTTCGTTCGTGGCATCCTTGCTTTCTTATTGTACCCCAACAAACTAACAGGATCCAGCCTGCCTATACATTGTGTGGAATAATGGTTACCCGCAACCCGGCATGGGTTACTGGCTGAAGAGCTTTAACACGAACCCTCCTCCTGTGCCTGGCACATCGTTTTCGGTGCCGCAGATTAATAACTGTGAGTATTCCTGGCGAAACGTGTTAGAACTATACTAACTGTAGCCTAGATCCTATGGTTACAACAGGTATTTTCGTTGTGGTAGCTTTGAGCTGGGGTTGGCTGTCCGATGGGTGTCGCGGTATACGCTGGCCTTTCATCTATGCGGGCGCGATCATCACGGTGAGCCCTCTGAACATTGATTTTGGTTACAGGGTCTATGGGCAAGCTTACTGACTTCCTCTCTTTCTTTGCAGACAATCTTCTGTGTGCTCCTCCGACAGATGCCGCTTTATGAAAATATCAACGGCCGTATGGCAATATATTGGCTGAGTAACATTGGCGTGAGTTCCCCTGCTTCCCCATGATCACAGAAAGATCAGGACAGTGAGCTAACACACTAAATGATAACAGAGCGGTGCTGGTCCCCTCATCTTGAGCTGGATCAACGAGATCTGTTCAGCGGACACCGAGAAGAGAGCATTAATTGTTGGCTTGGCGAACGATCTCGCATACGTCGTTCAGGCGGTGGTAAGTCCATTTTAGGCATCTTTTCGTCTAGCAATACATAAGCCTAACCCGTGGTGTTAGGCTCCGAACTTTGTCTGGAAGACGACCGACTTTCCGGCAGCTAAGAAGGGCTATTTGTGGGATATCGTCCTCCAGTGTCTACTCGGTGAGTGTGCTAGGTGCCCTTGTTCCATTTCATCAGCGCTTAATTGACTAGTTTTACGTTACAGTCGTTGTGACCGCCGCTATCCAAATACAGCTCTGGAGAGATCGACGCAAGTCGTCTACTGACCGAGAGGACGATGGCTTCTCATCCGGCTCGCAAAACGAAGAGGCATCACAGCAGGAAAGCGACGTTGAGCAGGGGAAGACAATCCACACCAAGGTTGTGGCGGTGGACAATTAACATCCAATATCTCACATGGTATAAAACTAAGTCCAAAACTGCAATACACTATAACGCATGGTATCATGAGCTGCCTTCGTAAGGCCAGCAAACCCCGAATCTCATCAGATTTACGCATTGATTAAGGACAGATCTCTTTTGAGACACCGTCGCCGAAGTATCAGATAGCTTTTCAGTAGATGCTAGGGGTCTCCTTGCACAGCAATGCAGGTATTGTATAGTAATACAGATAGCTCTTTACAACTAAAAACCATCACATACGACCATAGGGTGTGGAGAACAGGGCTTTCTGTCCGCTCAGCCGTACTTCAGCCACACGCCGGGAGGTTAGTAGTTGGGTGCGTGACCACTAGCGAATCCCTCCTGTTGTATGTTGGTGCTCACCACTATTTTTTAATTTGTTCGATTTGGCGTCCTTGCTGCTCTGCTTTCAGCCCCTTCAGCCCTAAAATCGCTCCGCCTGAAAGTAATTGGAGCCCGTCTACCGGAAACCATTGCGGCCACTCCGCAACAATTCACGACGTGATATTTTCTGCCGACAGTATGCATTAAGAGGTTCTATAGAATATTAGCCTGGCCACTATACTGAAGTTGTACGACTTTCTTGGTTTCGCCATTTGGCTACTTATCCTGGGTGCCTTGTCAAGGTTTTAAGTCGTCTTGCTCAGATTAGACAATCCCATATGCTGGGTAGTGCATGTGCTGTACGAAAAGAAAAGCAACGTATCTAAAACTCAGTCAGATTTTCTTCATCTCTCCTCTCTAAGATAATTAGATGCAATATCTGTCCAATTCTTATCGTGTACAAGGCAACGGATTATCTTGATCCGGCTATTTGTAATTGCCGTATGCTCCAAGATAATGCCCTCTAAACGATCGTATTAATGTTGAATTTCACCAAGTTCTTCCACATTCGGTCGATTTCTTTCCTTAGGTTTCTGTTTGATCAATTCAAACCCCTCAGGTAGACGTTTACTAAAGCGATAGACCCAGTATTGCCAACTGTACGCGCCTCACCGTCGGCATTCCGTCAAAGAATCTGATTCGCAGCAAGCTCGATTATCGCAGGAGTAGGCGGAGAATATAGAAGATCAAGCTGTTAAATCAAACAAATTAGCGCCTTTTCCTGTACTTTATCAAGCGCTTTGTGTGGGATAGGAAGTAAAGATCGAGTTGTTCATCCCTTAAAACGTGCCCAGAGTTCCTGATAAGGAACGTCAAAGTTGACGCGACAACGCTGATATATTTGGGTGTTTAACACGTTAGCGGCTTCGCAGGCTTTAGGGATGCGACCCTCGATTTCAGAATAGGAACTCATGATTGTTATATTATTATTTATCTATAATACTAGACATTATATTAATTATAACAAGAAAACGAAAAGGTAAGAGAACTACAGTAGTTAAAGAGACTAAGATTCGAATATAATATCTCTATGTAAGATATATAGATATATGGTAGTGGTTATATGATATCCCCTTCTCTGCTGAGGCACAGTCTTCTCCTAGGCGCGTAGACGCGGGGCTGATTGGTTTCAAACTTGACATGGAAGTTCACCATGATGTCTGGTTGGCTGACGTACAGGAATCCTTTGCTAGCGCTGCGGCTGTTGTTTACTCCTTTCTCTAACAGCTCCCATTAATTAGGGCCCGCGTCGCCGTGCCCCAGCCTCAACCTGAATCCCGTAACACACCTCTTCTCCAGTGCACTTCATCCTTCCTTGTATCCAGCCCTAACGACGTCTCTAGGGACAGTTCGCATTCTCTTCCCTCGAAAAATAAAGATTTTGTTTAATAGAGAAGAAGAAGAAGAAGAAGAAGAAACTTGAAAATGAGCCGACCAGAGACTTCCGCGAACCATACAGTCTATACCCAAAGCCTGCCCTTAGAAAGATACACTGTGGGGTGGATATGCGCCCTCCCCTGCGAATTGACCGCTGCGAGAGCCATGCTCGACCACCGCCACGTACGGCCGAAGAACCAATCCAAACATGACGAGAATAACTACACCCTCGGTTCGATAGCAGGTCACAACATCGCGATTGTATGTTTGCCAGAGTATGGAACCAACAAGGCGGCTATTGCAGCTAAGTCGATGCAAGCGACGTTTCCAAATATCCGGTTTGGCCTGTTGGTTGGTGTGGGAGGTGGAGTGCCGGGCCCCATTACGGAGACTGGCCCGGCGAACGATATTCGTCTCGGCGATGTGGTTGTTTCCTTGCCTGCGGGCCAGGGAGGGGGGGTGATACAGTACGATCTTATTCGCAGGGAGGTCGATGGCTTTCGTCGGGTTGGATTGTTGAACAAACCACCGACCCTGTTAAGGACGGCGGTTGCCAGCCTGAGAGCTGAAAGACGTCTGGGACGGCAGCTGACGGGGCTGATTGAGGACGCGTTTGCACCGGATGACGAGTGCTGTGAAGACAAATGTGACGATGACGAGGAAAGCGAGGGTGAACGCTGGACCTACCCCAGCACAGGCAGGGACTTCCTTTTCAGTCCGGGATATAAACATCGCTCCTCCGGAGCGGATGACTGCACGAAATGCATGGAAGCAAAAAGTGCTGGTGATATTATTACTCGCCGCCCGCGGAAAACTACACACCCGAAGATCCATTACGGAAATATAGGATCCGGTAACTCCTTGATCAAGAATGGGCTCGAGCGCGATAAGCTCGCACAACGGGATAGCATCATTTGCTTCGAGATGGAGGCTGCCGGATTGATGGACGACTTTCCATGCCTTGTGATTCGGGGTATCAGTGATTATGCAGATTCTCATAAGAACAGCAGCTGGCAGCCCTATGCAGCGGCGGCGGCAGCGGCATATGCAAAGCAACTCGTCTGTAGCATTACACCGCAAGACATTGATAGCCTGGCGCCAATCCAAGGTAAATCTTAAATCTCAGCGCTCTTCCTGTAGTTCTATATACAGACTAAAGTTGTGCCATACTTTGAGGTTGATAGGGTCCCTTGATATGACAGCAAGACATCCCGATCTTGAGAATTGTAAGCCTTCACTGTCGCGGTAATAAGGTCCTTTTTCTAACATCTGCTTCAGGTCACTGGACCATGTTGTCAGTTGACTTGGATCTGCCTTTTGCGCGAAATCCCCGGTTCATGGGCCGCCAGGATGTGCTCAGTCAGATCCAGGAATACTTCTCAAAAGACGCGACGGCTCCCCGAACTTTACTTTTATACGGCATCGGAGGTATTGGAAAAACTCAAATAGCCGCTCATTATGCGCACACTATGACCAAAGACTCCCTAGCAATCTGCTGGGTAGACGCCAGGGATAGGTCCTCGGTTGAATTGGGTTTGAGTTGCATAGCGCAGTGCGTTCTAAGGAGTCTTATTGTACACTACGGTGAGCGAGTTGCAGCGACGATGTTTGGATTTTCCGATGTGACAAGCCTCCTATTGCATGACCCAATCCCCCCCAGAACGATGCAGGGCGCCATCCGGTCATTGAAGAGCTGGCTCGGCAAAAAGAGCAACAGTAGGTGGCTTATCGTCTTCGATAACTATGACAACATTGACGAGTTCAATATCGAAGATTACATTCCAAACGCAGACCATAGCAGAATACTAATTACGAGTCGTCGTCCGGACTTACAAAGATCTGTGGACAAGGCATTTGACATTTCAGGTCTAGATGATGCCGCAGCGCTTCAACTGCTTCTCTCAGGTAATAGGATGTACAAGGCCGACGATACACCAACATGTCCATCCGTTCAAGCAGTTCTGAGAAAACTCTGCAATTTTCCTCTGGCTATCGTTCAAGCCAACGCTTATATCAATAATCGAAGACTATCCATGGATGACTTTCTACAACAATACGAACAACAATTCATTCGGCCCATGAGTCAGAAGCCAAGAGGACCTTGGAACTATGATCAGGTTGTGAATACAACGTGGGAAGTTTCACTGTCAGCTATACAGGCTGAAAATAAACTTGCAGCGGAGACTATGTTCACTTGTTCTCTGCTAGGTAACACGAACATCTTGCCAGAGTGGATGCAGATTTGTATTCCTGGTATCGTAGACTGTAAGTATCCCCCTTGTGCGCCTCGACGCAGGCCGATAAAAGCAACGCTTACCCCTAAAGTATATCAAATGCAGGACTGTTTCGAGCTCTTGGCTTCTTATTGCTTAATACACCAGCAATGGAAGGATGGTCACTTTTGGATACACCCTGTCGTGCATAAATGGGCTTGGTCAGTTCAGAGCTTCGATGATCGATCAAGGCGATCAATAAATGTTCTCCGCGCCTTTCTGAAAAATAGGGATTCCAGACAAGAAACCAACGTCTATATTAGGAATATCCTGCCACACATCCACACGTTTGTTGTATGCTCTCTTCCAGGTATAGAGACCCAACACCTGCACTTGGATGATGCCTGTAGGCTACATAGTCTACTATCTGGGTTTCTTGATAAGCATGGCAAAGCAGCAAGCGCCATTTGCCTCAAGGCTCTCGACATTGGTCGGTACTTAGCAATGCCGGCTCCGTTACTTCTCTTATTTTGCTCTGAGCTTTCCACATGCCTCGCGTGGTCTGGCTGGTGGGCGTTTTCTCAGATACTCAGTATATTCACCCGCCAGCTTTTATGTCAGACCCAGGAGGGTATTATCCAAACAGGCCACTTGTACTATTCTGCTTTATACGCGTTATCTAAGGGACGACTGGAGAAAGCTGAAGGAGATTGCCGGAAACTTCTTCTGGTGCTGGAAAAGATGGAGACAACAGAAGATCTTACGGGCAGCTTCATAAAGGCACAAATGCTACTGGCTCGAATAATGACCCGGTACAAAGACAGCCCCAAATCTAAATACGGGTACAAGTTGGCATGCAAACTTGTGCGCCTGATCGTTTCAGCGAAGCTCTATACTGAATACCCAGAGTTGCTAGGTCAAGTGGCGGAGTATGGCCAAATGCTTTTGTCTCGTGGGGATACGGAAGGTGCCCGCATCCACTACTCCAACACGATCCATTTGATGATGAACTCTGGCGCGCCTAAAGCGATGACATTTTTGTGGCTTGGCAAGTACTGTGGTTTACTCTTCCAACTCGGATACTATCCAGAGGTGGAAGCCTATCTGCGATGGATGCTCAACGAGAGTCTAGACACCACAAGGAAGTGTGCTATTCTTCAGAATCTTTCCTTGTTGTTGACACATCAGAAGAAATATGGAGAGTTAGAGTTGGTTGCTCGCCAGCTTCTAGACCTCGAAAGGGATGATATCTCGAACGGTGGAGATGATGGGCAAATAATATTCCCCACCGTGTCCTTGTGCACAGCACTTCTCGAAACCAAGAGAAGCACGGAGGCGACCGTGATTGCAAATGAAAGTTTTCACCTTCTCCGAAAGAACCTCGGCGCTCAAAATCACAACATTGTGATGCTAGAGGTTTTTCTGCGGAAACTCAGGAAAGTCAACCAAAAGACACAGCTCATTTGATGCGGTGCAGGTGAGCTCATAATAACATAGTCACAGATAGGTTTGACTAACTAGGATTCACAGACCAGCAAAAGCACAACCATGTTCTATCGTATTCAATAGACCACTTTTAATTAATAGGGCAACCTCACAATAGTCTTATTCCGCGACACGCTCGCCAGTCTTTGAGCTTAACTACTTGTGTGACTACCCAACTCATCCTAAGGTTGATATTCAGACCGATACCAGTATAGATGAGGTGGAGTGTTGAACTTTTGCATGTTTTGCGGTGTGGAGAGGAATATCGGCATCTTTTGGCGTCGCGGATGCAGTTGGCGCAAATCCCACGCGAAGAACAAACTTTCCGATGCTTACATTCGTCACAGGCAAAGAATTTTCGGAGAATACAGTAGGTCTTGCAAGTCAACACGGCCATGTCAGGGAACTTGTAGTAAATGTAGTTGCTAGTTGGTGTGGTTGGTCTGGGGAGGTCGAAAGAAGCCTGGAGTAATGTGGTGTGGAGAGTAGGCGGGTGAGGAAGGGCTCCGGTATGCAGCGACGGTATATATGCATCTGTACACACATCTGATGTTGAAGTTACGTCCAAGAACTAAGAGTGGAGCATGCTGGAGGAATTGCAGCTAATACTACCGGGCTAGACCAATTCAACACTTATCGCTTCATTGCGATCCTATTGCCAACATAACAACGCAACCCCTACTGGCGTTCACCACCATTTCCTCTCCCCATCTTTCCTTTGCTAGGCACCCCACTGCACCACGACATCCGCAAGCGAGACACGCCGGCAGATCTAAGACATGATAAAAGCACCCTCTCCTCGGTAATTATGTTCGGAGCATATTCCCTTGCAGCTCATGCCGCAGCAGCTGCAAGCTAGGGATAGAGACGATTGAACCGCCAAAACCGATCCTAAGGAGAGAAAAAACCTCAAGATCGGATAAACCAGAGGGCTAGCCGTAGGTATCCCCGCTCGGAGTGGGCCTTACGGCTTCTCTCGCTGACATATGATAATCAATCGTGCGATGATGCAATAAAGGTCAATCAAAGGAGGAAGGCTAGATCTCTGCCTTATCCTGCACCCAACCCCAACAGAGCATCATTCGGAGAGCTCATCCACCGGCTTGCAACTTACTTCTTTCGATCGAAACAAGCTCCTGTACAGGGGTCGGCTTTCGTTCCCAGGTGACATAAGCTCCTTTACCGCTTGTCAACCAGATTCTGAGGAGACGCAGCAGTTTATCAACCAGTTCTTATCGTAGATATCTCAGCGCTATCTACGGGGATGCCTAGATACAGAAACACTTCCAAGCTTAGTTCAGTTCAATACCTCGGTCTCTGGTGGCTAATGCAGAGATTCTTGGATACACGACTTCACGCATGTCACCCGGCGCGCGGTCCACTTCACTGCAGTGGACGTCAGCGAATCCTTCTTGAACATCTTGCCAGCCACTCTTCAGCCCACGGCTCTTCAATGCAATGTCCCCCACCATCCTTGGATTTACCTCTTGCCAGTGGCTGAAGTTCGTGACAACTTGATACGTCAGGATACGTCTACGTACGATGCCGCGCAGTTTTGCCGCGATATACGGGAGTTTCAATGTGTGAGGAGTGGGTATGGGGGCGTCCTTGTTTGGGAAGAGCCTTGGGATCCGCAAGGCTGGGAAGTGACTGAAGCATTTGCGCAGAAGTGGTCGTGGGTCGTTCAGGGGAGTCGTAGCTTACTTCGATCGACCAACTATTGGAGCGCAAAACGCGGGGGACCTGCGCTGTATCTCCAAGGCTATTTATCAGCCAATTCAGGTCAGAATCCCCGTGTTCGGGAAGTCGAAAAGTACTTGAACCTGCCGCGATGATGACGGGATAGTGTTGTTGATATGGACTCTATCGTCGACTTGCCACTGGTGATTAACAGGGAAAAATGGGAAAGATATAGAAGTAAACATTAGTAATTACTGCTTTCTGTAACAATTCTTTTTTTAGGATTCGTTTTAAAAATCGGAGTAGAAGGAAAATAATTAAACAAATTATATAAATAAATAAAAAATAAATAAAGATAAATAAAAATAAATATACAAAAAAGGGAAGAAAAGCCAATGATTTCGTCTTCTACTGAACCAAGTGCTTTCCTATCAGTTATATTTTACTGGTTCTATTCCCGTGGGTCCCACCACTTATCAGTTTGTTCGATGGTGTCACTCATTACCGGCAGAAGGGGGAAAGAGAGATGTCACCGATTTAACCTGCCAATTTTATGAAAGCGGACCGCTAGGCGGTCAGTTACTCATTTCATCCGTTCAGTACTACTTAGATTGAATCAACTCCATCAATCATCATCGAACTGGTCATCAAGTAATCAACTACTGAGTGTCGATTACAGAAGGAGGAACAAGAATGGTATCAAAGGAAAAAAGGAATAAGAGTAGGGTCTCCAATTCTAGATTGATGGGTTTCCTATGGACATGCCGTGTATGTACGGAGTAGTAAAAAAATTCTCGATTACTACAACAGGCAGGGTTTCAATTCTTGGGACTCACCTCGACGGACTACTAGTAGAGCGGAGTTGTCAATAACTTGCATTGGCGCAACCCAATAACTTGGTGGTCTCCAGAGCTGTTATCATTGCGCCGGAGGGATAAGGATGAACAGAGACTTTCAGTGTAGTATCAGGAAATGATGGATAGTCAAGTTCGGTTGGTTAGTGCTTCTTATTTATCCTGTACTTCCATCGTGATATCCCTGGTTTTCCTAAAAGGGTCATGCATGCGCCGCCAGGCCCGCTGGATCAGTCCGTAGGGTCCAGTCTATCAAGACTTAAATTGTGTGATATCGGACTCCTTATCACCAGATCGTGAGTGATGGTTGGTGTTGGGCCATTCCATGATCGGGGAGAACAGATGCAGGTTCTACCGAATGGAAACTGACAGAGGCGAGGATCTTCTAGACCTAGCAGACTTTGAACTGTATCACCCTATGTGAAGAGGATTCCATGTTCAAAAGAGCTCAAGCGAGGCGGAACACCTGCTCAAATCAATAGCTGCCTCCCTCGAAAGTGAATAGTCACCACTCCAATGAATATTTCCATTTCGCACGCCCGAGCACACATGTACCTACAGATATGTAATGAGCTCTATCATTTCTCACACCTACGTCTCATGCGCATAAAACTGATCGATCTTATCCTATAAATTTGTTTGAAGTCTGCTGACTACACCACGGACCGTAACTCGTGGAGGCTTGTCCACAAACGCTTCAGAACATACTTCTATAGCTAGAGCTAGATACGGAATGCAGCTCAATTGTATCTAAACGTTCTAGAAAAAGAGAACAAACAAGAACAGAAGAAAGAAAAAAGGAAAAAAGCGACCTTAATAGTATCTACCAGAACCCCCTAAAGGTACCAAATATCTTGTAATTTGGACGGTGCTCTTATGTTGGCAACGTTCGTAGAGTTCTCCCTGAATTTATGAATTGCTGAGCCGCTACAGATGGTGGATGTATATTTTCTGTTGCTTACTTTCCACCATATAGTCAGACTCCAACGATGGTACGGTTATACCAAGTTACGATATGGGAAAATCCCGCTTACGGGAGAGGCAGCGCGACTCCGGACATGTCCATAGCGCCACTACAACTCCAGAGCAGGAAAGCCCATACTAAACCACGAAGGAGACTGGAAATTAAAAAATAAATAAATAAAATGTCGCTATAACAAGACCTAAGCATGTTATACCTCTTATCACTAGAGGAATAATTGGTTTCGCTAGGTAGCATAGTTGAGTTATCTCGGAGATCCCGATATATATAACTGATCCGAGCTTGACGATAGCATCGTCCTGGAGGGGTTATCCGAGACTACAAGCTTTATAGACACATCATTCTGTGTGACCAAATAATGGTAGAAATTCCAAGTACTCCCGACAGATTTCTAATTGTTTATCGAGTACCCATTATACAAAAAAGAACATCTACATCTCTAAGAAGAGAGAGTGCAAAGGCCTCTCCACCGTTTCTCGACGGCACGGACCCACAGTGGAAGGCAGAGTAAAACAGAAGACCCATGTATATAGTACCGTGTGAACGGTACGTCCGAGTCTAGAATTCATTCTTAGCTTGTCTTACTTACATGGGGTTATAGGCTTATAAATGCTTAGGTTTTGTTGGCCATCGCGAGATATTTTTTCTCTCGTTCAGTTTGTGCCTAATTTCCACAACATAGCTGAAGGATCGCAAAGTTCTTGGCAAACCCTCCAATGAAGGATGAACATTCAACGTTTCTGCTGGGGATTCAGTTTAATTCCCGGTGCTTCCGGGATATGAAGAAAGGACGAGAACATCCAGAGCATTAATTACCCCACTCGACAAGAAGTCAGAAAAGCAAAGCAGCTGGGGATATGTGACCAGGCAACGTTGAAGGATCGGCAGTTCCACTACGGCTGGTTCGCGTGGGGGCCGGGAAAAGTTCAATCACAATCGACATTCATCCGTCCACTGAATGCTTGATAGTTAAATCAGGAACTGCTGAAGAGCATTGAATTGGATTAGAAAAGACAAACTAAAAATCGAAAAAGGCTAGAGAGGGAGTGAGAGACAGGGGAAGCACAGTGGGAAAGTCTTGGGAGTCTGGCAGGCCCTCACTCTCAGACAACAAACATGGCTTGGCAAAGGATGCGTTACTGTGCAATCTAGACTCGAAAAGGTTAACCGCAGTGGAGATCGCAAGCTCAGCCACTGCTGGACAAGCTGGATAAAGTCCCGGATTCGCCCAATCCATCCCCTCGGTAGTTTGGACATGGAGGGCCTTGCAGATCCACTGGACACGCTAATAGATGGGTCATTTTGGGGCCATTTCCCAGCAAGGCTGAGAGGATCTGATCTCTCCAAACTCGCTGACACCAGTCATCCTGTGAACCTCATCATTGAAGACGACCCGAGAATACGAATGATCGTGGGCGATATTTCTTCCCCAGAGAAAGAGAGAGGCCCGTAGAAGATACTGTCCCTCTTGAACCCATGACGACGAGGAAGTTACTTCTATTCCTGGGGCTCGCCGGATTGAGCCTCCAGCAGAAAGACATATTGAAGGACTTTTGCCGGCTCTGGGGACACCAGACGGCTGTGATCGATCGCAAGTGCGACCTCTATTAACCATACTCAGGTTTGACGATTGATCCCACTGACCATCTCAGGCTCTATATCGATGGCGGCTTCGTGAACTATAACCCTCTGAGTGAATATCCCGACAATGCCACAAGTATGTCCGTCATCCACCGGTATCCTCGCGGCGACTACTGACCTCTCCTTTTCTGAAGATACGGCCTTGCTCTACGCGGACTTCGATGTCAACAATCAGGGTATGCCGGCGGTATACAACAATCTGACAAAACCCACCGACGCGCCTGATGTCAACGGAGGAATTCTATGGCCCGACACCGTCAACAAGATGATCTACCTCTACGGTGGCGAGTACTCCCAGGGTACCCCCAGCAACTTCTCGTTATGGTCGTACGATGCCCTCTACAACAGATGGCAAACGGTCAGCGCCGATAGCACACAGGCAGGTATCAAAAGGGCAAGCTACGGCGCTGGAGTAACGATACAAGATCGTGCGGTCGCCTTCTACTATGGTGGATGGCTATCGAATACGTCGGTCCCCAACTGGGGATCGCAGTCTTCCAGGGCTTTGTCGACTATGCTTCAATACGACATGCTGCAGAATACGTGGACGAATTCTTCGGGTCCGGACACGATCGGTCGCGCCGAAGGGTCGATGGTATATATCCCAGCAAGTGACGGCATGCTGGTGTACATTGGAGGCGTGCAGTCCGCAAATAATGGCACTACCATCGGCCAGCCTATGGATGTGCGTACCTCATAGTCACCCTCTCGACTTGGACTTCAACGACTAACATCCATCAGGAGATCTTGCTCTATGACATTTCGGGTGGTAAGTGGTACACTCAAAAGGCGACCGGCGACGTACCAGATCAACGGAGAAAATTCTGTGCCGGCGCAACCTGGGCTGAAGATTACTCCTCGTATAATATTTATCTCTACGGTGGCCTCGGGGCTCCAGAAGGGCTTGGCTTTGATGATCTCTATATTCTGACCTTACCGTCTTTTCAATGGATCAAATGGTACGTTTTGGGCCTTGCATAGGTCAGGGTGATTTAGTTGACACGGTTTAGGTATCCGAACGGTACCGACAGCGGTTATCCCAAGAATTCAATGTCCTGCACTGTTGTAGATGGCGCCCAGATGCTGTAAGTACCATTGCAACGGAAGTCGTGCCAACGTGTATATCTGATTAGAAGCAGTGTGATGGGCGGTACGAAGCCAAACGACACGGACTGTGATATCCCTGCGATATACGGAATGCACAACGTGTACCTCGGAAAGCAAAATCCCCAGGATGCGATATGGGCACTGTTCAGACCCAACCTCACGAGCTATGAAGTTCCGTCCGAGATTATCTCCGCGGTTGGAGGATCGTACGTATCATGGGTAATTGCAGCCGGAAATTTGAAGCTGACCATTTCTATAGTGCCACAGGGGGCGCCAATACCACACAGCCCGCGGACGGCTTTGATAACCGGGACCTGTCGGTTTTCTTCACGCGCACATACACCGCTGCTACCCGCGCACCCACACGCACGATCCCAACCTCCGAGTCATCCAGTGGTTCAAAGTCTAAGCATGTAGGCGCGATTGTGGGTGGTGTCGTAGGCGGCGTCGCGGGCGTATCCCTACTGGCTGCGCTTCTGTTCTTTTACCTGCGGCGGAGGAAGAAGAACAGTGTACCGACCGAAGTGGAACAAACACAACAAGACGTGAAAGATCCGGCAGCAGCCGCCCTTGTCGGAGGCACCGGACAAGATGACTCGAGGCGCAGTGAGCTCGCGGGAGGATACCCCGGGCAACAGGAAGCCATGAGAAGCGAGCTGCCTGCTGAAGTCGCCGGGCAACGACAGTCTGCGAGAAGCGAACTCGGCAGCTCCGCTCTCGTAGAGTTAGAGGGAGATATCGCGCCCTATTCACCTACCTCGCCTACCTCGCCCCCTAGCTCTCCGCCACCATCCCACCCTCTCTCCCCTACTTCTCCACACCGCGGATCTTGATACGAATAGTAGAAGTCATAGCAGCCATTGCAATGATGCTCACAACGATAGCCATAAAGGAACACCTACACCGAGTAGCAATACTCGTTTCAGGACTGATCTGTCCCATCCTTACCCGGGTGAATGTTTGAATGTTGATAGATGACCCGACGGTTTATATACTTTGCAACGCGGGCTGAAACTCTTTTTCGAGTGTCTAGCTGGTTCGATAATCTTGTTCTATACCTAATTTGCAGTAATTATTATAACATTTCTATATGTTTACTTTACTTTTCTTTTCTTTTCTTTTCTTTTTTTTTTGTTTCTATACTTTCAAAAGTGGCGGTGCTGTCTTTCCTTGCCGTGTAGCAAATTAGCCTTAGTCTAAGTTATACACCTCAGCTAATCTATATAGGTCCTGCTTAGGGCTAGTGTGCGCTTCAGCGTCCGACTCGCAGAAGTCGGTTTGGACATGCAATGTAAGAGCCACGGGCAAACAAGATGTAAGACCCTAGAAAGGTCCATAGCAAAGAATTATGTAATAGACATTGGACTAATGGGTAATCTGGCTCGTGAATGAAGGGGATGTAGCGGTGTAAAGCTGATCGGGGTTCATCTAAGCCTATCGGTAAGGGGTGGATCATCCGAAGAATGCGTTCCCTTGATGCATGCTCAGGTGTGCGAGGCTTTTAAGAGAGTCCAACTGGAGGCGATGTTAGACTAGGTTTTGGGGAACCCACCGAACTTAACCTCTGCTAATTTGAGAGAGTTTGCAGATCGACGGTATCGTTTAATAATGTGCTGTTTGGGGATTTGATTGTGCTGTGTGTGTGACAAACTGGGGATGAAAGCTACGGAGAAGAGAAACCACAGTGCGAAGTGTAAAGTATTTTTCCTTGTTGAGGTTGATTTTGGGATAGTCTTCGTGCAAGATTTAACCTTGATGGGAGTACGACGCTTCTTTGAACCGCTAAATTAATGTCTCTTGATGTAAGCTAGACGATATTGATCTGGGAATTCGCAACGTTCTTTCACACGTTAATCACAGATCTACTTGCGAGTCTATTCCTCGTAAACTCGCTATGAAAAGTTAAGTGTTGAACACGTCAAATGAACATTTCAATATTACGCAATTTACAATTTGGAATACAAATACGCCTCGTCCTCCAAAAGTCAATTTGGAATCTCACATTTCCTTCCTCATCTCAATCTCTATCCCAAGTCACGGGAAGTCCAACGATACCCACGTCCCTAGTAGGAGGTGTCCATTGAATCTCCGATTTTGGGACCGCCAGCTTAAGGCTCGGCAAGGTTTGGAATAAGGTAGCTACAAAAGTATCGACTCGTAAGTTTCCAAATCAAAGCACAAGTTCTATGAACCTTTGCTTACAAAAGACAGTTTCTAGCTCCGCACGCGCAAGCATTTCCGCGATGCAACGATGGTCACCGTATCCGAAACCCAGAGCCTCCTCTGGTCCTCGCTTTCGGAACATGTCGAAGGTGTCTGGGTCTGGGAAGACCTCGGGGTCACGGTTCGCTGCTTGATTTGAGGCGATGATGCCCTCCCCCGCTCTTATTTTCTAGTATTAATAGTTAGTAGTTGGAGAAGGGACTGATGCACGAAGGGTTCAGACTTGTCCTCGGAGTTCGATGTCCACAGTAGCCACACGCCGTGTAGCGAGAGCGGATGCCGTGTGGAAGCGACAGAGCTCCTCCACAAATAGATTGGAGAGCGACGGGTCTTCCAGTAACCGCGATAGTTGGTCTGGGTGCTCGAGCAAGGTTACCACGCCCTATAGATGTGATAAATCAGTCCAAGCTATTTAACACATCTAGACTGTGGGCAATCTGATCATACCAAGGCAATCATGCTTACGACGGTTGCGTTCCCAGCCACTAAGAGAAGAAATGCGATTTGGACGACATCAAGCTTCTCAATATGTCCTGGCTTTAGTTGCTGTATGACGAGGGTGCTTATCACATCGTGGCTGGGGTTTGTAGTTTTCTTATCGACCAACCGCTCCAGATATTCTAGAATCTCCCTACAGAAACATATCAGTTAAGTGTCATACTCACACGTAATTGACATGGAATGGCGTTACTTGTTGGCAGCTTGAGCGGCAGCGGCAGTGCTACTTCCATTAGTCCGCGTCGCATCACAGCCGCTTAGGTACTCGAAGTCTTCAATTGGTATCCCGAGTATGTCATAGATAATCTGTGACAGTATCCGATCGTTAATCCAAACGACCACAAAGTGACACTTCATACGTGTAGTACTCACATGGGAGGGAATTGGCAGAGCGAAATGCTTCACGAGATCCACTTCTTTTCCATCTTCACCTGCCCGAATCAACCGATCGAGATAATACTGAACAGTGTCTCGAATGAACGGAAGGCGAGACTCCACATATGCATCGTTGAAAAAGGCGCTGACCATACTCCTGCACCCCGATTAGTACCAGATAGTCTGTGAGCACTTATTGGAGAGATATACCTCTGGTGCATATGATCAGGAGCGTCCATATCAACGAACGTCGGCCGGTTTCTCGCAGCGGCCTTTCCACCAGGGGACATTTCCGGAAAGCCGTCTCGTTGACGAACCTGCGACAACGTTAGTTGATTCGTCCGTGCTTCACGGAGGTTTGTCTACATGCTTATACCTTGGATAGTCTGGGGTCCGTAAGTACTTCGCATACGTCCTTATGTTTTACCACCAACCACGGATGGCTTCCGTCCCAGAGTTCCACGCGGGAAACAGGACATTCTCGGAGGAGACGGTGAAACTCTGCGGGTGGCTCATCGCCACTAGGGCGAGCGAAAGGAAACCTGGGATACACTGGTTCTAACTGCATGTTAGCATGAAAGGCCAGGTACAATGCTGAAATTCTGCAAACCTGAACTCATTGTTAGACTTAAACGCTCTCTTTATAGGGTAATCTTCATCAGCTCTGTGTGTGCCATCTTTCTAATATATGTTTTTACGTCGAGAACCGATCACCCCACAATGTGTCATCCTGCGACACCCCCTCCAGCATCAGGCAACACCACATCCTGATGTCATATGAGACATTGTTTTAAATATATGTTATTGGCGTTTGGTCCGCGGAAATGCTGGTATTAAGGCACACCCGCGGCTATTACGGGCTTTATGCATGGGTAGGAAAAGCCATAAAGTCAGATCTGAGTAACAAAGAAGTCGTGGCATTGGTCTCGATTTGCCAATTCTGTTTCTGTTACCTATAGTAATTCCAGTTACTGCAGAGTCAATTCTCGACCACGCCATTCCGAAATGGAAAGAATGGGTGTGGACTCTTGAGTCAGGGAACTCAAACCTAGAATGTCTTGGAAAGACAGCACTTGCTTCCACAGCTATCCTGCCTAGACCATATGCGAGTCTGTCCCGCCAAGGGCTGTCATGCTTACAATATCCCGGTTTATCATTTGCTATTCGGTTAGCGAAGCGTAGCGGGTAAACGAGCCCAGCGAACACAGTGTGAGTCTTGTACAGAGTTCATATAAGCCGGACGCTGTGCGCTTTGGTAAGATGTATGTTTCTCTCAATCATAACCAACCGCCTCCTGCACCTGTTATAGCAATGATGTACTCATTTCTTCAATCATATTTCACTCCTGAACCCATCTCACGGCAGATCCTCATACTGAGCTTTCTTGACAATATCTTAATTATCACTGATGATAAGACAAATAAGTCCGAACTTCTCCTTGGGGAATAGGTTGAAGCACAGCACTAATGACTTTGAATTGCCTTCTACTAGGATAAGTAACCTATATGGTAATACCTCCATCGCCAATAACTGACGGTGCTGTAGTAGTAATATCGTAATATAGTACGTCGTATCCGCCGAGGGATTGACGCTGAACTTGTGGCCGAGGCCAGTGATAGGGCAGTGTGCAATATTGGTCATCGGGTTGAAACAAACCAAAAGCAAAAGAGGCAGCCAAAATGAAAACCACCAGTTCGAATGATAAGTATTTGATTTATAGTCACGACTATCTAAATATATGATTTAAAACCCGGTTATCGAGAACATATCATAACCGAAAGTGGGTGAGGAACCTTGTTTGGCTCAGATTCATTACACCCGAACTTTGACCCACGGACCATTCTAGTCAAAAGTTTGCCGGTAAGATGATTTATATACAATGAACGAATTAAGCGCTGTTTCTATGGATATAGGTCAAATGCACCTTCAAAGGACCCCTCTGCCACATTATAACGTTTTTCTGCTGAATCCAATCTTGTGAATCGTCTGATAGCTCCATGTCAAAGTTGAAGAACAAGAGGGCTAAAATCAGGCGCATTTCGCTATATGCGAGACTGAAAGAGGATTGGTCAGTTTTCCTCTTTTTCTTTTTTTTAGGAAGATAATATACTTACTTGCGACCTAGACAACTTCTGGGGCCAATATGGAACGGTTGGAGGACGTTATGTCGGTCATTCGAGAACCGAGGGTCCCCAAGGAATCGTTCTGGGTGGAAAGTATGTGGATCTGTGAAATACTCCTCACGCCGATATAGAGCCCAATGGTGAATGGAAACGTATGTCTATACAGGAGATATTAGCGACGAACGTAGTTGAAGACCGTGTTGTAAATACTCTTCCTGGAATCCGAGCTCCTAATATCTCCGCTCCGCCTTTCGGAGTTACACGAGGAGGACCAATAGCACCAGGTGGATACATGCGCAATGCCTCCTCGACACAGGCTAGCATATACGGTAGTTTAGCAGCTGAGCTGAGGTTGATATCATCTTCGCTGCTGAACGTCGAGCGTACTTCCTCTCTTAGCCTCTGGTAGGCTTCCGGGTTTTTGAGAAGGAGGTAAGTGACACCAGAGAGCAAAGTGGCCGTTGTCTCGGAGCCGGCGACAACCAGGGTTTCCGCTTGGCGGTGAGCTTGTCTATGGTCAAACCCTGAAATAGTTAGTAGTGACACCTAATGATTGAGTGGAGGGTGTACCAGCTCTTCCTTCTTCTTTAAAAGCCCTTCGATCAAGTCAGGCCGCTCCTCTGCAATTGCCATCCGACGAAGCATCTTTTGCCGCGTGAAATCTCTCAGCCTCTCACGCCTGTCACGCATAGACGGGGGTACCAAGGCCAGCAAGACCTCTTTGACTAGGGGAGTGAATGACAGGGCCTGCAGAGCTGTGATAAAGGGGAACGCCCGAAATATACTTTCAATCCACTCATCGTAGTTTGAGCCCTTGAGGCAGCCAAATGATTCACCGAATGACAGGTCGCCGATGATATCAAAGGTTGTATAGTTGTACCAGGCGGAAATGTCAACTGTGTCTTCTCTGCCACCCATTTCGCGCAGCCTCTGTAGTAAAAGATCAACATACCCCCGGATCATTGGCTCCTGATCTCTCATCCCCTTGTCTGAGAAGCTATGAGCCAATTGCCGACGCAAAAGACTGTGTGCTTGGCGACCCTCGTTGAAAATATGTGGTGGGTCATATTCAAGAGGTCGGTAGAACCAACTAGCCTTTTCTAGATACAAGCCTCCCTTGCTGTGGCCCATAATGTCCTTCCATGCGTCCGGGTGAGAGAAGGCTAGCTCGTCCGGGGCGATACGAACCACATCACCGTAGCGTGTGTGGAAGTCCAGCATATCAAACGGAAGAGTGCCCTTGAATACGCGGATAAAGTACGGGACGCGTGAGGCGGCGTGAGATAGCGGACCAGGATACCTGGCGAGCGGGTGGAAAAATATGTTATAGACAACGCTGCTCGCAAGGCAAAAGGTGGCCTGTTTTGATTAGAGAGAAGCGCGCAAGGTGTACAGGGTAAACATACAGCTGCCGCACATGCCACTGCCCATGATATGGCGTTCTGCGGAATATTGATGCTGTTCAACATCATATGAGAGAAATCCTCCAAACGTGGGAGGATATTAGTGTTAGAAAATATCGAAAATACGTGATTTCGTTCTATCTTCTAATCCTGATCACAATCCGAATGGCTGTAGCAAAGAGGCAAAAGGGTCTGAACATTGCTAACTGGTTGCCTTACGGATGTGAGCAACGCAAATGGAAATCTGGAATGCGAACATTCCTGTCGCTGACATGCAACCTCACGCGCTTGGATTTTCACCCGAACCGTAGATCAATTGATTACAAAAGTACAAAGTTGACATGACATAACTTTAAAGTTTGAAACAGCTAAACGGTATCCCAATTCCGTGGACGAGCACCAATCTTATCCGCATGCAGCAAGAAGGTTGTATTACCGCACAAAATTGTAGAGTCTAGAGATCTAGATACACTGGGCTTTTGGGGGAGAGGGTGGGGGGATGAGCTGGCAAGTGTACGACTCCCTGAGACACATCATATCACCCGAAAACAAGATATTCATTGCCGACCTGTAGAATTCCTTCGCTCGAAACACATTGATTCCGAAGGGATTGCTACCCAAAGGTGTACACGTAGCTCTAAATTACCCAATAGACTAATTGCAACATCGCTTAGAGCATTCTCCTGTGTACACGTAGCTCTTCGGTATTGATTTCCGCTCCAAGACGTTCCATCATGTAACATGACAGTAGGTCATGACGATTACGCTTGAAACCTTACAGCTTGTATGTAGTAGATTCAGTTGCCGTTTTCATATATACACTGCAATTCGTATACGTCGGTCCTAAGATGCAACATCCCGTTGAGCTTTCTTTCATTCTATAAGATCGAGCATGCCGCCACGCTCATTCCAAAGACCTCGAACACTCCCATAGGCCTCCTTCTTTCCCCGTCCGAGGTAGAATATACACAACATGAATCACAAGTTCGCGTCATCTAACAAGCACGCCCTCAGGATCAAGAATCACCTAAATGCCCAAGAGGATATCGAGGATGGGAAACCCCCATTCTCGGCCTGCACCACTGATCGCGAGGCATGGCGTCTGGTTGTCGAAAAGGACCTTGGACGTTTGAAGTGGAAATACCTGAACACTCAGAATGAACGAGATTCTAGACCACAGGATTTGGTTTCACGGTTCTTTCTTGGACTTCCTCTGGTTTGTGCATAAACCCATATTGATTCTCTGTCTCTCCTGTTTGTTACTTGTTTGTTACAACCTCCCAGCCTCGCAGAATGAGTACAATGCTAAGTAACTGCCAGGCAATTCCAGATTCTGAAGCAACAAAGAGCCCATCTCAATCTATCTCCAATGGTCTCCGATTCCATAGCCGTCTCCAGGTCGCTGGACGTGGTTGCTGGGCGGATGACTTGAAATGTATTGTCTTTGTAACTCCGATGCTGATCATGTCTTGGTACATCACTGGTGCTGAGATTGACGAAGCTTATGCCATTGAGTTAGCCAATTATCTTTTCACAATTCAGGACCCAACGGACGGTGGGTTTCCCACGCATATAGGAGGGAAGACCACGCTCATGGGCACCATGTTGATCTATGTTGCTCTGCGCCTAATGGGCATTCCCTCTGATGAGAAGCATCTCATCAAAGCAAGAGCATGCTTCTTGGAAATGGGCGGTGCCGTGTACCTACCCAGCTGGGCGAAGTTCTGGCTCTCTCTTCTTGGCTTGTATGGGTGGGAAGGAACTGACCCCTATCCCGTCGAACTCTGGTATGACTTCGTTCTCCCTCTTTTTCTCCCTGGTTTCTTCCCGAATGACCTACCATCTACTAACGATATCTCTCAAAATACGAAGGCTTCTCCCTGAATGGACACCCATCAGTCCATGGAGATGGTATAACATTGTACGCCAGGTTTATTTACCAATGTGCTACCTCTCCAGTAAAAGGTTCACCATGCCATCAAACCCTCTTCTGGACGAAATCAGAACAGAAATATTCACTGAGCCATATTCGTCTATCAAATTTGCTTCTCTGCAGGGATGCGTCCTCGAGTGTGAGCGTCATCAGCCGCAGAGCCGCGTTCTACGCACAGCTAGCTGGGCATTGTCCAACGTGTGGAATCCATGGCTGCGCCCGAGAGTTCTGGCTGTAAGTGCTGAGCGAAGAGCTTTGGAAATCATCAAGGCGTCAGATAATACTTTCAACGGTACTGGATTGATCAGTCTAGACTGTTTCTTGAATATGATTGTGTTCTATTGCGAGGAAGGGCCCAACTCTAAGAAGCTGAAACAAAGTCAAGAAAGAACTCTTGAATATCTTTGGTTCAGTCCACAGGGGATGCAAGTCCAGAGCATTCATGGTGCACACACTTGGAATACATCTTTCGCTCTTCAAACCCTCGTAATATCAGGGGTTTCAGACCATCCTGACCTGAGAGGTTGCACGGAAGATGCTTACAAATTCCTGCTCGAGCAACAGTTCCTTGATGACTGGCCTGACTCACCTCCGTGCCATCGTTCTAGTCGCTTAGGTGGATGGCCGTTCACCACGAGATATCATGGATCAACTTGTTCAGACTGTACTGGAGAAGCATTGAAGGCAATTTTGCTCGTTGAAAGTCAAACGAACATCCCTCGCCTTAGCACCGAGAAAAACATCCGGCTGGCAATCGATCATATGCTCATGATCCAAAATGCATCTGGAGGATATAGCTCCTTCGAGCCCATTCGCAGTGGCCCTTTCTTGGAACATCTGAATGGGACCGAGCTTTTTGCCAACGTAATGACGGAATACGATTACACCGAAACCACCTCTTCATGCATCACTGCACTGAGCCTCTTCAGAGAACGTGATAGCAGCTACCGAGCAGAGGAGGTGGTGAACGCCATCGACCGTGGTGTTCGCTTTATCCATCAAAATCAACAGATCGATGGAGGTTGGCTTGCGTCCTGGGGGATTGCTTACACTTACGGTGCCTTTTTTGCCTTGGAGGCACTTCACTGTGCCAACGAAACATATGAAAACCATGCTGTTGTCAAACGGGGGTGCGACTTTATCCTTGACAAGCAAAAGGAGGACGGCGGATGGGGGGAAACTATTGAGGTAGGCCATTTAACTATTTATCCAAGTAAATCATGCCAAGCTAAACAATGCACAGTCCATTATGAAGAAGACTTATATCCAGGCAGAATCTTCCCACGTGGTGCAGACGGCTTGGTGTTGTATGGCACTAATCTACGCCGACTATCCCGATCCTGAGCCAATCAGGCGAGGAATTCGGCTTATAATGAGCCGACAAAAGCCAAGTGGTGAATGGGAGCAGGAAGCAGGTGTGGGAGCAGGCATTTTCACCTGGTAAGTCATGGCCCTACTGAAGAATGAGATTGGACCCTCATGAATTCTTTTACAGTCAACTATTCTATTACAACTATATCTACTCTTTTCCTATCAGGGCCATTGCTCTGTATACGCAGAAATATGGTGACGATAAGCTTCTCTGATTCAGACGGTATACGTATGCAGTACTAGACCTCGCTACAGCTGGAGTAGCTGAACATAACATGTTACTTGAGACTGGCTGTTAGGGATATAATTTATATACAGAGATAATGAGACTATAAGTATAGCTATTAATTATAATATGGAATTGATGACGGAGACCTAACATTAAGGATATGAATAAGTGATCTTATATATTCTATACCATTGTGTCTGTTCTATAAGCTCATCCCATTGTTTATATACCGAGTCGTGTCACTGCTACGATGTATATGACTCTCCGCGTGGCCAAGGTTTTCATATTAGTTAGCTAACGTTATAATTCATTGCTTACATAAATAATCCTAAAATGCTTAGGCCGGAATACGCCTTGCGTCTGTCTAGTGACCCCAGTCCCGTTCTCTCGTCGAACGCTCACATCCACATCATAACCTTTGACCTCGGGCACATACCATGAGGGCCTTCCCAGTCGCTACATTTAAAAATGTCCTAAATACTGCGCCGCCTCCCGGTTTGTCCCTTGGTTGCAGCTTGATGAGGCGCCACTTCCATGCTGATCAACACACGATGCATCAACCCCCGTCGAATGTGAAAGGTAAAGCCAATTAATGTGCACTAGCTCAGAGTTGCGAGATGCTAACAGTTTCAGATACGAAAGATGACATTGACGCATTCAGGCGGTTTACGTCGGGTCGATGGCTCTGGCGCGAGCAGGAGCAACTTGCGTGTCGTTACGTTAAGTTCGAGCTCCAAGAGCTCCTGGGCATTGCTGCTTCTGTTGTTGCAGCACAATCCTGCGCTCGAGTTTTGAAAACTTCTGAGGGCCAGTATAATAAAGTCTTTCTACTGACTATGGATAATGGACGCGAAATAGTTGCCAAATTACCCAATCCTAACGCCGGTCGACCTCACTTCACAACGGCAAGTGAGGTTGCAACTATGGACTTTGTGAGATTGTTCCACCAGCTGACACTTCCTTTCACCTTTCTTATCTCTCACTGACCCCCCGCAGTTACGAAATGTTCTGAACTTGCCTGTTCCGCAGGTCTATGCATGGAGCTCCAGAGCAACTGGTAACCCCGTTGGCGCTGAGTATATTCTAATGGAGAAACAGCCTGGTGTAATGCTCAGCGATGTTTGGGACTCATTGAAAGGAAAGCAGAGAGCCCAGCTTGTGTTGCAAGTTGTGGACTTTGAAAAGACACTTGCCGCGACAAAGTTCAACGGTTTTGGAAGCTTGTACTACAAGGATGATCTTCATTCGAGCGTTGACACATTACCCTTGTATGTTGACAACAGTGGCAAGGAGGTACAGAACACTAAGTTCGCGATTGGACCGACAAATCATCGTTCGTTCTTCGACTTTGGAAGAGGGTCATTGGACATTGATCGTGGGCCGTGTAAGCGTCTTTACAGTTTCCGTGAACATGTTATATCTGCTAATTATATCTGTGCTCAGGGACCTCAGTTGTAGAGTTCGCGACGGCAGTTGCAAAAAGGGAGATCGCGACTGTAAAAAGCGAACTAAAGTATCCATTGATGCCAGAAGGCCTATTCTACGGACCGCGACAATACCAACCCATCGCCGCAAAAAAACTTTCAACACTTCATAATTACCTCAAGGTAGCCCCTTACACCCTTCCAGAGAATTCTGCTACCCACGCATCAGTTCTCTGGCACGGGGATTTGAACTTGCAAAATATATTCGTCGATCCTAAGGAGTCAACTCGGATTCTGGGGATCATTGACTGGCAATCTGTAAGCCTTTTTCCTCTCTTCACCCAGGCCACCCGTCCAGCGTTCTTGGAATACAACGGTCCTCTTCCCGAAACATTAGACAAGGTCCGTCTACCCGAGAATTTTGAGTCCTTGAACCCAGTGGAACAGCAGAAAGCAAAAGTACTGCACCAAGCACAGGCACTACATAATCTCTACCTCGCGCGGTCACGACAAATCAACCCTGTTGTCTTCGAAGCTATTCAGGGCCAAAAGACACTTCGGCATCAAGTCAGTGTTATCCCGGGGTTGACGATAATGGATTATGAGCCATGCCTCAACAGTCTTCTCAGAGACATACAAAAGGAGTGGCCGAGTATTGTCGGGTAAGACTCGGATGGAGCTTCATCAATACCTTGCCCGTTGCAGTTCTCAGCAGATGAAGGTGAGAAGCAGGAGCGAGATGTGGAACTGTGGGCTCAAGGCGTGAGGCTCATGGAGGAGTTTACCAGCGACACGGGGTGCTTTAAGCATTGGGATGGGAGGGTGAATGAACAGGATTATGAGCTGTCGAGGAAACAGCTAGATGAGGGAGTGGAGAGGTTTCTGCAGCGTGAGGCAAGAAATGAAGAGGAGCGGAAGGAGTGGCTTGAAGTATTACCATTTGTCGATTAATTATTCATATCTGCTGTGAATTGATTTGCAAGTGATGCCTGAGTCGGCGTTAGGCCTAGGCTAATTCCTGCATTCTATCTAAAAGTGCCACTCTAATCAATTTATCCATATATTATAAGCGTCTGATATATGTTCCTCGTCTCTATATGAAGATTGGATTATAAGACGGCTATTATATCCTCGGTCAGATAATCTTTCAATTTATACCTCTTAGCCGCCTGCAAGTGAACAGATCAATGTATGATATGGATACACGGTCCTTAGCTTCGTTCAGCCAAATTTCCATTCCACCATGGGGTCCACCTCTACAACAGAATGGCCATAACTGGGAAAAGACCGGCCTTTTACGTGACAATACATCAAAGAGGGAGCTCTTGGGATGGTTGTTCCAACCCCAAGTCGGAGTCACCTAATCCCAACATTCGAAGAAAACGAAGATTCAGTGGGATACTGCTGGTTACTTTACAATACTACAACTCCCAGATATCCCAATTCAGTATGTCAGAGTGTGTTCAGCGGCAGATTTATCTTTTGGGGTGCTATCTCATGAGCAAAGTCAGTGGAAATCACCGGGGACGACATTGATTGATTGCTTTCCATTGAATGGGCGATAAGTGCCCTATCGTTGGCCTGCCAGAAGCTCGTCGTAGTATCTGCCTTGGTTTATAGGTTTGTATGTTGCTCATGGTGATAATCCTTCTGATTTACCGCTCTCTCTACTGGTTGTTGAATATACCTGAATATTGGTATACTTAATGAATGTTGTCGCCATTGGGGTATTATCTCACGCATGACAGGGATCAGAAGTCGTCATTTCCTCCATTATAGACAACATGTATAATTGCCGATGCAGATTCCTTAATAGTAGGGCGAAAAAATGCCATCTTCGCGGGGTCGGATTGCGTGATAGATCGCATACATCGTAGTGAACAATTGTCACCTACACGCTAACTTTCGTTTGCACCTGCACTGGAGTTTCTATCGAACTCTCCCCGTCGGTTTGGGCGTTTTGCTCTTTTCTGCAACGTTCGTTAGCAAAGTTACTCAATTCGGACACTGGAGTGAGAAACGTGCCTTTCCCGTTTGAGAAAGTACTGGATCAAATGCGCCGTCGCAATCAGACAGATCGCACTCGCCAATGTAAATGAATATCCCTTGGTAAAGCGTGGTCCTTCGACTGTCTTAAAAACCAACAACGGCGTCCACACTGTCGTCGACTGCGCAATCGTGTTGGTGATAACCAGCGCCAACGACCGTTCCACTGGTGATGCCCGCAACTCACTGTTGATCCAACCGTATAGCACACTCGACATCGCCACAGCTGCATAGGTCGTTTGAAAGGCAAACCATTTAGCAGACTCAGGAACGTTCCAAACTACTAATATGACCAGACCAATGATGTTCCAGAGATGTGAGACAGTGATGGCCCAGGCTGGTCCCAGCACGAGATCTGACGCAAAACAGATGAACAACGTGTAGAACATACCGAGAGCGGGTGAAATAGCAGACAGCTCATTCAGCCGCGCTGTTGAGAACCTATTCAGACTTTTCAGCCAGAGCAAGTACCCACCTGCAGTGGTATTCAAAGAGCCATTCCAGAAGAAGACGTCCAACAGAAGCATCGCCCAGAACTTCCAATTGCGAGCAATGTTAATCACAGCCCGCCATTGGAATCCAGGATTGAAGCCATGGCCGGCTCTGGCAAGTCGCGACTTTGCGAGATCAACGTCTTTGCGCCGCAGTACCATGCGATTGGGCTTGTCGGGGGTGCCGGGCAGGATGAAGAAACCTAGAATTCCGATTGGGATGGTGATGATAGCGCAAACAATGTACATCCATCGCCAACCGGCGAGACCATGCACGCCATCAAGTCGGGCTGATGCGCCGGATTGGATCAGACTGGCTGTGAGAGTTCCCAGTGTGAGGCCGACATAGAAACAGCCACCCCGACGGGCGATTTCATCCCCACGATACCAGGCACCTGTACATGTCAGTTGAAATGCTAACTTTGCTCAATGGAAAGGCCTACCGAATATGTAGTGCATTCCGGGAAAGAAGGCGGCCTGGTAGTCAGCATTGGTTTACAACAAATAGAGGACGACATACTTCAAACCATCCGACAAGAAATCGATAAGCTGCTAGCTCGCCGAAGGAACTTGCTCGGAATTGCAATAATGTGAAGACACCCCACGCGATATCCAAGATCGGAATCAACCAGGAAATGGGCAGTTTAGTAAATAGGTAGACAAAAGGTATCTGCCCCACGACGGCCCCAACAGTGTACATGGTTTGCAGCTGAACCAAATCATTGCCCTGCAGGTTGAGGTCCTCTTTAACTCCAGAGACGTAGGCATTATCTAAAACCATTAATCTACGAGTGACACAGTCAGGAGAACGAAAAACCCACTGATGTTAGCCTGGTCGATATATTTCACCCAGTAAGCTAGGAAGGCATAAGGGACGATGAGGAGGTCAAGTTTCACGATCAGTCGTCGTTCCTCAGGTGTGTCCTCGTCAGCGAACCACCGAATACGGTACCATGGACGGGATGAAGAGCCCATTGTGTCGATGGCTCGAGAGGCAGGTCATTGCATCGCAGAAGATTATATACATTCATACAGAAGATGTCAGTTACGGCTCATTACGTGACCGCCGATCAGAGTCGCGTCATCCGGCCACTTGCAGAATCGAGATATCTCTACGATTCAGACGAAACATGGTAGGTGCGGTAGTCTAATGCAGGCCAAGAATCATGCCAGGAGGTGGCTATAAGACGTGCTCAGCCTCCGCATGTTAACCCGGCATTTGCATAGTGAGCTAGCAACGACCATTGAATCGTTTCATAGCTGCTTCTGATAAGGTTTCTATAATACATATTGTGCCGAGTATACTTCTAAACTACGGATTAGTTTGGTCAAATATCAACAAATACTTTACATCCAACGTGGTTCACTGCTAACCTATAATCAAGGCATCTCTAGTGTAGTGTTTAATATTCTCATTGCATATCTGCGCTACATGAGGTAAGAACTCGAGATCTACCTGGCTGATTGTCTCACAACATAAATAAAGCGACAGTGCGGGTTCGAAATTATCAAGATCATGGTAAGCTTATTCAGATTTGGTTTTTGAACTTGGCTACTCAACGGAAAATTATATGTTAGCAGTGTGAGTTCAGGTAAGCTAACTAGATATATATTGTTCAGGCAAGATATCATTCCAACTCTCAAGTTAGGATGCTCTACATTTATGGAATCGCGATAACATCACAGTGAACCTTTTATACTCTATAGTGAATTGTCAAGCTATTTTCTAGCCTTGCTAACTCCTGTCATTGTACAGGAGGATAGTGTGCCTCGTATTTGAGGGTATATGTCTGCCTGAGGTAGCAGGGTAGTGAAGGGCAAGTGCGGGGCATGTGCTCACCTTGGTCAGGTGACATGGTTATACAGACAACTTGTCTTTCAGACTGTCAGTCAAACGCAAAACCACAGTTCAGGGGCCTCAATACCGAGGATAAGCTCCTCTCCTAGCTGGCGGAATATCGTTAGCCTCTCTTGGTCTGTTCCTCTCTAGATATGAACATCACTCGGAGTCATGGCAGTCTCCATCGATGAGAAGCAAACAGTGCACTACCCACGCCATTCGGATTATGCTATTTCAGTTTTCAATATTCTGAAACGATGGTTCCCGTCCGACCTTGTCCTGTAAATGTTAGAGTACGCCGAATATTGGCTGCTACCCCAGATCTCTAGGGCGGACGAAATGCAGTATGCGGAGAGTGACTGCCACGGGCAACCACCATATTTGACATCTGCGCCGTTTCAAGGCGAGCTGTACCCCGTGAAAAAGATTGGAGTCACAATCTGGAGCCATGACCAGGGGTGGATTAGTTATCCTCAGGAACATAGCTCCTTTAACAACTCTTGGACATGGTTTGATCTTAAGATCACTAGACCGGCGGGAAGAGATGACATCTCCAAGGATGCGAACTTGCGGCTGGAGACCAATGTGCACGCAAGCGAGGACACCATGTGCCATGAGATTATATACCGCAGTGATCAGGACCTGCGGTTGGTTCAAAATCTTGAACCTGGGGATAGGATCTCTATCATTCCTCGGGCGTTGTTTCCTGGCTGGACGAACTTTGTGGAAAACGCTTGCATTGATATTTATACTACGCCTGTTTTGATATAGGTCTTCCACGGTAGTATCCCATGTTGATCAAGAATTGAGGGGCTGCATGTAGAAATACGATAAGATTGCTCCTGATATTTCGGAGCGCCGACCGGAAACTTTAGTGTTACGCTTGACATAGTAAATGAAGAGGTTCCTTTAGTTTGCATTTATTTGCTTTATTCAAGTAGTTTAGAGTATGCAGAGTTGGTTTGTTCTGGTAACGTATACAACTCGGGAACAGTGTTCATTACCTATAACCAAAATAAATGGCTTGTAGTATTATAATAGTTATACACATTAGTCTTTAATCAGCAGCCTTCTGCGCCTTTATCTGCTTGTTCCACATAGAGGTATACTTCCCATTCTTTGCCAACAGTTCCTGATGCGTCCCACTCTCCACAATCTGCCCCTCATTCAAGACCAAGATATTATCAGCAGTGGCAATCGTACTCAGTCGATGTGCGATGATCAACATCGTCCGTCCACGCGACAACGCAGCCAATGCCTCCTGGATATGTTCCTCTGTTTCGGAATCCAGTGCGGCAGTAGCCTCGTCAAGCATGATGATCCGAGGATTCTTTAATATAGTCTGCGCAATTGCGATGCGCTGTTTCTCGCCCCCGCTTAGGCGTAAACCCCTGTCGCCTACTTTGGTCTCGTAGCCCTCGGGAAAGGCGAGGATTTTATCATGGATACAGGCTGCCTTGCAGGCGTTGTAGACATCTTCGTCCGTGGCCGCTTGGTTGGCGTATTTGAGGTTGTACATAAGTGTTTCGTTGAAGAGAACGGTATCTTGGGGGACAATGCCGATATGCTTTCTCAGTGAGGCGATAGTGATATCTTGAACATCGTGGCCGTCGACGAGGATACGCCCGCCGGCATTGTAGAAGCGGAAGAGTAGACGGAAGATGGTAGATTTACCACCACCTGATTCACCGACTAAGGCTGTTGTTGTTGCGGGCTTGCAGTGGAATGACAGGTTCTGGAGGGCTGGTTTGGAGTTGTATGAGAATGAGACGTCCTGGAAGGTGATGCTGCCGTTGCAATTCTCCAACGGGACCGCAAATGGCTCGTCCTGCACGGAGGGCTGTTGCCGGAATAATTCAAGGAGACGTTCTGCATTGATCATGGCGGACTGGATATATCGGAAAAATGTACCGAAGAAGGTGAGAGGGGTTTGCAGCTGCGCCATGTAGGTGAGGAGAGTAACGAACTGGCCAACGGGACGCTGGCCGGTGGAGACTTGATATGCGGCGATGAAACAAGTGATAAGCAGACCTAGTATGAAGACGGTGTTTTGCGAGATGTTCATGAGGTTCTGGGCGTAGAGGGAATGCCATTCGGCGCTTTGAAAGTTAGATACGGTGTTTCTGTATCGGTCGAATTCGTAGTCTTCTGCGTTGAAGTACTTGACCGTTTCGTAGGACATGAGCGAGTCGTTTCTGTATGGGGGTTAGTTCTATACCGAAGAGATAAGGAAGGAAGGATATACTTCACAGCATCTTCCTGTCTGGAGGCATTCACCATCTGCCGCCGCATTTCGGCTCGCCATTGAGCAATACGGACAGTCACGTAGACATAGCAGAATGTCACGATGGCCACGACGAGTGCATAGTATGCATCGAATGCGATAAGGAAATATCCCACGGCAATGGCCATATCGAATATCATCGGCAAAACTTGGAATGTCACCTGTTCTAGGAATGTATTGATCGAGTTTCCCTTGGTCAAAGCAGATAAAACCTCGCCCATTTTCTTGTTCATATGAAAGTCCAATCCTAGACTATGGACGTGTTCAAATGCAGCGGTGGACAACTCCATGTAGGAGTATTGGCTTACGGATATCCACAGATTGGATCGAATCGAGTCCAGGATTCCGGTACTTCCTTGTAGCCAGCGATAGAAGATATACACAGCAATCTGAATCCATGGGATCTGTATCTCACCATTATCCCAGGAGAGCGTATCGGTGACGACTCCCACCTGGTATGGGACGAGGACGTTGACAACACGCTGCACGATAAGTAACAGAAAGCAGATGACAACCACTATCTGCAACCGACGAGATTTGGCCGGCCATAGATACGGGAAGAAGAGAGAATAGCTGCTGACGTACTCCCACCAGCTTGTCTCTGGTGTGGTAGTCGGCCGAATCCACGGTTCTGGCGCCGAGTCATCTCCTTCATTCGACCCACTCAGTAATCCAGCAACTTCACTTGCACTTCCGAACTCGACAGTTTCGTGGGGGTTAGACTTGTGGACAAACTTGATCATATACAGACCAACCATCAAAGAGAACAAAAGGAGACGGATAGACGCGGAGACTATCTCCATCGTCTCCCATTTGGTCATTCCCTCCCGTCGAGGTCCTCCACCGTACGGGTTTCCAATCACCGGCTCATGATGCACGGTTGTATATACAGACAGGGTCCCCGCCAGAATCACCAACTCGAACGGAAGCGCTGTGATCCATGGTATAAAATGCGCAATGGTCGGCGCAGGGGAGGCCTCGAGGAGTGCCACCAAGATAACCGCATGGGAGAAAAACGATCCCACGACGTAGATCTACCTACTCCTCAGCTGGTATTCTGCGAATGAGGAAAAATCAACATACCACAACCGCCTGTCCACACCACCACTTCTCTGACTTGGCCACCAACACATGCATTATATGAATCACCCCGTCGGCAACATACGTTAACAGGACCCCAACTGCCAACCAGGCAAAAGCAAGCTTCATCCGCCGAGATACATTCCGTTGCGCGTTTCGGAGATTGTTCATCGTACTTCGTAATCGCTTCGGCAGCGGTTTCCCACCAGGTCCCAGTGGCGTGGTGCCATTTTTCGTGGTGGACCTAGCAATGAGTATTGAATGCGCGATGAATGCAACGAAGAAAGCGACCAAAATGACGATGGGATAGCTTATGCGGAGGACGGCTAGCTGCCGTGAGTTTGGAAGGATGTCCATATTCAGGACCGCCCTATCATCCGCAGGATTGTCGACTGGGTTGAAATGTCGACGAATACATAGGATAAGTAAGGAATGAAGTTGTCGTTTACTATTTAATTAATATTATCTCTGGTGCAGATCTACTCCGTACTAGTCCTAGTAAAGCGGGTCCATCCACCAACATTGTTATGGTAAGGGGTGGTATTGTACCATACACGTCCGGTAATTTAACACGGCAGTTCAGCTGAGAAGTGGATCTGTTCATTGCCGAGCTGAGGTGGATATCCATTGATAATAAATACACATTAGTTACTGATCTATCAGAATCTAGGTAATTTATGCCTGGGCCAGGATGGACAATTGTATGCACTTGGACAGACTCAACCAAGGAGCCCAGACTGGTCGAGACAAAACATATCATCCAATATCTTCGCCTGTTGTTTCAGGATCTGTCCATCAATAGATGGACCTTGGAGTGCATGTCCAACAAAAGACAGAGCAGAACATACACCCAATAGTCGAAGAGTATGTATACCCAACTTTCCGGCCGCAGTGCCTTTATACGCTGTCAGAAATGCCCTGGAGCACTCGTCCATCTCCTTCTCTCTCATATTCAACTGTTCCCCCGTGCGGCGCAGCATATGAAGAAAATGTCCTACATCTCTCTCAGGTGTGCCAGCGGGATTGCCGTTCTCATCAAGCGAGCAGTGTAATGTAGTCACGTCGATGACGGTGGTCCGACCGGATCTCGGGTCAAAGAAGAAGTTCCCGGGATGGGCATCACCATGCACTACTGCTGCTTGTGGATGACGATATATCTCCTGCCGTGACTGAGCAATGAGTGTATGAACCTTCTCGTCGAGCTTATCCACATCAATCCCAGTGTGTTCAAGTAATATGCCGGCATGGGAACGCAGCCGATTGACCCGTCCTGGCGCTGCGTCGTAGTACCATTCGAGATATCCCTCACTCGAGCGTCCTTGGACGGCGTAAGAATGCAGTTTGGCCAGGGTTTTGGCCGCTTCTATAACACCACGCTTCAACACTGTGACGCTATCGTCTCGTTCGGGTCCATCTAGCAGACCTAAACGCGCCATGAGCTGATAGAGGGAGACTCCTTGAGCTACCCTGTATGTGACTACGCCAGTCTCCTTTTCGTCCCATGTCGTTCGCCCCACGGCAATGGGGGTTGGGGTGTTGATATCGCCCTTGGTTTGATGCAGCAACCATTCCAAACTCGACAGTTCTTCTGCGATGCCGTTATCCAGGCCGGCTGGAAATAACTTGATCACCGCTAGCTCCTCACCCTGCGACAGGATAGCAGCGTCTGTCTGTCTTGTCTGGTAGCTGTGAGTAAAGGTAGAATGCGCGAAGAAGACCGGCGCTCCAGAGAATCCCTTCACATGAGGTCCATCTAATGGTCGTAGAATGACTTGATGACCCAACGCTTTAGAAACGAACTCGTTAAGGGCGTTTAGTGATGGAGCTATCTCTGGTAGACTCTTCACTACCGCGGCAGCTTGTTCTCTTTCCGGTACTCCGTTATGATTACGGATCGTTGTAGCACATCGGAGAGAAGCATCCACCTCTGGGCTAAGGAGCGGTCGATATGGCAAGAGAGAACCATGGGCTGTCTGCACTGTGTCCCCTTCATGATGCTCCATGGCAGCATCTAGTAATGCCTCTGCTGCATGTGCCCATGAATACCCCCGCATAACATTATGTAATTCTCTCGCATTGCGTACTGCCTGGATTGGATTCTGTCGAACTTGATTAATTCGATCGGCCCAAAGGCCCACGCGACTGCTTTTGATCGAGGCAGGAATCCCGTACGCTTTCTCATCCATCACTACTACTGCATCGCCCAACTCAGCTGGAATACGACTTCGGTCCAGAGCAAACTGCCCAGCACCGCTGTCCTCTGTTACGAGAATAGGAATTCCAAGCCCTGCAACCTCGGTGAATATCATCCCGAACCCTTCATGTGTGGATGGCATCACCACCAGATCGGCAGCTTGATAAGACCGACGCACTACATGCTGGTCGTTGGAGAAGGGATGAAACCGAACTAGTGCTGGTATACCAGTCATTTGATCAACTTCCTCTTGTCTCTTTTCCACCTCTCCGATAGGCACCCCAAGTATGTCGATGGTTATGTTTTCCACACCCGACTCCGCCAATTTCCATACGGCGTGGATCGCATCATCGACCCCCTTGGCGGGATCATCTGCCCTACCAGCTAGAAGCACCTTAAATGGATCATCTGGTCGTCTTGCTCTTATATCCTTATCATCTTTCACAATATGAGCACCAGGAATGAGCTCGTGAAACCGGGGCCCTGTCAAACTCCATCGTGGACGCGTCAACTGTCCCACCCACTCGCGCTCTCTGGCCTCGTTGGTGAGCACAGGACCAACCCCCACCGCTAAATCGGCCTTCGGGAGGATCCTTTCGTCCAACATCGCTAGTCTCGTTGCTTCCTCATATCCCTGCTGACGTGATCCTCCGTACCATGCCCACGCTGCATCCGCCTTCCGCAGAGGACTCGTATGCGTGATAAGGGCCAGTTTGGCTGCGGGATAAAACCGATCGCGGACCAAGGCTGCGGCGGCACTGGAATAACGGGAGTGTCCAATGATGAGATCGAAGGGAGAGCGACAGTTCGCATCTCTGTGGGTGGGCAGACCAAATTCTTCCGGTTGGTGAACTTTGGCCATATAGTACAGGAGCTCTCCATTGGCTTCTGAACCGGGAAGACCGACCACTGTTACGTTTTCATGATGTGTTTGGGAAACGGAATTATTATCTCCAACGAGAAATAGTGCTACAGAAACACCGTTGAGACCTGCCAAGCCATTGACGAGTTCCTGATTCAGGAATGGTATGCCACCTTTACCACATCCACTTGCGTTGGAAACCACGAGGATGTTACGTTTCCAAGCTCCTTGGTCTCGCAGCAACTTGGCTATGGAACGGAGCCGTTGGAATTCCCCTTCAACAACTGCTTGGTTTCCATCCTGACTCTGGTTGAACTTGTCCACCGCGGACCAGAGCCGACTCATCTGGATGCGCAGACGAACCAGTCGAACAATGTCTGGATCAAGGGACATGTTATGCTCATGATATGCAGTCCAGAATGTCTCCTGAAGACTCGTAACATCGTCGTCGCTGACTCCAAACGACGGTGCGTATTTCCGCAGCCGTTCATAGAATCCAGCGGTGTCCATCTCGGCCAGACCGGTTGGTTTCCCTGATTCATCTGTCGACAAACGCACGCCACCGTAGTCAATCATAGTGACTCCAATGTTTGAATCCCAGAAGAAGTTTCCCGACGAAGCATCGCCATGGGTCAGCGAGGTTGTGGCTCGGTGCTTTGCTTGGTGGATAGCATATTCCACCATATCCTGCATTTCTTCCCGTCGGTCTACTCCAATGCCGGCATTGTCGTATCCTGGAGCCGCGTCCGTCTGAATCTCTTCTATCCATCCTCGTATCCGTTTCCTTATATTTTCCAGTGCATTCTCGGCTGCATCGCACCATTCTCCCCTTCTCCCAGTGTGCAGCTTGGCCAGGACGGATGCCACCGCCCTCATAGCAGACCGAAGATCCCTCAATAGGTGTTGATATCGCTGCTCAAAGAACGCCGGCAACGCCTCTGAGAAGTAGATATCGACGCCTTGTTTCTCGAGAGCCTTATGCGCCTCCCAATCGACCGGAATGTCGCCACGATTCTGCTCCATAAATATCTGTAATTTATGACGGTTCGTCACATCCATAGCCGCGTCCCGTACCAGGCTCCGCAAGCGAGTTATCCATCCCAGCTCGCAAAGTATCGTATTTACGGCCTTTCCCGTAGCGACCTGATATACAACAACCCCAGCCAGAGCCCCAGATTCTTCATCACGGGTTCTTCCCACACCAATCGGATGCACAGCTCGAGGAGGGCTTGGTAACGAGCGAAGTGTCTTGTAGCTAGCCAATTCGTCCAACAGATCGCTGTGGCGGTGTGGTGGGTAGACCTTGACGACGGCGATGGGCCTTTTGGTCTTATCTTCGGTGTCATTGTCGTCTTCATCGCATGGTCGAGCAAAGTATATGGAACATCCCGATTGACCAGCTGCGCCTGATCCTTGCAGACGCCTCAATTGCACCCGTTGGCCGAGAATAGTGTCTACCACCTCCCCAAGGGTGGCCATCTCGGGGAGAGCAGTGATGCATAGGTCGTCGTTGTCATTGTGGTTGATTTTGTCTGCATCGTGCGGGTGGTTCGAGGTAAATGGGGAGGAAGGGGGTATGGTCTGCATCGTGCTCTGACTTTGACTCTATTCTGTTCGTCACTGACAGCAGGGCAGTACTTCATTATTTCTATGGACCGACGGTATATCCAATACCCATGCAGCAAAGATCGAATACGGTCCCATACATGGCCTGTATTACCAAAAATACATAATTTGATTGCCGATCGTCAGGATCGAAAACTCTAAGATCGCGATACACCAGACCAAGATGGCATCTGGTCGCATGTCCCAACATTTATTGAATCCGTGGCTGACTGTGCTTCGCAGTCAATACATCACAATCTGCATACGACGTGCTAGGTTGCTACATACCATGCACTACATTCGCCATTGAGCTGACGCTCCGAAACAAGTACCTGACCAGTCCATCTCCATGCCCTTCTCGTGGCTTGAGCTGAGCTGAGCTGAGTTGAAAGTGGGCCTGAAGCTCGTAGAAAATTTCCCATTTTCTCCACTCTCTACGAGCTATGCTCTTGTCTTCCCTTCCCCCTATCCGACCAACATCCACTTCTTCCCGTGTTTCGTCTGCATGTGTTGAAAAATATTTTTAAGCGTAGTGTGACTAGTGTCCAGAAGCAATGATGCAATACTATCGATGGCCTGAATGTTCCTCGGTGGGACCTCTAAATTAGTGTCAGGTACTATTGGCAGCATTCCATAAGTCTCCTTACGCAAGCTGAACAATTGTTTGAGCGGAGTTGAGGTCTCTTTGCGCTCCGATCGATCTTGCTACTGTTGCATGTTTGGCGCAAGGGCTGATGGAAAATATTTCCGTACTTTAGTCAGCTTCCCAAACAGCAATATTTTAGGGCAGCAGGGCTATTCAGCCAAGGCACCTTCCTGCCTCTGCTCCTACCTATCCCTGAACTCTGCGGTTGCATACGGATATGCGCTGGACTCTTGTGATAAGATTCCTTGTGGCATTCTTGAGCGCTGATCAGAGAATGTAGTGGAGAACTAGATGGGGCAAATCAAGGGGTTCCTCTGAAGAAACGACTTCGTGGTCTGGCCCGTCAAAAAGCTAAAGTAGCACGCGAAACAAATAATCTCGGCTAACAAACAGATGGTCCGGGCGCTTCCCAGCCGAGAACAGTGAGAACATCACGAGAATCAAGATTCCAAAGTGTTCTGACCGAGCCAGTCAAAGGTGCTGGGTTAGAGAAACCCAAAAGGAGGCGACAGAGGGCCCCATCCCAGAAATTTGTCAAGAGGCCTCTCGCTCTGCCTCTATATAGCAGGATGTAACTGGTTATCTTGGACACGCAAGTTTTGCTCACGGAGATTATGGAAAAGAAGGCTCTTGGCATTAAGGGAGAGCCAACTGGCGAGTGCGGTTAATCATCAATCCCGAGAAAAAATCTGAAACGACGTTCACCGCCATCTGATCCCTTAACTCGTCTTCTTGGGTATATATAAAGAGCTATAGACAGCCTATCATGGATCCAGGGCTCGATGACGATCTGTTCCCAGCGAATAAGTACTGCCCTCTATGTGGGGTGGTTCTCCTGTGCGAAGAACTGGAAGACGACCCCGAGACCCGGCGTCCCTGGTACGCCGAAGTACGCGGTGTGGCCAAGGAAAATTTCAGCGACATTTTCATGACAGGCGTCGGTTTTATGAGCGCCCGCGAGACTCTCTGTGCGCCGTTAGATGAAGAGTTGGACTATCTCACCGCCGACGAGGAAGCGCTATACGATGTAGATTTACTGCAAGCGGAATCAGAAAGGCACGGCTTTGGTCTTCATGATTCCTGCTGGATGCTGCTGCAGGATCGTCTGTGGCATACGATTGACTCGGATAAAATTGCACATTCTCTGTATAACCAGTTCTACTGCACCCCATGTCCATACCGATCTAGTCTCTCCTTTGGCCATGATTATGGGGGTGCTAAGCGATGGCAACGGGCGTTGGATGACATGGGCATGCCAGAGGACATGCCACCTCTCTTACAGACAGATCCCTATGCTATTCCCCTATTGGAAAAGCTGGAGGAGAACGCACCTGATGTGGATGGTAGACGAGAATCTCCCCCGGCGTACAATACGACATCTACTGACATCAATACTGGCTACCGTAACTCCTTCGGCCGGCTGTCTTCAGAACTATTATATGAAGTTGTATCATACTTATCGGTGCCTGAGCTGCTTGACCTGAGATGTACAAGTCAAGAGCTTTCGCAGCGCCTGGTATTCTCGAGTCTACCACAGTCTTTTTGGAAGAGCCAGTTTGCTCGAGGCTCCAGCATGGATTTCCTATTCCCTGATCTCGAACAGTCACGCGATTGGTTCCGTTTATATCGCGGTACATTGTCTATCCTTCAGGCCAAAGATCAATCGCCTGAACAGCTCTCCCTGCTCAACCGCAAGAGAATCCGTGAGCTCCTGGAACCGATAGCATCGGTAGTAGAAGCGGACAGTGGACGGTCGAAAGAACCTCGCGGGCGCCGGGCGAACTGCATGGAGTTAAGACCTGGGCAATGGTTCGTGTCCGAGGGGTTAAACCAATGGCGCGCTGAAAATATCTATACGGGATATCTAACCCTGGAAACAGAGTACCTTCCACATGGATGTCATGTCCCTCGCTACCGGATCGGCGCGTTCCCACAGTCTATGCCGCGTGGTGGAGAAATGAAAATATCAACTGTGCAGCTAGGTGCACGAGTATTTATTTCCGGCATCAGTCTTCAAGAAGGGGCCGTCGGATATGGTGGTTTGACCGGCCTGGTAACGATCAAGGTGCCCCCTCGCGCCACATTCAATCAGATTGAAGTCGCATTTTGTCCAGAAGGCCTGCGGGGGATCCGCTTTCATTTTGGCGGAAACACTACATCTGACTGGGTCGGGGATACACTGGATAAGGACATGAGCTATGGTGTCCTTCGAATTCCTCATTCGCCCTGCGGGAAATATCATATTTTCGCTGGCACTGATGTAAGCACTTCTTCTACCACTACTGATTCCATGACTAACGCGTGCAAGGCACATAAAATAACTGCTATTGGAACCATTCATAACGAGTCGCGGGAAGAGAGATCTAGCAAGCCCTTCTGGCTGGATTATCCTCTAGATCTTACTCTCCCTGATTCATATTTGTGGCAGTCTGAACGACCCAGCTATGATAATCTACGGATTTATCAATTCCCAACCGAAAATCTAGGGACGCCCTATCGCCCCTTGATGAATATCGACTTTGGAGGGCCTAATGGCGAGTGGCTTGATTCCCTCCTCAGCATGGAGGTGCATGTCTCATCAGAGTTCTCTCCGATCCTAGGAATGACATTCAATTACTCCGACAAGACCTTGCGGTTCGGCGAATGTACTTCAGACAAGAAATTGACCTTTTCAATTGATGGGCCAGGTGGGGAACGGATCACCGACGTTGTAGGAAGTACGATAAGTAATACTGATGCCAGCTGTATTTATGGCTTTAGGGTGCGTATTCTACCTCTGCCCACCTAGACCTCCATTTCTAACCCTACCCAGGTCACCACAAACCGGAACCGAGAAATGGAGTTCCAGCCTGGCGATCCATTCGACGGCTCCGGCAGCCCAACGATAGTTTGTCCAAATAGCTGCTATCTTGAAAATCTCCCTCAGGGACGCATTATTACCGGATTTGTGGCCACGCAGCGCGTGAGTAAAACCATCCAAGTATTGGTGTTTCCGGGTGCTGACACATGACAGTATGGTGAGAGGCACTTTAAAGAGTTGGGTATTCAAATTCAATTGCCCAGTGGCTCTAATGAAGGCCAGATTCCATGACAACTTAATTAAGAGATGGATCGAGCTGGCTGGATAAATTGAGACTTGGCTGGTCTGTCTGTTACCGCACTATGAAGTCATGCATAGGGCCGTCTAGCGAAGCAAACAAGCATTCGAGCTTTGGCTTATTCGGGGATACGACAGGTGCAACAATATCTTCCTGAAAGATATCCTGTTTATGTCGTTACCTCTATGCAGTCGTAGCTTACTAGGATAAGATACTCAACAATGATAGCTGTCATAAATCGATATTTTGTGGCTGGTAATCTGCGATGATTGCAATAAGGAGACTGATATATGTGCTGTGCGCTGCTGATATAAGCCCAGGACACTTTCTGTGCTTTTGATGTTAGGAAAGCTTTATATTTAGATTCTCTTTCCAATTAAAGTTAACATGACCCTCGAGCCTCAACAATTAGGCCTCGACTACTAGTCGTTATTTTCATATCCACTTCCATAGACTATAGAGCGATATGTTATGGCTTCGTTAAAGAGACTTGCCAACCGATGCCACAATTAATGGCTGTGCTTCTCGGTTGTGGTTAGAAATTCGGAAAATATCGCTCACATGCGCGATTTCGACCCTGGATTCTAGCTAATCCGGCAGTTACCGATTTCACGGTGTCCAAAATAAAGCTTTACCTGACACTAAGGTTAAGCCTTCAATCTTATATTCGTCGGGCTGTCGTATATCCCTCGCTTCGAGTATACCGATTGGGTCCTGGTCGGCTCAGAGCGCTGCTAAGTACAGTCGCCGTTTGACCATCTCTTAATATTCAGTCTAGCCCCCCAAAATGTAACGTACAACTTTGTGGTACCTCTTAGGCCTGATATAGAGATCTATTGGCAACATTGTGTCCTCAGAGACCACTACGAGAGTCAAAAGCCACGCAACGGATAAAGTCTGACTTAATAATTAACTCTAATATGTAGTTCACGATTGGCCGAGAGAATTGCCCTGCTGCGGTGATTCATCCCTTTTTCTATAATTGATAAAGTTTTACTCGGGCACTCGATTGTCTGTCGACACTAGCTATCAAAAGAACGGCACATAAACATCACAGCTTCCCTCTATAATTCACCAAAACACCATCTTCATAGAATTCTAATACAGCGGCAAAAATTCCATTACGTCTTTCCCAGAAGCTCAACCCATTACCACAAAATGTATCTTACCAAGATCATCCCAATGGCACCCCGAGTTTTGAGCCCTTGGCCACGTGACCACTACGCTTAGTCACCCCAGTAGGTTGCTCGTCCAACAGACGGTATGGTATGCGATGGTGTAGATGCTGTGCTATGCGATAGGTAAAGCAGTTTCTCTAGATTAACCTAAACTTGCATTTTCGAAGGCAGCGTTTTATCTGGAGGCTTGATATTTTCCTCGCATGCTCTGAGAGCTTATCTCACTGTCTATTAGTATACAAACCGACTAACCTTCCGTTATATATATGCGCAGTATTTCTTTACCTTCTATGTGCAACAACCCAAGTCTTGTTCTGCATTTCATAGATGAATCAACAAGTTAGCTCGGATTGCTTACTTCCCCAACGTCTCTGTAATACTTTCTAGGAGGATCCTCCGTCTATACCCTGGGTCTAAACCCGACACGACCTGCCACCCGCATCCAATCCGCCCACCGACTGCTTGAGGCATTATCAAAAATAGGCAGATCAATGGTCTGCTCAATCTCAACAGCTGTGATACACAACGGATCTCTTTGTACGCGTCCTTCACACGAAACTGACTAAGCAAGGTAGCTGTGACTAGTTGCTAACTAACGGAGTAGAAGTAGTGGGATTCATGATCCAATTTTCTGAGAACAGGTCACGGTTGTTACAGGTACCTACAAGTCACTTGAGGACCCCAGGGTTGGGGCAGTGGTGGGTTATACCAAGAGATAACCAAATGTGCACATAAGGCAATGAAAATAAATATTAATATAATTTGCTATCCGAACGACTATCACTATCGTTGTCTCTATACAATCACAATCCCACTTCCATTCAAGTTAGACTTGGACTTTTCTGTCTCAGCCCAGGCAAGGTAGGACGCGCCGGCACTGTACATTATTGAATCGTCCCAAGACTGGAGATGCCAGGTAAAACCATCCTTTGACACCATCGATGTGCTGACTCGCAGGCGCAGGTCTTTTGCCTGGGCATAGTCCAGCTCATCCAGGGCCAACAAGACCTTGGGCGTACGCGAGAAGGTCTTGTCAAAGATCACAGCGGACGTCGCATCATGCCTGTGCTGGCTCGGCACCCGGATGTCGTTTGTCGAAAAGCGTCCGCTAATCATGTCCGGTCGGCCAGCCTCATAGGCAAACCAACTGACACAAACCCCATGCATAACGCCACTCGACCTGGTATCCATGTGGATGGTGAAGCCAGTGTGGTCGATATTTGTCGCGTAGGTCTTGACATGCCAATCTTCACCCTGGAAAAAGTCCAGGAGTGTCAGGAAGCAGACAACCTTGGGCTGGTGTTTGAATGGTGTCGAGAAGGTGACACGCTTTGAGTTCTGACTAGGTTTCCTTTGCCAGCCAGGAATATCGCGAAGGGAGACACTTCCAGTATGGACAAAACCGCAGTCGGGGCCAACTTCCATCCACGTCATTCCAGCAGAGTGGATCTCACTGTTCATCCATGTCCCGATCCTTGCTTTGAAATGGTCCAGACCTTTGTCAGTAATATTGGCCTGGATCCTGAGATTCCGATTAGAGGGGATATCCAGATGATTGAACCCCCAGACCATTGCCGGAGGCGAGGAATACTTCCTGTTCCAGGGAACGGTGGTGACGAACAACTGCTGCGACTTGTTGCCGGTTGCAACCTCTATAGTGTTGAACATGCCCACATCGTGGGTGTCGAAGGGATAGATGAATCGCATGAACTCCTTGTCCCGAGCAGAGAGGAAGTGTTTGCGCTCGGTTCCCTTCCCATCCATTGTCAGCGAGCCTGGGAAGGCATAGAGCATGATTGAATCGGGATCAAACTCGGTGGCTTTGGTATACTTGTCCGGAATCTTCCGAAGCACATTATGGTCGATCTTTGCTTTGTCCCACTTGTTTGGCGGGCCTGAATACCTTGCATACACAGCTTCTTTGTTCCAGTTGATCTCAGCGCGCGGACTGGAATGCTCGTGGGCCGCACCTAGGGCGTGCCCGAATTCGTGGAGGATAGTTGAACGCCTTGCGTTCTCGCTGGTCTTCTCATTAATCCAACCCAGATTCATAGAGTGCCTACCATGTCTAGCGACGCCAGCACTGTCGGTCCCCAAGTAAGAATTAGAACCCCTGGATGGGTCAAAGTTGATCAGTATGTCTGGCGGCGATGATTTATCGTAGTCGACGAATTTGAACTTCAAATTGGCGTACTGCGTCCAGATGGGAGCGAACTTCTTGACCTGGTCATGTTGCCATGGTGTGCCGCTCATGAAAGCAATACGCAGTTCACTGCCAGGTTTCCAGAATTTACCCACCATCATGGCAAGTTTGGGCTTTCTTTGGTCCATCCCGGAACCGGTGATGGGGAGCCCCAGAGTTCCATTGCGAGGGTTGATGTGGATGGAGTCGGCAATTGCTTCGTTAAGGTCCTTCTCGTCCAGGTCGTCCATTGGCCCGCCGAACATACACAGGTCGGGGATTGTGTCGTCGTACATGGTGATGATATTATCTCCGTTGAGATTTGTTGTGGTTGTATAGGTGGTACTTGAAGTGGCAGCAGAATAAAGTGGTGGGATCTATGTCGAAGGTAGACTGCTTTTGGTGCACAATCCTCGCTTTTAAGATGAAAGAGGGAAGCGCAAATAGCATCTCCAATGTAACATATATACTGGTGACATCATCCTATATAAGTTTATGGATATCCTTTTGCCTTCATATTCACCTTTACCGAATGCAGCTGCGCGGGTATATCGCATAACGTGGTACACGACACAGGCTTCGTCATCGACTATAAAATATGCTTTCTATTGAGTATATCGGATTGTAGCAGCAAGTTGAATCGAATCTGCTATCGGCTCTTGGTTTTCTATTACGTATGAGAGGATCTAAGAGTTAGGTATATTCCGACATATAACCCAACCATGGAACGAGACAACCTTAGTCGAACATAGATGACACCCATGTAACTGGACGTCGGAATTCAAGACGCTTTACACATGGCTGGTGTCGTATTGTCGCAATATGGGCACCTCCTACTAGCCGTACTGTCTGACAGACCTCCAGATCAGTAAAGTAGTGTGAGGTAGTCAACTCCACTGAGAGGCAAGGACAGCTGAAAGAGCCGGTTATACCGTATAGGTCATAAATGTAGGTCGGCCAGTGGAAGGAGCCAGCAGCGGTTGTATCTCCAGATTTCTCAGGAATGCTTGTGCAACGTGAGTTAGTCTCAGCTCACCATGTCGAGCACCAATCCACAACAGTGCCCCCTGTTCGGACCTGACGGCCATCCTCCCGGACTTAACGTTACTAGAGACCAGTGGATTCCGGTACTATGTTGGAATTATATTGAACAGGGCTAATTTATACCCTGGGTGTGGGGAACTTCCGTATACTTGTCCAAGATTGATTACCACCGTGGTGGTATTATTAATAGTATCTCTACCGATACTTGCAGATACCAGTGGCCCTTTGACAGTGATCCAGGAATCTGGAACACCAGAGTATTTCGAGACAAGTGACGGAATCCTTGGAAATGTCTATCTGAAATGTTCTGTAGCGGAGGAATAATACCTATTTACACAACGAATGCAAATAGCTTTTTTGTAGTACTATTGAAAATATCCACAGTGATGATATAGTACTTGGTCAGAATTCAGCGTTGTTGCAGTCCGGGGTTACATTAGCAACTACTGACATGCTGCAATGTTGGCTCCTTGTATAGGGATAGCTGGCGGTTGGATTATGGAGTGATGAATGTAACAATCCAGTCATGAAGCATAGACCTATCCTGTCCAATACTATTACTTACTAAACCTTTTGCTCGGGAGTGTCAATGTTGGTTTCCAGGCTTGTACATGTAGACAAAGCCTTCAGCCTATGTCTCTTGGCATGGCTCGTATTGCTGTGCAAGCGAATGGATATCCTTTAGTATTTCAAACAGCAGTGCAACAATCTTCTCTGTGACCTAGCGGCACGTACTATTGCGAAGTTACATTATGTTGTCTTATTTTGAAGTCAACACATCTACATCCTGGGCTTATTCTGTATAATTTCCGACAAAGGATAAATAACCAATCTCCCTCTTTACTAACTAGAGATCGGGTAGTGCTTCTATGACATGCTCTACAGCAGTGAAAGGTACTGATATTTGCACTGCTACAAATGCACGCCGGAGAAAGCCTCCCCCCAAAGCGCTCCCGCTTCAATGACGGACTAAGGATAAAACAAGAGGGGAGTTACCATTGGTAGGAACAGTAGTTAACATATGCAATCTGACTATTTCAAAATGAAAAACTCATTCCTGCCACTGGATCCTCCCGCTGCGGAACAAACTCACCATCCCGATAGGCAACAGCCCAGGATCGACAATGTTAAACCCGCCGAATCGGTCGATAATCTCCTGCCCGTAGAGTTCGGCCACCCATTTCCAATACGCATCCATATTTCTCCAATTGCTTTTGATTCCTCTCAGGTTCTGGTGGCCGGAAAGCTGGTTCAGCTCCCGGAACACGGCACCGTTCGGATCGCATTCAATATGCTGTTGCTCGGGGCGTTGTAGAAGCTTTTCATATACCTCCTTTAGCTCACCAGTGAAGCCATAGCCGAGTAGCTCACGATACCGAATATATTCCTCAAATGAGATAAATGTGTGCGCGTCGTCCGGGTAGAAGCCTTGATTATGTATGGCTGCATGTTGGGTACTGTTGAGGCGTTGCTCGTAGCGCACTTTGGCCGAGGCGTACGCGTCCCGTTCCGCTTCCAAGAATTTATCTAAAAGAGTAGTCGGATCTTCGATGAGAGAGTCTCGTAAGCCTACCAGCTGAATGAAGGGACTAGAAAGCTCGAGACCGCCAAGTTCGATCGGGAGAAAGAAGTAACCGTCCGGCACAGAGGTGATGTTAAAGCGTTGGCAGATTATATCCCGGAGGAACTGGATTACACTAACGTCACTTTTGCCACCTTCAGCATCAAGGGAAAACACTACGCGCTGGATTCGTTCATGGGTGGCGAGCATCATATCAACATGCTTGCGCCCGAAGCAGTTGGCAGGCTTGCCGAAGTTGGACGTGAAGAATGTTGTCGCATACGAGTTCCATGCCTGAATCCAACCAAAGACGCTTCTGACCTGGTCTTTTAATTGGCGGTTCAACTCCTCAACGTGGCTGTCTACCATTTGCTGGTCGATTTCAAAATGCCCCGAGTCGGGGTTGAGGTATAGCATGCCCCATCTGACCTGTCCAGGGGGTAAGGCGGGATCGAGGCTGGTCGGGCTTTTTGTAGCTTTGTGCTGGACCTGGGCAGTACCTGTTTTTAATGGATCTAGAGAGATTCCCATTGTCTTGTTGAATCTTTGGATCGCATTCCATGCGGTTACGCAGGTCTGATGGTTTGATGACCAGAACCAGAAGTCATCGTGAACTCGCCAGAGGAGCTCGCCCTCAGTCTTCTGGTTGATCATAAAGTCGAGACAGAAGAGAATGGACTCCCCAAACACGTCACTGAGTACATGGGCTCCAGGAGTACCTCGCTGACGCTGACGAGGCTCAGCGTGAGGGTCATCAATGAACTTGAGCGGTGCTTTCAAGAAGCGCTGGAAAAACCCTAGCCATTTCTCAGAAACACCAAAAAATCCAAGGACTGCATGAATAGTTGCGTGGGACAAGTCCGGGTTTAGAGAATCATATTTCGAGCGAAAGCAAGTCAGCTCTCCCTCAAGTTGAGTCTTGATCAAAATGTCAGTGGCTAAGAGGTGCAACAGGTTTTGTTTGGCATCCATTGGATTTTTGGGGTTGAAAACCTCACGCCCATTGTCAGTATCATAATCATCATCGCTATCTTCACCCTCATCAACGCCAGCTTCCTCCTCGAAGAAAACTGCTGCTCCTCTCGACCTACAGCTCTCCTTTTTGGGCCATACTGTTGTGCTTTTCCGCGCTGTCTGCTTTGTGCGTTTCCTGCCATATGACTGTGAAGCTGCCGTTTGCATGGGGACTTGTGCAGCACTAAACTGCGCAAAATCGGCCTCTTCCTCTCCTTGGTCTAGGCTTCGGTCTTGTTCTTCATAGTCGACAAGCTGGGAGACAAAATACCCCTTCTGATATATTTTCTCCCGTGTAGATTGCACGCTGTGTTTGGGTGATCGATAGCCTAGGAAGAACTCGCGACGGCTCTTGTCAATTTCTGGAATATTACTTCCGGGCGATTTCCACACGCCACTCGCTTTTCGGAACTCCGTAAAGGCGCTCTTAAAGAAAACCGACCATTTGACACCGAGGTATTGCAAGAAGATGGCCTGGATCAGATCCTCGTGCATATAAATGTTATAGGTTCCGTTCAGTTGGCGTCGCTGTTCGATGGGAACTTCTGTACCCCAGGACCAAGCGTCCAGGGCTGTCATGCGCATGTTCAGCACATCGGAGAGCTCATCCAGGATGATCGCGTTATTCAAGAAGTCTTTTAAAACCGTCCGCTTTTCTTCGGTCAGCAGATCGGACGCCATCAGGCCCGAGATCGTCCATCGTAGTGTGCTCGCGGAAAATAAACGAGAGTACGTCAATGACTCTTCGAACACTTGCACTTTTCTTTGGAGCTCTTTAAAGGCGACCCGTATATCTTTAGCATCTTTCGACGGGTTCTGGAAGAGCTCGCTGAGTAGAAGTTCAATTTCATCTGTGTCGAGTTCAAGCGGAGTGAAGACGGCATCTTCCCATTGTTTCCGGGACTCCAACTTCTCAGCGCCCGGAAGCTGCTCTGGCTCTTCAGACATGGAGACATCGTCATCTGGTGGGGGACCTTTCTTAGTCGACAGCCATTCCATGGTCAGCTGGCCAAAAAGTGTGGCAAACTCGTATTTGAGGGTTTGCATCTCGAGATTGCTGAGTAGAGACTGCTGCCATCGTTGCATGATGGATGGTGAGATAGACGGGTCATATTGAGCCTGCTTAAGAAACCGATCGATATTTGCAAGCGTGATCTCCAAGCGCTCATGGTTGCTGGTATGGCCACGGATCATGCGACCGTTCACCACTGGAATTCCGAAGCACGTCTTGAGGCCATTAGATAACGCCGCAAGTCTCTCGATCTTGGAGTCCAATGCCTGTACGGTCTGTAGTGTCGTAGCTTTATGGCTGAGGAAGATCTCTTGTTTTCTGGAAAGCTCCCGCAGCTTGGCATGAGTAATATCCTGCAGCGTTTGGGAGAGCTCACTCTTCGCAGATGCCATGGTTACGATTTCCCGTTGACTTGAGTTATCAAACGGATGAGGAGTTGACTGAGGGATGGTGGTCCTTTTATACCCAGCCTTGCGGGTGAGGGCTACGCTAGTCGTATGGCTGCCTGGTAGTCGAGTTGGTTACCTAGAGGCGGGGTATTTATATCAACCAAACTCATTGAATGGAACCTCGTATTCCCAAATACGGCAACAGGACTTGCGTGAACCCGCAAATCATGATATGATAGAATACAAGGCCCTGTGTACTCATCAACGCAGGATATTCCTTCTAGGATATACAAACTAGTGCCCTTTTTCTCTCCACACTACTTATTCCAATTTATTTTCAGTGTAGATTCAAAATATCCACATTTGTTTTTAGGCACTTTGTCAGTTTAATAAACCATAACTAAAGGCCTAGCCTTTTGCAAATACTATTAAGGGCTATAGGCGGGAGAGCGCTGAGGGAGAGAGCTGTATTAGAAAAAGAAGGCAGGCCTTCGAATTATATGATCTGGCTACTAGGAAGCAGTGGGGGGGAGAGAAGAAGGATTGATTCTCTATCAACAAACCGAAACTAGCTAATATAGCTAGCTGGAGACACTTGGAGTCTAACGAACCAGGCATCAGTAAATAACCTAACTCAACACTATCTACCTGTCCGAGGGGCTGCTGTCTAAGCTAACACGATCTCAAACAATAGTATTACCATTTGTAAATGCCTCTCTGATGAGATCTTCTGGTTTCCGGAAATGCAACCCGGCAAAAAACTTGCGGCGATGACGCTGCACCAATTCCGGATCGAGCGAGCCGCCTCCTAGTGGCGTGGATATCTGATAGTGTGATAGCAAAATCTCCTCTTCATCCGTCGATGTCTGAATTGTATTGAGAAGCTGTCCAAGACCAATCCGTTTGACTTCAGTCATACTAGGGTATCGCTGCTGGACAAGTTTCGCAAGGTCATTCCAAGTAGTCTTTTCGCCGGAGATGTAGAGATAGGGCTCCCACGAAGGTGCATTGGCGAGCATTGCCAATGCTGCGGCAAGATCACGGGCCGCGGTGAGGTCAATATGGTCATTTCCTGTACCTGGGATGACAATCTGGTTCGTTGCAAGGTCGATAGGAAATGCCGGACCAATATCAGCAAGATATCTGTTCCTTGAAGGAACCACATAGTCCGCGAGCCAACCGACACTAACAATTGTCCACTCCAACTCCGATTGCTCCCGCAATGCCTTTCGGATAGGCTCGCGCGTGTGGTAATAAAAGAGAGGCATGTCTGGGTAGGTCTCCACATCACCCCCGTACTCGGATGGGACAAAACGCTTGCATTTGGGGCTGAGCTGGCATGCTTTGATTAGGTTCAGGTGCGCGTCGATGAAATCAGTTCCATAGGAGAGGATCATGGAGATCAACATCTCACAGTTGTCGATTGCAGCGACCAACGAGTCAACTGAGTAATCCGTGACAACTTGCGAAATGTTGGGACGGCCGTTGAAGATCGGCTTTTCGCTTCGTGACAGTATAACAACCTGATGGCCATACTTGGGGAATTCGTCGCAGATATACCTGGCCATGGCGCCAGAACCAGCTATAGCAATGCGCATGATGGATTGGATTGGTCTTGTAATATGGAGTGGAAGTTGAATAAAGTGTGAATTGATAGAGACATGACGGGTGAGTGCTGGGCGTATATCCCCGTTTTTATGGGCTATAGACAGGGTAGGATTGTATTTTGAGAAGCTCACTATGGCTTACAAATACTTTGTAATTCACCTGTTCACTAATATGCTACATTAATAACGATTTATAACTAACTAACTAACTACTTGATATTCTAGACAAGACGGGCGCCGCGGGTTCCGAGTGGCGGATATTGATGTTCTTTATAATATAATACTGCGGTTTTGATGTGTTGAGTTTAACCTGCTGCTGTAATGACTGCTTATTCATAGATAATGATTCCGCAGTAGGAAGCTAGATATGGTAACATTTCCAACTGAATTTAACTATGGCAGGGAAAACACTATTATACAAGGATTGTGTTGTGGAAAGTAGGATATACGTGAGATACTGTTTCCTTCGTATTGTCTAACTACCCTATCTAGGTACCGTTTCATATATGCCCTTCAAAGCATTCAACTAGGTATAGTATCCGGCCTCGAAAATATAATCCACTATTGCAGTACCAGTCCTCGTGCAACAATAGCTCGTGTAACCCAAGGCAGAAATATACCCAATCGATTTAAGTCCCTGCTTTAATGGCATCTTGCGCCTCGAATATGAGCCTAGGGTTGCAGCGCCTCTGCGAGTATAAATCAGGTAGGTTCCATTGAAAGGCCTCTAGCACGTTGCGAGTATCTTGAATTCTCTCGGGACAAGGTGGACGGCTCTCGTAAAGCGTATCAATGATGATCATTATGACTTCGACAGGAACATTAGCAACAAAAGAACGCCACCTCGCTCCCTGGCCAAGGGGCTTTCCATGCTCGTTAGTAGCCACTGTGATCAACGTTTGGATGTCACGGATTATAAATGGGCTCGAGGACATATGCGTGCGGTTAAAGTTGCCTGCCCCCTATCTAGGACAGTTATGCTTGATCCAGGGCGCCGCATGGTCATAACATGGATATTCAGAAGTGTCATGGATTAGGTCCGGCATCCAAAGTGTTCGGTCAGTTCTCTAAAATATCTCGATCGCTTGTATAAATGCCCGCAGGTCCTGCTTCTCAACGCCGTCTCCCAGGAACCGATCAACCAATAGCCAGCAGTGTGGATGCATGATATATCTAATAAGCACACTCTTTTCTCTATTCCAGTCGGTCTCAAAGAGATTGGCCATATGAAAATCGATGCTCCATCTCTGACTGGCCATTGTGGGCCCAGGAAGATTCAGCGCCTTATCTGAATCAATCATTATACGGTGCTTCTTCCTGTCTACCATAAGATGTGGAGATATTCCAGATATCGACAGGCGGCTTGTCTTTGGATCGTCAAGGACTAAAAGAACGATTGCGTGAGGTGTGCTCGGCAGATGGTGGACACCGGTATAGTTCACTCACTTGCACGGTAGAAACAGGACCACATCGGGGAGTCCGTTTCTTGGTCCAATTGTTCAAGCTCGGCTGCTGGCACAATGAGACTCTTCCTCTTGTTGAACTTTCTTTCCGCCCATGCCCCCCAGACTTTATGCGCTTTCCTCAATTCTGATCCTATGTATAAAGAACACTCTATCCCACACAATACGCAGCAAAGATACGGGTCCCCATTTATAGACAATTTCGGCTTTTTTGTTAGAAAGCAAAGAAAAGGATGAGAGTCTAAGTACTCAAGTGGATGACAGGGTATTGATGTGGTATATAGTATCACGATGATACCATTCAGTAAGCAGGCTACTTCCTGTCGAGGTCTCGCTTGCAACACTATGGTTGCATCGACTGCATACAAAGGGCTTACATCTTCCTATCCCGACGTAATGGTGAAACGGAAATGGGGGTACCGACACCGTAAATGTTGTGCCTAATATCGATGAACCTTTTCATACCGCTATTGTCCAGTTAGCAATCCATTCAGCTCAAGAGCATAAGCTGAAGAGTGAATTTCGGGTCTAAAAGAGAGCGTCGACTTCAACATAGAAAAATGTGCATACCGCTCACCATATCCTCTTGGAAAAGGGAGACAGCCTTCTCTAGGACGGTCCATTGCGAATGTTCAAAGATGAGGAATTAAAATGCCTTCAGGTAGTAAAAATACGGGAAATTAATATATCTTAATTAATTAAATCTATTATATCCTTAGCTACGTTATTCTATAGCCCTCAGGGTGCTCTTCTATCTAAACACTCAGGAGCTGAATAACTCCAACTAGTATCCCCGCACGCCAAGCCGGGTGCGGGATATAGTGGTTCCATAACCAAACTAAATTGTTAGTCTGCCTGGACCCATATTAAACGGGGAATTGGCCCTCTAATTGTCGCTTGACAAAACTACTCAGCAGCCTGGTAGAGTAGAGTTAAAGCAAGCAGGCCTTTCCCTTTATTCTTCAGCTTCTTTCAAAGGTTTATTAATCATTGCCGCTATCTGAGCAACCCATAACTGTATCTTAACCAAACTTCGATTACAATGTTTTGCCCTCTACAAGAAGAGTTTCAAATCAAATAGATCTACGCCCTTCCAGTCGAGGCAGCAGCAGCCAAGGAAATACTTGATAAAAGTTTCGGAATTCTTAATAAACAAGATATTAGAGATCCGAATATCTATATATTAGATTAAATTAGCAAACATTATATTGTAATCGTCTGCCTGCCTGCAGGATAATATAGCTATACTACAGCTACTATAGTTGCGAACAATATGATCCACATGTTCTTTAAGTCTCTATAGATTAGCTTGATAGTTGGTGTTGGAAAAAGAATCCCATCCACCGCGAGTAATATATAGCTTGGTGATATCGTGATTAGCTGTCCAACAAACATCTATAGAGAAGTGCTTTAGTATAATATAGGTAAAGTTAGAGCTGGTAGTAAATTTACTCGAACTGGATCTTTAAACAGTTCTTCTAGATTGTTGCTAGTAGTAGTTAATACTATAAGAACCGCCGAGCTTACTAACAATCCTCACTTTCCGGAATATCTCCAAAGTACGATTAGAAGAACCCGAAAAATCTAGAAAGCTTTTACTAGACTTAATTAATAGAGTGATCGGTTGTTCCAGATTAAGTATAACCATCTAGTTGTAGAAGACAACTACAATATATATCTAAGAGAATAGAAAGAGACCAGAAGCGAGCGTAAGAACAATAAACTATATCTTCACCATAGTATTGTTGTATCTGGAAGTTCTATCATTAAATATAGATAGACAAGAGAATAGCTCCGCATATAAACTAGAGTATTATATTTTGAAATAGAGACAGCGGGATTAATATTAGATTTCCTCTATATTGTGATTCGCGGTATTTACAATTACTCTAATTTATACAAAAATAAGTAATGGTAAGGATATACTGCCTTAGCAGTAGCATTATATATTAAAAAACTACTAGAATATTTACTAAAGGGTTAAGTGTCGCAAAAAAGCCTGGCTATAAATATTTATCGTAAGTAATACTTAGATTAGCCTAGTATTCAATAGTAATATAATTTTATTTATATAGTACTTTGTAGGCTCCCTAGAAAATCTAAATAAAAATATTAAAAATACTAACGAATAATTAGATAAAGCATATAATTAACAAGAATAGTATTATATTAAATAGATAGTTCAGATTTTAACAGTCTAGTAAAAGAAATATTATTAAGTATTTAAAATATATAACTATAAGTAGTAGAAGAATATTAATCCTAATCGAATACCAGAAATATACCAATAGACTTTACAAAATTTATATTATCTTCGTTGGTGGAATAGTTGCTGTAATGATCTTCTCTAGATATCAGCTAACCCTAGCTATAGAAAATCTATATTTACTAAATTACTTATTAATAATAATTTTCAAGCATACAGTTTAACAGTATTAGTTTATTACTTTTTTTTCAAGAATAACGAGAAGTAAAATAATCTTGCTACAGCGCTTTGTATAATATTACACCAACTCTTTAATTAACAACCCAGTTTTTTATAACATACAGTGTTATCTTGGGAGAGAAATAGGGAGAAACTTTGACAAGAGATTAGTAAGCTTTGGCAAATTCTCTTAACAGCGACGTCAGATCCTATATCTCTAAAGACTATTTATGTACTTGATACGCTTGATGAATATTGTCTAGTAGACTAGAACTAACTTATTTAATAGCTTAAGAATTTCTATAACCAGACCAGGTCATTAACACAGAAGAACTGGTTAAAGTTTCTTATTATCAGCCGACTCTATAATGACATCTAGAATAATTTTAAGTCTATAACGGACTCATTTCCGCATATATATCTGTAAGGGAAGTAGGAAAATAACCAGATTTATAAGAAGATTGATCTTGTTATAAATATAAAAGTTAAAGAATTGGCTACAATATCAAGTCTTTCGACTAACGTGGAGCAGCAACTAAGATATCAACTACTTCAGATAGAACACCGCACGTATCTGTGGCTATATTTAGCTATTGATGATATCCACAACAGATTCCAGGAAAGCCTTGACCCCACTAAGATGTCCATTAAATTAATACCATCTTCCGTAAATGAAGCATATAAGAGGATTCTCGCTCGAGTCCCACTTAACCAAGTTAATACGGTGAGATTAATTCTTCAGATTATTGTTAGTGCCCGGCGTCCTTTGACAATACAGGAAATGGGAATGGCATTGGGAATAGGGAGGTCTTCCAGGTCGCAAACTGCAGCAAAGGCTAGGATAAATCCAGGAATCTTGGTTCAAAGAGTACGGCGATTATGCGGCCTATTTGTATTTGTCAACAACTCAAAGATCTATCTCATACACCAGACAGCCAGGGAGTTTCTTGTTAAGAGAAATATAGCCCACAAACCTAGCTCAAGGTACTCCTTCCAATGGCAAGACGCCGAAAGAACAATGTCTCAAATCTGCATTCGATACTTGGGGATGGATGACTTGGAAGCCAACCAAGAACAAACAGAATCTGATATACAATGTTTTCTGTCATATTCAGCAGAGTACTGGGCTGACCATGTTCGAGGGATGTCCTCGTCACAACAGCAAGAAATGGTTGATCTGGTACATGGCGTATACAGCACCACAACGGGGAGATATAGAATGTGGTTCCCTATATTTTGGAAATCTGTTGGGTTATTTGACGGGTATCATGCAAGGCGGTCGTTGCCCAAATTGGATGCAGTACACCTGGCGGCTTTCAACGGACATAGCCATGTGTTAAGATTGATCATCACATCAGAGGAGAATACTATAAACAAAAAGGATAGCACTGGAGCTACTGCTTTGATGTGGGCCTCATATAATGGCTACTATGAGGCTGTGGAAATGCTGTTGAGCAAAGGAGCCGATATCAACGCTCAAGGTCGACAATATGAAACTGCCCTGCAGGTTGCTTGTTGCAGAGGACATGACCAGGTCGTTCAGATACTATTGGAGAAAGGAGCCAATATCCACCATTTCAGTGGAAAATATGGAAATGCCCTGCAGGCTGCCTCTCTCGGAGGACATGACCGGATCGTTCAGATGATATTGGAGAAAGGAGCCTATGTAAACATATCTGGTGGATATGGTGGAACTGCCCTGCAGTATGCTTGTCTCGGAGGACATGACCAGGTCGTTCAGATACTATTGGAGAAAGGAGCCAATATCCACCATTTCAGTGGAAAATATGGAAATGCCCTGCAGGCTGCCTCTCTCGGAGGACATGACCGGATCGTTCAGATGCTATTGGAGAGAGGAGCCGATGTCAACGCTGGTGGTGGACACGATGGATCTGCCCTGCAGGCTGCTTCTTCGGAAGGACATGTCCAGATTGTGCAGATGCTGTTGGAGAAAGGAGCCGATGTCAACGCTGATGGTGGACACTTTGGATCTGCCCTACAGGTTGCTTCTTCCAAAGGACATGTTCAGATTGTGCAGATGCTGTTGGAGAATGGAGCTAATGTCAATGACGTGGTGCTGCCGGATGTTAGTGGCAAGGTTCATTCTCGTTTTCCTGTGGGCTGCGTTTCAAGTTAATGTAATTGGCCACCCTGGCGCAATTGTGACCTGATGTGACTATTGTTGGTTGTGGGATCTAGTCATATCTGGAACAAAGACGTTGCGATGCTTGGACCTTTTTCAGTACTGTCGTTTTCATAGATGATCGTCATTAGTGTTTTCTAGGTTTGATGACTCTCAACAATTCACGGATAGAGAAGTGGCTGAAATAGTGTATATCCAAACAATCCCTTTAGAAGTCGCTCTCTTTCAGTACTCTATAGCTGACAGGCCTGTTCTAGATCTTGTAGGTCCAGAATCTAGGATAGTCAGGCATTATCAATTAGTATCAGCGAACTAATTATAAGGCCCAAGCGCCCTCGACTACACAAGAAAGGCTGTCAAATACTGCCAAACTGGGCATGACACGCATCCAGATATAGATTGATTGAAAGGTTCAAACACTCCAGTAATAGCCTGCAATGCATAGAGCAGTTCTAGGGCATTGCTATATAAGAGTTGTCTCTACGAGGGCCTTCTGTGGGTGTAGTTATACTATCCCGAATGCTATTTCAATATTTCCCGATCTATTACCAGGGAGCACTGTTGTTATAACTGGAGGATTTAGATTTTTATTTGACAACTATAAATCTCATTTTCAGGGTACAGGATTCGATTGTCTTTGAAAGCAATTTCTCTTTGGACAGCCCAGGTTGCGGGTTTCATCGCGAGTAATCTATCTTGTTCAATGATTGGACTCCAATCGCTAGGCATTCATGCCTTGCAGACTCTGGATATGATATATTGAGAGTATCATCGCTATGACCGATCGATCCTTGTCTTTATAAAACACGTAAGCTTTATATCAAGAGCTTATATATATATTCAGAAACTATTATTGTCTCAACATAACCATAGAATTAATCACAGCACAGCTCAAGTATACTGCAGAACTCGATATCTTGAATTAGGTAGCTTGCAAGGAGGTTAGGCTGTGCGAAAGTCACGGATATCTAGGGAAGTTTAATCGTAAAGAAGCTTGAAATCTGCCAAGGACCCTCTACTGGACCTCGAATCAAAAATGTGGAGACGCTGCTGCTCTTCCTTTTCACATTGTAAAGCACCGCCGCGTTATTACTAGATATATGTTTAGTAACATACTTAAGTATTATTACCTATTTACTATCAAGTTATACATAAATATACTTCCGCCAAGAGCGGCTATATAATACTCCCTATTATTATTACCGGCACTATTAGGATACTTATCCACAGCTTCGGGACCAGCGCCATTAGCTACTACGCACCGTTTATACATTTTGCCTCGATCATAATAGCAGTTACCGCGGGTCTCAACCACCAAAATCATCACCAGCTTTACAGAACTTATTATATATACTGTCTTCTCTGGCCTTGCCTACGGTATCGGCATCTCCGGACCGTAGAATGCTGCCCAAACAGTGTTATCTGTGGAGGATATACTGCTTAGTATATCTATTATATTTTTCGCCCAGTCTTTTGGTCCAGCTATTGGGATCGCAATCATATAGGTCCTATTTTTAAATCAGCTCTTAATATATCTCAGCGATCTCGTGTCAGACCTGAATAGAGCAAATATTGAGAACAGTGGCCTAACCAAAATCGTGATAATTATGCCAGCTGCCAAGGCTCGAGAAGTTCTCATGACGATAGATAAAAACCTAATCAGACATGGTATCTGGTTGTTGGACTTGCAGGTTACAGCTGAGCTGGCACCGTTCTAGAGGTTCTCTATGGTATGATACTGAATTTGTCAAGGACAGGTTCGATATGTAATGTGTTGAGGTCTCGGAGATAGAAGATGCCATTGTTCATGATTTGCATGATAGCAATATGGTCATTCTATCAACCACATTGTAGCCTATTGTGGGCAAGCCGCAATCAGGGGGATTTCAACAGCGACCAGGCAACAGTAATGTCACATATGCTCAGTGACGCAATGTTCAACAAGTTTTGAGGAGACCAATTGACCTTACAAAGGGTGACCTTGCTCGTATGCCGAGGTCTCTTTGGTCTCTTTGACATCGGAATGAATCAAAAAGCTGCATGCTCTCGGGATTCCCTTGCACCGGTAATGTATCAAAGCAGCACGGACATGTTTCAGTCGAATAGGTCCGAGGGAAACGTGGAGCCTGTCGCCAAACGTGCCGCAGAGACATTGCTCTATTTGTGCCTCAAGTCCTCGTAGAGAGAGAGCAAAACGAGTATCTTGCTTTGCGCCGCATTATGGGGAAGGTGCACGGAACGTTCGGCGGCGGGACGCAAAAACGCCACCGAGACGACTTCCACGAGCATGTGCGATATGATGACATCTAGAGAATGGGTGGACTTATGTTGGGCCAGGATGCGTATATTATACTTACTAGAGATGTCGTTGAAGCTAAAGCAATTGAGATGAAGTGTGGTGAAGATGTAATGGAACTGCTTCTGAACTAAGAGCAGAACATCCCCATCACTTAACCAGAGCTGGTCGCCGGCTCTTCTGGGTCTGACGTGGAGTGAAGTGAGCTGGGAGGTCTGGATTGTTGATTAGGATAAATCTTAATGTTCCTATTCCTAGTAGCTGCTAAGACTGGCTAAGTCATAAATCTTGGTGTTTCTTCAGTTTCTTTTGCTCTGTCTCTTCAGGAGTCCTTCACTGGGTGTTGGTGATGACTTCAAGTCGCTGGACGTCTATTATACTTGGGAGTAGTGACTGTTTGCGGACTCGGACTTTTTGGTTGCTCGTCATCTAGTGAATCATTACTCCATGTTTCTTGTATTCTGTCTGGGTGTGGGCCCCTTGAAGCCCATAAATATCATCCTCTTCCATCTAGTTTGGCTTTTCTTCTGCCAACAACCTATTTCGACAACCTTTGACCTTTTGCCCACAGCATCATTTTTCCATCTCAAAGCCAACTAAGTCGTTTAACGTGTGTTCCTGACTGCATTAGTCACCTCTGTCGCTTTGGACGAGGTATGGTGCTAACACAGGTGCTTCTAGTGTATCCACTACCACTACGTCTTCTCACATCACTTTGTCTGCTCCTGGTTCAACACACTGCAAGGCGAAATATATTCTCCACATCTTCTCGACGAAACGCGGGACAGCGTCCGAAGTAAAGGCCAGACTGAGTGAGATCTATTCCGATTAGTATAGCAGCAATGGCTTGGCTCCAATCGGCGCTTACGATTAACAAATAGGTTCACATCAAAGGTCCAAGAGCCGTTTCTATTAAAATCATTCTGAGTTTCTCCAACACCGTATAATGGAGAAGAATGACATTGATTAGAATTTTCATGGCAAGGAACGGTGCCGGGAGGTGGAAGCTCCGTTGGGGATATATTTTCAGGAACTTTGCAGAATGTAGTATCACCATCAAGGGAGATGCCTTTCTCCTTGAGATAGCCCTCTACGTCATATGAACCAAACCACTCCCCATCAAGACCATGACCAGCTAAAAGGCCATAAGCACTGTGGACCGATTGCAGCTCTGGTGACTGATGTGCCAATGCAGTAATAAGTTTGTTCATAGGCACTGAATTAAGGGGAAGGATAGGTCTCCCTCCTTGATCTCTTCGGGGACAATAGTTCCCGCTCCTCCTAGCAGGAAGAAGGGCATGTCCCACATCTCTGGGGCTTCCTCTAAGCCAGCTTCAAGAAGCCCTTGCACCCATTGGACTATTGAATCTCGATCTGAGAAAATCAATGGGAGCCTGAATACTCTCCTCACATTGTCGGGATCAGTAGTCGGATCTACCAGCAAGTCGTACCCATTTTTCAAACAAGCTCGATGCAGTCGGCGTTCAAAAGAAATCTCCCGGAAGTAGGCCATAGAAGGGGAAAGTAGATATGCAGGGCTGACAAGAAGAGGAAAAGTTCCGTGACCATCATTGCATGGCATTGAGTTCGAAGCGACAACCATTGGTGATGAATTGGATGGATCATGTCCAGATGATAATCGAGACGGTTGATAGGTTTGTTCGCGATTTGCCATCTGAAGGGGCGAACTCGGACGGGCTAACCGTCGGCTTCTATTATTCCTTCGTTGTATCACGTTCGTTCGATGCGTTTCCATCTGTTCGCAAGGCACCTCCAAGATCCCCACTCATCCCCGAAGCTCCAGAAATTGCAAGAAATTGTTCGCGGATCTCTTGTGGATTTCCTCGTAAGGTCGTATCAGAGCATAGTAGGTTGGATGTTTCCACTTCGTTATGGTAGGCTTGGAACGTTCGATCTAGTCCCTCAATGGTTCTCTGTAGGACTTCAATCTGATTTCTCAGGGAAAGAGCGGTTGTCTCCTTGCGCTAGCGATATGCTTGCTGTACCCTTCGCAGTTGTCTCCTTCGGTGCTATCATTCTTTTAGTATCTCGGCACCGGTGTATATGTAATACTCTAATGGAGATTAAGTCTACCTCAGAAACGGGCAACCGGTTGGTGTGCTTGTTGGGAGTATGGCTTGTGGACGAGCCACTTGTTAACACGGTAGTATTCTTCCTGGATCTTCCCATATTTCCTTGAGCAGCGAAACCAATGGTTCCAAGTCGTTCGTTGCCAAGAACCCCTACCTTAACTCACCAACTAAGTAACTGATTTATGCACTGAAGCAATTTGTCAGCATCATTTGAGGTGGCTGTTTGGGAGAGGTACTCGGCCCGAGCCCGAACCTGACCTGCGGAGCACTCTCGGTTCCTTAAAAGTATATGCGACAGAAATCTGTCTCATTAAATATAGTATTTAAAGCAACGGGCTATACAGAGGAGGCTACAGCTTCTTAGGCTCATCACTCTTTTTGAAGACTTCAAAGTATGCTGTGTTCAATACAGCCCTACAATTGCCTAGCATCTCACATATATATATAGCAATAACTATCCACGACTGTCCCCGACCGTTGTTACGAAACACCACCGGGAGGTAGAAGCTCAGCAACTGAAGTTGAATTTTTCTACTACTAGCCACCGACGGCAGTCAGGTGAGCTACAGGCATGTGACATGACCGCCTAGTTGGGATGATTCTTCTCGTATTCAGCCAAAACACGACCAGCCATGACCTCGATAGCTTCGTCCATCTTCTGCATTTGTCTTGCAGTGGGTTCCAAAACGACGAAGTCATCAGGAATGTATAGCTTGCCCGAGTCATTCGGCGAATCTGTTTGGATCTGTAGTTCTTTAGCCTTGTAAGATCATGTGCGGTTCTGTAGGGACATACTGGCGTAGCTTGGTTGTAACGATCGTACACCTCCTTATAACTTTCGGCATTGTCGTCTTGGAACCCCCTTTCATAGACCTCGTCGATTTCAAGGTCCTCAATCTGCCAAGTTTGTCAGGTCTGGATGCTAATAGTGGAGTGATTTAAGACGTACGGGCTGCCCAGGCTCCCACTCTTGGAGTGCGGAGAATGAAATATTATTGCCAATGTCATTATTGGTCAACTCGAATGCGTGTTCCTGTAGCCAACTGTAAGCAGCCACCAAACACAGTCTTGGAATGTCGCAGCCACTGACATGAATCTGCTTCTTCGCTTCCGTTTCGTCGTCGACTTCCAGACGGAGCGCGTCCGTGTACGCCATTTTGAAGAATTGCGATTTCGACACTGGATTTCCCGAGAGATATTCCCACTTGATCTGGATCCTCTCCCTGAAATTCTTTGCGTCTGGCTAACTCGCCTGTTAGCAGATTACATGGCCAGCAAGGGTTGCAGAATGGTGGTGCGACCTCACCACAGCAGCCTTCTTGATCAAAATCAACCGTCCCTTCCACCTCCGAAACGACCAAGGCTCCTCGATGGATGCGAATACCCTAACACTCGCATATGCAGTGGCCGCGAACCAATAACAGTGCCTCCCCGTCAGCACATTGTAGTCACCGCCCTCGTTAGTAGTATTCCTGAGAATTTGAGCAAGATTAACAACGTTCAAAGAACCCGAGTTGAACTTGAGAGACCAAAGTGGCAACGGAAGGTCGCCGCCGCCGCTACTACTACTGCTGCTACTGCTTTTGCTGCCACTGCCATGGCTGCTGGGGCTCAAAGACGACTTCGACGAACCCCATCGACTAATGATAACCTGGTCCTGCCCTGTCTGGCGCTCGGCGATGAGTCGAGTCCGTTCCTTGGTATCAGTTCGTTCGATAATGGCTTGGAAGTACTCGTGCACGACCGACGAACGGAGGTTTTTGACGTGTGTAACCGATCTGACCACACAATCCTTGTAGGTCTGGGGGGACTTAGAGAGGTAGGAATACCAGTTCCATGTGTTGATTGTCTCTTCCCTCTTTGTGAAAAGATATGGGATGTCCGCCATGTTAGCAGAGTTCAATGGACTGCCAGTTGGGAAGAAACTTTATGAAAGAATAATCTGTAAGTGGATATAATGCTCTGAAGCCAGACAGGATATGGGTCTTTACATATTGTAAAAAGGAATAAGTGAGATGGCACTCTTGATCTTAGGCCCTGTAGTGCCAATGTCTATACAACTCAAGCGTCCATACCGTCACGGCCACACTTTCGCACTAGCCGTTCTGCAGGTCCCTCAGTCAGTTCCCAATCGTGAGCTTTTCTCTCCAGTGCCCCTTTCCTAGACTCCCCCTTGGAGTCTCACAAGTCTCGGTAGAGACCGTTACGGGAGTGCCGAGCGCTACACGACCTGTAGATCCCATTGGCCTATACCATACCCACTCTTGTCTGTAATGAGGGGCGCAGCTGAAATGCTGCAGCAAGAATAGCACCCCTCATTGATGCGAGATTACTACCATGCGAGTTGGTGTAGTCATGGTCTCCAACCCCTCATAGTGGATGGCCAGGCAATCTACTGACCGAAGTGGAGAACAGTGTGGCGTGCTTCGAGAGCGCTGAAAGTTGCATTGCATACGCAATCCAGACTATTCGCGTTACTCGCGGAACATGCCTCAGCTGCGACACCCATCCTACTCCGGGAAAGATAGTCATTTATGCATTGTACTGTATGTAGGCTGAGAGAATGAATAAACGACGCTCCCCAGAGCTGCATGGAGGCATGAAAAGCGCCCTAAAAAACATGCCTTACACCATGAATGGCCAGCATCCTGTCGCTTGGGGCAGTGTAGATCATCCGGGGTATTCCAGCAATGCCAGGCAAAAGGAGTCTGGTTCGCTTGTAGACGAGGGTACGTTGGCGCCAATGTTGTCGTCTACCTCGATGCTCGCGATTGCGGGTAAGCCAGATAGGATCAATATCATCACTATCATCGCTTTAAACCCTGTGCAGAAACTATCGGAGTATACAGGGACCTCATTTCGGCCGAATGCAATGTCCAATTACATGTAATTAACAGCTGCATGGATGCTCTTCGATGTCGCCCGACGACACTTGGGTAAGCAATATTGGGCTGGCGATAGCGCACCACCGAACTATTAAGGTCATGTGCATGCCTCGGATTTGAATTCCGCTGGGTGCGGGGAATTGGCGATCCATGCAGATCATAATCCAAGGATAGCTGAATCATTATGTTTCTGAAATCCTCTGTGGGCCCTCATTCTCCTAGGGACTACATGGTGGGTGCTAATGAGTGGAAGCGGGTTGTCCCACTTCGTAGATGATTCTTTCCATGGATGGACCACACCACATCTCAGGTATTTATGTATAGATATATCGGTATCACTGATATTTTATCATACATGATTACGTAGAAGCGAATAGCTATTTTAAACCACGAAGATCTACCCTCTCTCTCTCTTATTCCAGAACTTTCAAACTAGACAGTAACATATACCTAGCAACGGCAAAAATATATATACTACATCGAAAACTCTCTTCAAACCGAGGCCTCAGCCCACTAGAATGTTCTATGATACTAGCCCGTCTTTTATATCTATGTTTTAGTATGGATTGGGTGATGATCTTGGTATAAAGAATTAAGAAAGCTAGCTAAATTGATTCCCCATATCGAGGGTTGACTGTACCGTCGGCCAACCAACATGCAAGGATACAAAATGTCTATCATACGTCAAGGATGATACTAGATACCTAATAAATCTTCTCAATATATTACAAGCAAGTTCAAAGATTGAACAGTCCGCTTCTCTGTTTTCCGCGGGGATACACGACCAAAGCCGAAAAGAACAAACCCACAGTGATTCCGAGGGCGGTTTGGACCATACTGAGGCCCAGACCGTACAGTGATTGTTGCACGGCCGTGTTGGAGGTGGACGCTTTAGAGACTGTATTATTTTTAACCGACTCAGCGTAGGCCAACCCCGACATGATAGATCCGCTCGTCGCTAAACCCGACGAGACCAAGGTGAACATGCCTGGAACAATGGCCGCCGCCGCATGCCCATGCCACAGACGCGAATACAAGTTGGCAAGCAGCCCAATGGCAAACGCGGAAATCGTACTGGCCAGTCGACTATCCAACGCCTGGCTGAAGTAATTCGCTACGTACCCGCTCACACCTAGGAATACCGTGACCGGGAGTTGCTTCCACCGGGCCTGATTCAGCACCGCGGCGACCGCACAGTAGATCGCGACGAACACAAAGTGTTGAATGTATTCGTTACCATAGATGGAGAGACTCTCGGAGGGGCATGAGGACTCTGTGGTGGCATTGCTGTCGAGGAGACCGTAGATCGTGATGCCCACCGTGATGCCGTAACCCAAGAAGAGAGAATAGATGATCGTATAAACTAATCGGATCGAGCCAGCCACGATCTGATGGGACTGCAACTCGAGACTGCTGCACAGAACGGAGAACCCAGGCAGGATCAGCGCAATGGAGGACTGGGTCAGAGCGGAAAAACAGAACACCGGTTCTCCCCCAACTCGGATGCTGCCAAATGCACGGGCCAGAAAGGACATTAAAATCGCGACGCTGACCTCGAAGACATTGGAATAGACGGGTGACGCCGGGGCCAGCACGTTCTGCATGAACCCGAGAAGGCAGCCGAGGACAAAGATAATCGGCATATCGATGGGTCGCGCGTCAAAGGCCCAGGGACCGACGGCGACACTGGCTAACCCGGACAGGAAGATCAAGCTCCATGCGCTATGGTAGCGACTTTTACGCTCCATGAGCTGGTTGAGTTCGCTGATGGCCTCTTCAACGCTGATTCGGTCATGGACTACGTTTTTATAGATGTTGTGCGTGCGTGCTAGACGTCCCAATTCTAACCCCGGCACCACCGAAATCATGTGGACTTCTGCGGTCCTGGTGAGCGGGTCGTCGAAGGAGACGATCATGCATCCCGGCAAGTACATGAACTGGCCCTGGATCTCCAGCACGTTGGCTGTCATCCGCATGTACTCTTCTAATCGATGGGTGGGGGCGCCGTATTTCATCATTGCGCGGCACAGCTGCATGATGTATCGTTGGCGAGTCAGGATCGCCGCGATATGTTTGGTCAATCGAATCTGTTTCATGGGTCGTTTGCCCTTGGACCGATCTCCCTCCTCATCCTCATACCACTTTTGCTTGCGACGCTTCTTATTATTGGAGCCCGATGGGGAAGGTTCGTCTTGGGATGCGACCGTGGATATGCTGGTTTGACTAACATTTCGATGATGACCCTGATCCATTTGATGCTGCAGAAGGTAGGAAAAGACACCACGATTGACATCCCGCTCGTCCGGTACGTCGGCATCCCCTGGAAGCTTCCCACCGACGCCCAATTTCCGGACTAGAAACCGAGCTTCCGAGACCAAAGTATTCTGCAGCTTCGACTGGTATGAGTCCCGGGGGACTCGCCCGTCCGGCATCATGTCGAGCAAGCGTACATCCTCCATCGCCCCGTACTGTTCGGGGTGACCGGCTGCATCAAGAGCATCTCCCCCATCTGTTGGACGACCGAGACGAGCGGCGAGTCGTGCTCCAGATTCGCGAAGGGCACGCAAAGGATTGGATAAGGAGTTCAGGAAGGACGGCGGAGAAGAACGGCGGGGACGGGGGACATTATCGCCGTCACCTAGGTCACTACTGGAGTGAGATGCGTGATGGTAGCTAGCGGCAGCACCAGGAGCGGTTGCATGATAACGATCGTTCGACTCATAGGGTTGCGACATTGTGTCCAGCGGCTGCCACCATGATCCGAGGGTTAAAACCGGGCCGAGGCGTCAAAGTTATGTCAGGAGATGGGGGGGAGGGAAGATTCACCGTCACGAGGCCTTCCACATTCTTCTCGCAGGAAGGTATTTGAAGGATTTAGGGGACAAAGGAGAAAGTGTCCGTAAGTGGCATAGGAAAATTGAGAAAGAAACCATCGTGGACGTGACGTCGGCTTATTCGGGACGAACGAAGTGTTTCAGCCATTGCGGAGTTTTACTCAGTCTGGGGGAAGAATCCGGCCCAGTGGGTAACGTTCGGTTGCAAGGCATGTGGAGCAGAGAGTAAGAACGACTGGTGCATAGCAGCCGAAGACAGGAAGCTTGTCTGCTTGGATTTTTTCCTTTCACATTTGGGTGGTCGAGGACTTTTGTTGACACGATGGATGTGGAGTAATTTTTAGTAACAACCGAGAAATAAATTACGTGATCGCCCGCGTAATCCCCGCGGCTGTGGTGCATTTTCCCATTGGTGGCTCAGCCGACCGGAACCATGTCAAGCGCCAGGAACGAACCATTTAATGAACATTTTTAATGTAGAGCCAATTCAAGCTGTATACTGCTTATACCGCCGTCCACTACTCAAACTTTCTCCCACGCCACAATAGGAGATAACCTGCTGGAGATATTACATTCGCCATGGGTTGACGCAGAACCAGGGCAATCTCCTGACTCTGGCGTCTTTTCTTGGGATATCTTCCAGCCTCGCAGAAGTAATGTGCATAAAGATGCGCCGATATACATGAAGCCGGTAAACAGTTGCGTGCGTAAAAACTCATCCTCCCCGGACGTGCGAAGTTCAAGGCCGATCGCTTCTCCAACTGTCAAAGTCATTAGAGCCGGAGTCCAGTCAAGACATGCAAGAGATATGATGAATGAAGTGAAGTATCAAACGGGGAACGTACAGGTCGCAGGAACCGAGCAGATAAGCCACATAATAGTTAAGAACGACTGAAGGTCTTCTAGTCCGACAACCTCTGCTCTGAGTGGCCCAACAGCCTGGAGTTTCAAAAGTCGTGGACATCAGCAATCTGCGCCGCAGTGAGGTCAAGATCGACTTACCGTCCAGAACGTCCCAAAGAGGATCCCTGCGAACAAAGCAAAGCAAAGGATTGCCGAATATGTTTTGGCGAACACCCAGAGCAGTAAACAGAGCAACCCGCTGGTGAACGTGGCAAACGTGGTCATATTGATCCGTCCCACAACGTCACTGAAATAGCCCACCGCAGGTCGACCAAGAATCTGGCCGACATTCATCACGGCGGTTACGATCGATCCTTGACTGGCGGACAACCCGATAGATCGAGAATAGGTAGCAAGCGAGTACCAGATGACCATGAATCCCATGACACTGAAAAAGCTCCAGCCGATAAATAGCCAGGTTTCGTATCTCTTGCAGAGACTGAGGCGAAAAGTTGCCTTTTTTCTTTCTGACCGGGGTTTCTCCATACGATCCCGCAAGAGGAGCACGCATATGGTGTTAACCACAAATTGGATAATCGCCAGAATCCGATATGACCAACCACTGCCGAACCGGTCTAGCATCGCGTGAGTTGCTAGCGAGTATATCAATCCTCCAGTACCGGTCCCTGCCGTGGTAATCCCTGCGGCCAAGCTTCGCTTCTTGCTGAACCATTGTGGAATAATAAACGTGGTCGATAGATACTGCAAGCCGAGACCCCATCCAAAGCAGACGCCCTGGCTCAAGTAGAGTTGCCAAACCCTGGTACTCCAGGACGCTCCCAGGAGGGCCGCAGTCTCAAAGAGCACACCGAGAGCCATAGTTGCTCTAAGACCAAAACGACGATGAATCATGGTAATCAAGGGCGATATAACGAGCGCCTGCGATGCGGATAGTCCGCCAATCAGCGCGAAGTCAAGGCTGGTACCACCAGAGATTCTAGAATTTGAAATGAAGTCTTCCAAGAAGACACCATAGCTCTGGGAAGGTTAGTTTGCAGTTACCAGATAAAAAGGACACGCCACCCTACTGATAAAATTCCCCAATGGTGGGCATTATTCCAGAATACAGCTAGGACAATAATCCAGCCGTAGCCTCCATCAACCGCATTTGACTGACTCATGTTGCAACCTGATGCTACTCAGGCTTAGGAGAGCGAATGGTTGAGAATCGCAGATAGCCACACTGTCATTAACGAATTTAGGGACTTGGATGGCGGTTCGTAGATGAGCAGGCCAATGGGAAAAAGTGGATGTGAAACAAGAAATAAGTAAAAAAAGAATTTAAAAGAATTAAAAGAGGACTACTAATATACCCACAGTGCATTACCAAGCATGTTCTGATTTCTCCCTTGTTAAGGGGACTTGTCAAGCATGTCAAAGCAAAGAAAACTCGATAAAGTGACCGCTACGCAATAGCCCTCTGATGAGAAATCCCAGGAGAAGGCAGCAGAAGGCAATACCTGTTAGTCTACACTGAATAATCACTAACATGAAATTCGTAAAGCTCAATGGTCGCCGGTGGGTGTAATGATGAATTTGATTATGTCTCACAATTGTTATAAATTCTTCGCAAGTTACTAATATTCCGGTGGGAGTGATGATTAGGAGAACACTATTGACCGAGATATAGGTTTCTCTTTGCGAGAATTTGAATATTTAAGAACCTCAGTTACCATGTTTCAGGTCTCATCAACATTCTTCATTTGACTGCAACTTCAAGCTACTTCTGCGGATCACTCAAAATGGCATCTTCATTCAAGAGCGTTGTTAGCATCACGCACGTCACCACCGCAACCGCTATCATAAACATCGACGGCATCAACTTCCTCACTGATCCGGTGTTCTGCCCGGCCGGATCGCAATATATCTACGATGGCTGGGCAAAGGCTCCCAACCTCAAGGATTATGGATTTGAAGGCCGCCCGCCCAGTGGCGTCCTCCGAAGCACCGAGGGCCCGGCATTGCAACTCCACGACCTCCCCCCGATCGATGCGGTACTGCTAAGCCATGAGGACCATGTGGATAACTTGGATCCCTTGGGCCGCCAACTCCTGGACGGTCGCAAGGTCTTCACTACTCCCGACGGAGCGCATAATCTACAGCCCCGACCAGGAGTAGTCGGTCTTCGCCCGTGGGAAACTGTCTCCGCTACGATCGGAGGCAAGGAGTTTCGCATTACTGGAACCCCATGCAAGCACTTCCCAGGAGGCGAGGTGACTGGATTCATTTTAGAAACGGAATCCTTTGGTTTCAACGCGGCTGGCCTCCCCAACGTGGTGTACTTCTCCGGAGACACCGTGTATATCGACGAATTCGAGAAGATCAAGGAAAAGTGGAACATATCGGTCGCGGTTCTCAACCTTGGAAACGCACTTTTCTCTCATCCGAACGGCATCATCCAAATTACGTTTGACGGAAAGCAAGCAGCTCATTTCATGCGTGTGACTGGTGCCGAGATCATGGTGCCGATCCATTTCGAGTCCTGGGAGCATTTCACCGAGCACCGGGACGACCTCCTCCGTGTGTTTGAGAAGGAAGGGGTGGCTAACCTTGTCCGCTGGCTCACCCCAGGTGTGGAAGCCCGGATTATCTAGTCTCACCACTCCTCGTCTATGTTAGTGACAGGAAATGTGGCCATATCAGTGGCGTGTGTTATTTCCTGTACTGTTTGATATTGTGTATTCGTATATAGACGAAATGTAAACGCATTCTTGCTTAAAGATCGAATAAATATTGATTCTCTACACTTCCTCGCAAGGACAAATCCCCATTGAGAAATTAATATATCTGACCCGCAGCCTCTCGGTTTGACTTCAGCGTATGGTTGTTGGGCATGCATGATCAGTATGTCTATGCTCCCTGAAGTCGCACGGAGTCGGATCATGCGTCGGTGGACGCCTGTTATTATAGCTTCAGGAATGTGTAACTGTTGCTTTGTACCATATTCGTGAGTCTCATCGCGTGTCACAAGGATATTGACAATTGACATTCAGTTAAGCGACTCCCATCATGTTATAGGTGTGTGCTATATCACGAATATTCCTGGGAAACTCCGTGACTTCGTCATGTTTTGTATTCTTTCTTGGACAGGAATCATAATTATATCATTTACATGAAATCTATATGCATGCAATAGGAATCAAATCCAATTGAACCCGGGATCAACATTATCCAACCATCCCCCACTTTCCGATATCAATTTGATCTCATGACCTCCCTCCGGATTCATATCTCTGGAGGTTTGTGCTAGTAGATTGGAGAGCTCCATATTGGACTTAGCCTCCCATAAATGGTTGCTATCGGGTGCTGGAAACCGCAGGTCGGAAAGACAAAGTAACCTGGAGTTACTCTCTTCTGATTCGCCTTGCAGGCCGCCCCGGCACCTATTACATACCTTATACAGAGCTAGACCCAACCGCTTTATTTCTTCTACTCCCACCCATATACATGTAACATCGTCGATATCCTGATATCGCCCTACCATTGCTGGGTAAAAAAACACGTTGTGTCTAAGGCACGTCTGTACCAGAGCTGTTAGTATCCTCCGGTCTGATACGGGAAGCTGAATAGTCAAGTCAAGTGAGTGAGAGTAGTGCGGGGCCGACAGGAGAGAGAATATCAGATAGAGGAGGACGCCTTGGTAGGTGGCAATTGGCCAGGCTGAGGCTGGTCTCTGTTGATGATTACTTAAATCTTGCCAGGTGGCCTGTATGGTGTTGCTGCCGTTAGCATTTCTTAACCATACAAGGCAAGAGAAATACAAAAAGCTAACCTGCTGTTGACGAATAAGAGTGCCCAGCCTCCTGTGTAGATCCAGTGCTGCCCTCCGGCTAGAATCTTTCCCGGACACCCACATGCCAACCATCACCACGGCATACAGCAGGAGGGATGGCTCATGTGAAGCACTGAAAGTGGCACGATGAAGAAACGGCCACCGGGGATGGAAGCGAGCGAAGTATAATTGGATGTACTGGTCAACCTGGTACCCGGGATCGTGTTGATGGAGCTCTGAAGGTTCAGGATCTATGCTCTCATCGAGACAAGGCGGAGTATCTGGTGCATTTGGCTGTGAAGGAATTGGATCCTCGAAGATGCAACGATGGCCCTTCTCCCGACATTGCTTGCATGGGTTTCCACCTCGACACCGAACTTTGCCTACACGGCAGGAATGACATGCGCGAGTCGCGCGAGAGGTCTCTAGTTGTTCCTCCTCGTGGTCTCGCCGTATGTGTCGGCGGAGAGTGTCGCTATGGTAGTCAGTCGGTACCTTACGACGAGGAACTTGTAGAATCACTATACCTGCGGGAGAAACTGCGATGGCAGAAGGGACAATCTGCTGTTCTAGGGCTGGAGTGCTGGCTCTCATGTCGAGTTCGATGTTCCTGGCGCCGGTAACTGGCGTTACAACCTTGATAGCGACAGTAAAAGCGGCCTATTCCACTCGCAGGCATCATAGACACGGGAAGCATACGACACTAAAGCAATTAGTATGAGTATAGAAGCCAAGACAATATGACGATACGTCCGCGACTGGGGCAGTGGCACTTCTCCAGAATTATCCGATATCCCACCGGAGCGGAACCCACCGGAAGCCCACCGGCATCCCACCAACAACCAAGGCGGGATTCTGACAAACCCCACCGTTGATTACGGATGCATTTCTTGGTCAATGTAATGGCATGGGCCACCAGGTGGACTGACCAATCGACCACAGACCAGAACATTTACCTACTTAAAAAGTGTGTCAATCATTCTAGCAGACCAAAATCATTCCAACCATCACAAAACCATCCTTCCTGAGACAACACCACTAGTTCAGCCATGGCTTCCAATGCTCAATCCTTCCGCCAAACCATTGGCATTCCTCGTTCGACAGCCTCTGTCAAAGACTCCACTCTGATTATCATCGATGCGCAAAATGAATACGCCTCGGGCCAGCTGAAGGTCGAAGGCGTGGCGGAGAGCCGCAAAGTCATCGCCGACCTACTGTCTCGGTATCGCAACGGTGGCGACGGCTCCAATATCGTTCACGTGGTCCACGAAGTGCCGGCCGGTGCTCCTGTGTTCACTCCGGGCACTGCGTTAGCAGAAGAGTTCGAGGAGCTGACACCAAGGCCCGGTGAGAAGATCGTAACTAAGAACTTCCCGAGCTCTTTCGCTAAGACTGACCTCCACGATTACTTGATCGGCTTGGGAGACCTGGGCAAGAAGATTGTCCTAGTCGGATATATGGCACATGTGTGTATTTCCACTACTGCCAGAGCTGGCAGTGAATTGGGCTACGATGTGGTTATTGTGAAGGATGCGGTGGGCGATCGTCATATCCCTGGTGTTGAGGCCGAGCAATTGGTGGCGGTAGCTCTCAACGAGTTGGCCGATGCTTTTGGAACTGTTGTTTCTGCGGAGGAGATTAGCTCTTAGGCTATTCTTCTCATATGGATTTTGTATCTAGTTGAAATGCAAGATGTCTCGATTGATTTCTATGCTTTACTTTCGTTTCTTGTGGACGGGATCAACAAGGCCGTCTTTCATAGGATGGGCTATGGAGGAGGCCTCACAAACAAGTAATACTAAAGGCCGTGTCGTACGTTTGAGGCAGGCATCAGACCTTGTAGCATTAATGCATGCCAAGTCGAAGTAGGCAGACGAATAACCCCCACACCATTGACCGTTCCATGCCTTTATTCTGTCCCAACAAACACTCTGTCTTTTCGGAGTGTCTTGAATTACCCCGTGACGAGACATTGTGGGTCTTTCTCCAACGCAAGTTTCATTACCCTCCAGAGGTAAAGCATGAATGCGTTACCCATTGGAGTGGAATCCTTCGTCAATGTCGACTCCACGTGGAGCCAACGCTAGAGTAAATACAGAACAGCACAAGTAATGCTTTGAAATCTTAGCATCGTAAGGATGTCCTGATGAGGAAGTTGTACTGGGCCACTACAACGGAGTATGCCGACTTCTCTCCTTGGGCCGCAGTTTGGCACGCCACCCGGTGGGAGTGACGGGAAATATTCAAAGACGATACATGGGAGCTAACTAGAATCCACTGTGGGAAAATATTCCAGTAGTTTGGAATCGAGCTAGAAAGACAATGAAAATGCATCGAAGTTAGTCTATCGCCGAGTTTGTGGAGAGCAGAATTCCACTATATTCGGCGAATCCTTCAGAGCGCAAACTCTATTTACGAGCTTAGGATCGTCGTGGAAAATAATCATTGTGGTACTCTTGGAGGCCCATGGGGTGCTAGTCCCAAGATTAGCTTCAAACCACGGATTTTGCAGCGTTTATATAACATCCGTGTGTCGCCTGGTGGTCCGTAACATCAGGGAGTTTGACTGAAGCTCAACAAGCGAGATGAAGTTCACAAAGAAGATTCTGACTACTTTGGGCCTGCTTGGAGTGACTGAAGCTAACCTGGGCTCAATCAATACCGAGAAGCATGTTGCCCAACAAAATGCAGTCTCGAAGCGACCTCCAAACTTCCTCTTCATTATGTCTGATGACCAAGACCTCTTACTGGACTCACTGTCCTATACGCCATTGACTATGAAGCATATGCGGGACAAGGGAACCACCTTCAACAACCACTTCGTGACCACCGCCCTCTGTTGTCCATCAAGAGTTAGTTTATGGACGGGACGTTTAGCACATAACACCAACGTTACGGATGTTCATCCACCGTGGGGTAAGCGCCTTGTCTCGAGAAACCTCCCACTGTTACTAACACATGAGCAGGCGGATACCCCAAGTTTGTTGAGGGAGGGTTCGATAAGAACTTCCTCCCGGTGTGGTTGCAACAAGCAGGCTACGACACTTACTACACCGGAAAACTGATGAATGCACACTCCATCGAGAACTATGCCAGTCCACACGTCTCTGGCTTCAACGGGTCGGACTTCCTCCTGGATCCCTACACGTATGACTATATGAATGCAACTTACCAGCGGAACCACGACGCTCCAGTTAGTTACCTAGGAAGACATACAACCGAGGTGTTGACGGAGAAGGCCATGGGGTTCTTGGAAGACGCTCTTAGTGGAGAACGTCCATTCTTCATGGCCGTGTCGCCAATTGCGCCCCATTCCAACATGAATGGGACATACGGTGCCGGAAGTGGGCCTCTATGGATGGACGAACCTATCCCGGAAGACCGCCACAAACACCTTTTCCCTGAGGCCAAGGTGCCACGTAAGGCTAACTTCAACCCAAAGGAAGTAAGTTGTCTCTCTCCCTCTCTTTCAGGAAGCTCCGAGAAACTGACTGGAGAACAGCCTACTGGAGTCAGTTGGATCCATGACCTTCCCTTCAGAAACGAAACTGAGGTGGACTACAATGACCATTACTATCGCCAACGACTGCGTGCGCTACAGGGTGTGGATGAACTTGTCGACAGTCTTGTTACTCGGCTAGAGCAGAGTGACAAGCTTGATAACACTTATATCATTTACACCTCGGATAACGGCTTTCATATCGGACAGCATCGACTTCCCCCGGGAAAGACCTGCGGGTTCGAAGAGGACATCCGAGTCCCATTTTTCATTCGAGGCCCTGGAATCCCAGAAGGGGCTGTGGAAGACTCCGTCAGTACCCATATTGACCTGGCTCCGACCTTCTACGAATTGGCTGGTATTCCCCTCAGGGATGATTTCGACGGTGCTCCTATGCGCATTCTGAGAAATAATATGGGAACTCTGCACGAGCATGTAACCGTTGAATACTGGGGGCAGGCGATGCTCGAGGGAGGATTGTCTAACCTTGGTAAGAGCTTGTTATATTACCTATAACCTGCCTTCACTAGAGTGCTTACATTGAACCAGGTAAGCCTACGGTGCCAAACAATACGTACAAGGCGGTTCGTATACTGAGCGAGGAGTACAACCTTTATTATTCCGTATGGTGCAATAACGAACACGAACTTTATGATCTCACGGTATGTCATTATGCTGCTCAATATGGATTTGTTTGCAGAGCTGACGATCGATAGAATGACCCGTATCAAATCAACAACCTGTATGCCAAGGTGCAGACAGATAACTCACAAGAGACCCGAATTATGGGGTACAGCCTTTCGAGAGTAATTACACGACTTGATGCCCTTCTTTTGGTATTGAAATCTTGCAAAGGGACTTCTTGCATTGAACCATGGAGTGTGTTGCATCCCGGTGGATCCGTGCATAACCTCCGGGATGCCCTGAATGAGAAGTACGACTCCTTCTACCAGGCGCAGTCCAAGGTGTCATTCGACAGATGTGAGTATGCGTATATCATTGATGCAGAGGGTCCACAAGAAGCATTGGCGTATAGAAATGGATACAGTCTGGATGCTTGGGTATGAAGCCCGAAGGGTCGGTTGGGTCGCACATTTTGGAAGAGGGTTTGGTAGTCATCACTGAACTTGTGTATTAAGCAGAAGATAGACATGAGTAAATAGGTTATCATCAAGATACACCTACTGAAGATTCTAAATCACAACAACTATCACAGTCACTTACGAAGGGCATGAACTGCAAATACCTCCTTAGCCCCGTAGTAAGCTTGACTTGAATTTCACGAGGCTTGAGCTCTATGGTGACATGTACTTTTTGGTGCTACCTGAAGCCACTCTGGTTTAGGATGACTGGGAGGTAGTCACGTTCGCGTATATATATGGCGGTTATACACACGTATATTGATCGAATTTATGATACAACAGGAATGTGGATAATACCTCGAACCTTCTAGGCCCCCTTGCAGACGTAGCACTTGTGCTGTGATTTTGAATTAGCTGAAATTACGCGCGGTTGGCCCCATGGGGAAGGAGGGATACGGAGATTGAGTGCGCGTTATAAAAATGTTACGTCCAAACCTTGAGAGTCGACTAAAACGGACTGGGTCAAGTGATCATCTAACAGCGCTCTGCTCTCCCTGGCAAGCGCCGACTCAAGCTCGACAGCTACATCGCGGATGCGCGCCATCGAAGTCGCCGCGATCGTCCACACATGCCCCATGGATTTTAGGACGCCGATATTCAAGGCTAGGAAGCTTCGGCCTGTACGGCTCGATTGCTGGGGATCAGCAGTAAAGACAGCGAGTTGGACGATGGAACTTAGGACTAGAGTGCAGACGAAGAAGGGGCTATGACTAGCCACGCTGGTCGTCAAGGAGGCAAGCTTGGATAGGTTGACCGCCGCGCCGTATACCTTGGCTGTGTGTATTTGAGGGTTTGCGGAACTCGACGTGAAGGTGGGGGGTCGAGAACAAAATATGTGGCTAGTCACCGGTAGAAATGCAAGGAGATATGATTTTGGGAAGTGCAAGTATATTGAGGCGCAGTGCATTATCATAAAAGATTGGAATATCATTTGATCCACGTCACCATTATGATGCAACATCGCCTGCTTGCCGCTGGGCAACCGGTGGAACCACGCCGAAATGGTGACATCGAGGATATTGATAGTTTCATGGGAGACATGATTCCCGCTTGCGATCAGGCACTTTCGAAGTATTGTCGCTGCTTCGGCCCTGTACGCTGCGGATGAGAAATCGCCATCATTGTGGAACAGTGCCTGACGATCCATATCACGCAGTGAGATTGGAACAATCCCCAAGCGGCCATCCTGGTATTCGTCCATCTCACAAGGCAGGGGAATATCGAGTGTCTCTACTGTCAGCTGTAAAGCACCATCGACTTGCACAGCCGCCAGAAGGGTATCAATAATGAAGATCTCCCACCACGTACGCCGAGCACTCTCAGCCCGCACAGGATTCTGGATCTCCAAAGCCTCAGAAAATTCCCGGCAGTGAAGTCCTAGATCCAGACTCAAAGAAATCGCGTCACCAAGCCATTCCTTCGCCTCTCGCGGCTGGGTTCGTGCATGCATGATGATCGATAGGAGTAAAAGGGCTTGGACCTTCTCAAGGCTGGCTTCTGCCTCCTGGACGGCCGTGCATAGCTGGTGGGTGTGGTCTGGAACATTACTGGCAGGGAGGTAATGTACGCTGATGAACTGTACCACGTCCAGCAAGTAGATTGGGGGAGAAGAATGCAGGAATGCGTCGCGAGGCGGCAAGAATGGGTGGGCCTGATGGAAATGGAGGAAAAACAACGTAACCAGCTGGTTGTCGATCCGAGGGGGGAGCGATGAACAGGTCGCGTCCCCCTGTGGAGCAGCACATGCTAAGGAATCTAAAGGGGTCATCATTGCATTGCCGGTGGGCTCGACAGGTAGTGGAGGATAGTCTCCCATTGCACCTGAATAGGGCCAAGGCCGTCCTCGTCTCCCTCGGCGGCTCGGTACAAAGTGGCAAAAGAGACTCAAGTCCTTGCACCGGGTACATCCTGTCAGATTACCATCGCACTTGAGATGTTTCTCGCGACAGTTAAGACAGGCAACGGGGACAGAAGGGGGTAGGGTAGAGGAGGGACTGGACGAGGGGTCCATGTTGTAAGGCTGAGTGGATTATCGTGAAATTTAGAACGATGAATGATGGGATGCGGTCGAATTAAATACCGTATTGAACTACACAGTAATCAGGTGACCCACCCTGCTAAGCGCTAAGCCACGCCACAGGGCCCAATGAACCCTAATGTCTCAAGACAACCAAATTATATACCTCTACCTGTAGTTATATATTATCTACACCAGATGGAACTCCAGTTCGCCGTGAATATCAACGGCACTAGTGCCAACAAAGCAATAGTACCTGCCTGGATCTAGCTGCCATGAACGCGCCTCTGCATTATACCAACGCAATTCTTCCTTGCTGACCTGAATAGCGACGTCTCTGGTTTCTCCAACAGGTACGAACACCTTGCAAAATCCAGCAAGTGTCTTTTGATAGGTGACCAGCCCCTTCTTTTGGATCTGCTCGGACGGACTGACGTAGGCCTGGACTACCTCGGAGCCATCTTGTTCGCCAACGTTGGAGACGCGAGCGTGGATCGAGATGGTGGAAGCTGGTGCAGTGGTTATGTGCCCATCAAGGCGAATATCTGTGACCTCAAACCGCGTGTAAGACAATCCATATCCGAACGGCCAAAGTGGATTGATGCCGTGTTTATCGAGATGACGATATCCAACCAATACTTGCTCCCCGAATTCACAAGCGTCGTTGGCGGCCTGCCCGGGAAACCATGCATGAGAGCCGTGGTCCTCCAGCTGGCGAGGAAAGGTGATAGGCGTTTTACCGGAGAAGTTGCAATGACCTAGAAGGGCGTCTGCCAAGGCATTCCCATTCTCCTGGCCCTGGTACCAAGCCATGACAATCGCGCGGGCTTGATTCACCCACGGCATTGTTACAGCGCTGGCTGCCTGAACGACAACGATTGTATTAGGATTGGCCTCACATACTGCTTGGACGAGTGCATCCGTCTGGCCTGGCAATTCCATGTTGATGCGATCCCCACCTTCACCTTCCGAGTCCTTATTGTGACCGACGACGAGGACAGCTATATCGGATGATCTGGCGCAATCCACTGCGCGGTTTAGCATTGCCTGCTCATCCTCCTCCCGGGCAAGGCCAACCCGTAGGCCCGAGACATTTGGAAAGAGTGTATTATCAAAGGATTCGATGGGTGGTAGTGTCACTATGTTGTCCACCCTCAGGCGATATGTTTTCTCTGCCTGCAATTGCATCCGAACAGTCCGATCTTCACTGGAGCATCCTAGGAAGCCTCCGGTTATCCGTGACCACTCGGAATTATCAATGATCATTACATCGTCGATGAACAGCTTAGCCTTTCCTGTATTGGCCACACTCCATGTATACCAACCCGATACCTGGGGTGTCACAATGCCAGATGCCTGGTAACAGTAGGGGGTGCCCTTGAGCGATTCCGGGACATCACCATCGCTGAAGAGATATACAAGGGAGTCATCCCAGTAGGTGGTTGCTACTGGGGGCCCCTGAAACTCATGTCCGGCGTAGAAAGTTACCTCAAGGCCCTTGCGGGAACCATTAGGTGTGGTGAGCTTGCTACCTAGTAGAGGTGGGCGCAGACTAAACGGAATACCCTGCTCGTAGACAATTTCCGTCCCTGGATTGACTTGTCGGATGGCGGTCGTAAGGCATTCTTCGGGAGTGGTGATGTAAAATGGATTGACAGCAGCACTGCCAGCGCCTCCCGCTGTCGGACGGCGGGCATTAGGACCCAAGATGGCAATCTTCTCAAGAGAGGAGGGTTGCAAGGGTAAAACACCCTCATTCTTGAGGAGAACAAGACCGTCCTGTGCCGCCTCACGAGCGATCCGATGGAAGTTCGGGTCGTCCGGCGCTTTCTCAGATTCAGCCTCGTCGTTCTTTACGGCGCCATTGGCGGATGATTCGGACAGTAGACCGACCCGATCAAGTAGTTCTAAAATCCGTCTGACACTGGGATCAACGTGCTTGGCGACGTCGATCTGACCTTGTGCTATGGCAGCGAGGAGCTTTTCACCACGTCGCACCGCCGGCCCTGGCATTTCTAAGTCGGTAGTAGCGATCAGGCTCTCCACGGTACTGTTCAGCCCACCCCAGTCACTCATGACTATGCGGTCAAATTGCAATTCTTCACGCAGAAGCGGCTTGAGGATGGAAGGGCTCAAGTCCGCGTGGTATCCGTTTATCTTTGGATAGCTGACCATGGCAGTTAATGGGTCCGCATCCAGAGCCATCACGAAGGGTTTCATGTACACTTCGCGAAGAGTACGCTCGTCAATGGTTTGGTCGACGTTGAACCGCCGCGTTTCGGTATCATTCGCGATAAAGTGCTTCATGCATGCTGCCACCCCTTGGCTCTGAATACCCCGAATTATCGCAGTCGATACTTTCCCAATCAAGTACGGGTCTTCGCCGTAGCCCTCGAAGTTCCGACCACCTAGGGGGGATCGCGACAAATTCATAGTGGGAGCTAGGAGGACCTGGCAGTGCTTGCGTCGTGTCTCCTCCCCTAGGACGCCGCCCACCTTTTGGACCAACTCCGGATCAAATGTGGCAGCCAAAGAGATCCCACAAGGAATGAATGTTGTCAGTGAACCATATGTCCATTTTGACCCTCTCGCTCCAGCTGGCCCATCCGTCATCTTTAAACTAGGGATCCCCAGCCTGTCGATGTTCGCTGTTTCCCACATGTTTTTCCCAGCCAACAGGGAAACCTTCTCCTCCAAGGTCAAGGCCCGAAGTAATTCTTCCACGGCGGATTTCTCATGGTGAACCATATTCATCGGATTCAGGACCCCCTTCGAGAGAGATACAACGAACGGAATAATGATAGCTACGAGAAGAAGAGAAATGATTGAGCGTACAACGTGTAAATCTGGGTATCTTCATCCTCTCAATTTCCCCCGCAACCTTTATAATGCGGAGTTGGAGAGAGAACCCCAAAGCCAGCGTCATGGTATACTGCTCGTATCCGGGGCATCATCGCCACGCAGCGTGGTGGATCGGACAGAACCCACTCGGTGACGCTGAGATTTCGGTATCTTAGAATTCGTGGAATAAATGGGGCTTAGCCCCACTGGTCGCCGAAATGGTGGGTCGATTCGATAGGCTCCGTGAAAAGATGATTTAGACTCCCGGTGGGATAGTCTAGAGTCTGGAGCCAAGACTAGGAACTAAACTAAGTGTACCAGCCGGGAAGGCCCTACATGTTTCCGTTCGACTGGTGTACTCGTTTGCTTGCCCTAATATCGAGATGACAACTTCAATGTTTCTTCATTTACTGTAGATATATTTATTTTTCGAGCGGACGGTCATCGAACTTCCACAACCCTGTCGAGGTAATAACCTTGCATATGAAGGTACATCAGCGTGGATGTGCCACTAGCCTCATACCATACGATGATCTGAAGGACGGCTTATCCAACCACGAACAGACAAGGATTGAACCATATTCCCTCTTGGCTATAGACCATGTGGTTCAAACAAACGCTATTCCACATGGTTGCACTAGGATACGAACGAAGCGGGGACAAGGAATAAGTTGGGGCTAGATATTGCTTCCCCATAAACCAACCCCGTATTTGCCTGCCATAGGCGGAGGCGAATACTGAACAAGGCCTGCTGCAAAATTCCTGGGGCAGGAAATGTGATAAAAGGCGAGCAGCGGTTGCGCCTAGTTCGTAGTTCAAACTCATTATCGTCAACCCAATTCCAATTTTTACCTCCTGCAAATATCCTCTATCATATGGCACCTCGCACAGACACCACGATGTCTTCAGCCACGTCCAACCTCACCTGGACCATATTCATGGTCATGATATTTGGCTCTTTATCATCTGCTGGATTTGGATTCGACCAGGCCTGGTGGTCAGCTATCATGAGCTTGGACCAGTTCTTGCGTAGGTTTGGTTCATATGATCCGGCCCAGGAGAAATGGATTCTCTCCTCTAGAAATCAGTCTATTGGAACTGGTATGGGTTACGTTGGTGTTATTCTGGGCGTCATATGTGGCACACCGTTGAATGAACGGTTCGGACGCAAGATGACTCTTTACATCCAGTCCTTTGCGGTAGCAGTGGGTGTCATCATCGAGTCGACTTGCACCACAAGCTACGCTCAATTCGTTGTCGGCAAAGCAATTGTGTATTTTGGCGGCGGTATTGCCACCAACGCCATCCCCACATATCAAGGCGAGTGTGCCCCGCCATCGTTGCGAGGACTGATGGCCGGCACATACAACGCATTCCTTATGATTGGCGGCTTCGCAGCTGCACTCATCGTCTACTTGTGTCGTCATATCACCACCGACTGGGCCTGGCGAGTCGTTGTCGTGGCACAAATTGGTATTCCTTTCATGGGCTGGATCAGCCTACCCTTCCTGCCAGAGTCACCACACTGGCTGATCAGACGAGGCCGGCTGGATGAGGCAACTAAGGCCCTTCGCCGTCTCCGTGGCTCCGGGTTCCCCGCCGAAGAAGAGGTCGTAATACTCCAACAAATATTGGAAGAAGAGCGGGCATTGCGAGAGGCCACCAGCTGGAAGGATTGCTTCTCTAGTGCGGTTAACCTTCGCAGGACAATCATATGTGTCGGTGCTCAGGTCTTCCAACAGGCTCAAGGGATTTCCTTCGTCGCGAACTACCAAGCTGTTTTCCTCTCCCAGATTGGGTTTCGCGAAGTGCTACTTATGTCTGTCGTTGTATATGTTATTGGCGTGGTAGCGAATCTGTTAAGCATGTTCACGGCCGACCGATCGGGGCGGCGCAGTGTCATGCTTGGTGGTGCAGCACTTCTCTGTGCATGTATGATGGTCATCGGCGGGTTGACCACACGCGGCACGTCGCATATGTCATACTCTATGCAGGTAGCAACGGTTGTCATGTTGATGCTCTGGTTCTTCTGCTTCCAGACTACCTGGGGCCCTCTCGCCTGGGTCATTACTTCTGAGGTTCCGCCAACGTCCGTCCGAGAGAAAATGGTTACGCTATCCGGCTTTTCCGCCTACGGTGTCGGCTTGATTATTGTATTTGTGAACCCGTACACACAAGATGCTATTGGTGGTAGCGTTGCCTTCATCTACGGGTCACTGTCGGTTGTCGCATTTCTATTCACGTTTTTCTTCGTACCTGAGCTGCGGCAACGAAGCTTGGAGCAGATTGACGAGATGTTCAATGAGCAATTGCCAACTCGCAGCTTTGCATCGTACGTCTGCAATATCCCTGACGAAGGGCGGGTTGAAAAGCAAACCGAAACGGTTGAATATGTTGAGAACCTCCCTTGAGTACAGACCTACTTTTGCCCCCTCTGACTAGTCATATCTTATTGCTGTGGATTGACCTTAAGCGCCTTAGACAACCACCTTGACTTTCTTATTTATTGACTACCCTGATACGTCTCATTCCCATTTTATATATGCCCCCTCCAGATGTATGTGAATCGGCTATACTACGGATTCATTCTTAAAACATGTATTTTACCACGGGGATATTGCAATGGAATCGCTATCGAAAGACTAATTGAGTGTAGCCAAAGAAGTTGCAGGCAGTGTTATTGTAGGAGCAAGGGTAATACTCTATCTTGATTTATAAACCTATTGTGAGCATCGCTGTGCGTAGTTCTATTTCCAGTAGCGAGAGTATATGGATTTCCCTTGTTGCCGTCCGATCGGCCTCATCCATTTCCGAATGCGGTAAAGACGCCCTTAACCCTACTGCTCCAAATGTTGAACTGCGACCGCAATTTCTTATCGAAGGCTTTTTCCCCTGTGTTCATTGATTCTTAAGTTCAATGCAAAGCAAGGTAATATGAGATAAATCTCCACATCGCTGTATACTTTACCACATGTACTTCGTTTCGTGGGGAAGCAATTGAAAGGTTTGAGTGCATAGTTATAAACCAACCATTATACGCACGGTTTCGACAAGGCTCTACCCACCGAGCAGGTAGCAAGAACATCTGATTGACCATAAAGGTCTGCAGTCCTCAGGTTACCTTTTTGGCCCGGGTACCGAATGCCTTAGGGTAGGGCATGCTTCTCGCCGAATTAGTGGGTCGAAGGAATATCCGCCGGGCTTCAACGGTGGCAAACGATTGGCCACAAGTGCAACTGAGGATAGAGGTGATCCCCAAACACAGCGCAAACTTCAATGACCAATGTACATTCCGTATAACCGGTATATTTACCTGAGCCTGGGCTATTCCTTACTGGGCTTCTCTTGCGCCGTGTTTATCTGATAGATCATCCGTCATAACCGATTGGTCTCGAGTCACATGCACATATACACTTCTATATAGATAGAGAGATGTCCACAATACTCCATGCAGATCAACCGTGCCATCATGGCGTTAAGCACTCGCGATACAGAAGTCAACAGCATGACTTCCTCTCTAGAAAAGCAGGAAGGAGAACTACCGGACTGGACAACGGATCCATCCAACGCCCAGAACTGGAGTTTGGCCAAAAAGTTATACAACACGTCGATTCCGTCCCTTCTTTGTCTGCTTATGTTAGTGCTTCTCTCTAGAGATGGGAACTCGATAAACAAACTAACCTTCGCATGCAAATAGATCCTTCGGCCTGGCCATCTATTCGCCATCCCACGCTCATGTGCAAGAGGACTTTCACATCAGTAACACCCTTTCGCTACTCCCATTCACCTTATATGTGTATGGCCTGGCTTTTGGTCCAATGATCTCCGCTCCGTTGAGTGAGACCTTTGGGCGCCGCTTCGTGTATATTATCATGACTCCACTGGCCCTGCTATTCATCCTAGGTGCTGGATTTGCCCAGAATTTCGCGACGCTTGCCATATGCCGCTTGTTGGGTGGCATCCTGTGCTCTGCACCTCTCGCCGTGGGCGCCGGGACCATGATGGATGTCTGGTCGGGCCCAAATACGAACCGCGGGGTGGTTGTGTTGATGGGGGTTGCTTTCCTGGGACCCGCTCTAGGATCCCTCGTGGGCGGATGGATTGCCGAATACAAAGATTTTCGATGGTCTCAATGGACAACTTTGTTCCTCGGAGCGGCCCTATGGGTCTATTCGATGGGTGCCCAGGAGACGTACGCGATCCCTATACGCCGCCGCCTAGCTAAAAAGGCCGGACTGACTCCTCCTCCAAAGCCGATTCCTGATGGTCTAGCGGGAATCAAGATACTCATGACAGTCACACTGGCACGACCTCTCTACATGCTGCTCACCGAGCCCATCGTCACCCTCTGCTCCCTCTACTCCTCGCTGAATTTCTCCGTGTTGTTTTGCTTCCTTGCCTCGGTGCCGCTGATATACAGCACCAATTATGACTTCTCACCGGGTCAGTCTGGACTGGCTTTCATTGGCATTGCCGTGGGCTGTATCATCGGTGCTATGGCGTTGGTGATCGTCGACGCATACACGTTGTCCAAGCACCGTGCCAGACATCCCGGGGAGCCAGCACCTCCCGAAAGAATGCTTATGGCCGCGATGATGGGGAGCCCCCTGATGCCTGCGGCATTATTCTGGTTTGCCTGGACCTCACAGCCTGGGATTCATTGGATAAGCAGTATTATCGCCATGGGGCTCTTTGGCTGCTCGAACATTATGATCTTTGTACGCCTTCTACCTGGTACAATGTGATATGGTGCTAACGCCGAGTGAAATGCAGGTCTCAACGATGCTATATCTTACGAACGTGTACGGAGCCAAGGCTGGGGCCTCAGCTCTGGCAGCAAACGGTCTGCTGCGATATGGTGTGGGCGGTTCTTTTCCCTTGTTCACCATCCCAAGTAAGTTGTCGTCACTCTAACCACTGGCCTGGGACGGTAGCTGACTGATTGATATAGTGTACAACAATCTTGGTTTTACTTGGGCATCAAGCCTGCTCGGCTTCCTCGCTATCGCCTTTGCTCCTCTGCCTTGGATATTCTATCGGTTCGGAAGTAAGATCCGTCAATCCAGCGCTTACACGGCATGACCCTCATAGCCAACGTCAAGTCACTGAAGATACGAAGAGTCACTGGGGCTTAAAGCCATCCACAAATACCTACAGCTGAGTTGCCTACGATCGCGACGACAGACAAGAGATCTCATCCAGGTCCAACGGTTGACGGAGACGTGCAAGAAGAGTATCGAATTGTAGCTAAGAACATATCCATAATAGTAACATGGACACAATGAACAATTTAAAACATCATAACGAAGCAACCAGCCCCTACCATTCTGGACTTCCTCACCTCGAAGCATTCCCTGGAAGGCAAACCGCAACGGGATCGGAAAGATTTAGGCTCTTTGTATTTGAAGTAAGCCCTGCACAACTTTTCACCATAGCAGAAATGTGCACGGGAAGGCTCTGTCAGAATCAGGAAAACCCGAAACTCTTGCCTTCCGCTCAAACATAATGATGCAGTCCGAGCCACCGAACGCAAAGTATGAGATATCTTCACCCTTTTTGATCTTTTGGCCTTGAAGCTCCTTTCTCACGTTAACAGACGAAACCATGGCCATGCCAATGGGAAGCACGGCAACCCTGCTCAAGTACTCATTGTTTACATCACCACTCCTCGGGTCTGAAGGAACTGATAACCCGGAGTGTCGGGGGCATCAAGGGTACGGATGCCTGAAGTGTTCCTTTGTTTTCCACGGGACATTCTTCAATATTACCTCATCTTTCACCACTCTCCACTCTTTCTTTTGCAGGACGACCTCTGAGTCCTCGCTGATAGGATACGCCCCGGCGAAGATAGAATCAGCAGGGAAGGCCACAATATGATAATCATCGGGACACGCGATCTTGCGAGGGTTGTCGAGCCTCCGGTAGAAGAACTTATTGAATGTTGTCCAGTTCTTGGCATCCCCCTCAGAATCGAAAACACGGAAGAGGGGAGAGTTTCGGAATGTCGTAATGGCAGCCTCATTAATGGATTGAGGAAGGCTTGTCCATGCTGCTTCCGATCTCTTTGGCAAATTGGACCACCCAGTCAGAGAGGAGCTTGAGGGGCTTGTTCAAACTCAGCGGTTGAATCTTAGTCAGACGAGAGCCCAACGGCTCTTGGGACAGGGCGAAATAGAACACACGAAGGATGTAGTAGATGTCGCGACCTTTGGTTGACTCAGTAGGAACCCAGCTTCGGACCAGCCAGTCGGTGAACTCAAGAAAGCCTCTCGATGAGATGACGCCGTACTTGTCCAGCTCGGGAATGTCCCATTTGTGAGCGTTTTTGACGACCTGCTCAAGGTCGTCTTCCTCCCAGAGCAGCTCCTCTCGAATTTCTCGGACCACTTCGCTTTATACTGCCATGGCGATTCCTTGGGTTAATTCTTTGGATGTAAAACAATAGATGGAACTGTAGGAAAGATTGGAAACTACTGCAAATAGGAGTCTGTATTGATGTGGGCGTTCTAGACTTATCATTTGAAGTTTTGGAGAAGGCTTTCCAACATCATATGAGATCGGGATCGGTGTCCGTGAAACGAAACGGAATCTGCTTGTGAGAGATAAGGTTAAGTCCGACACCATACTACCTATCGAAGGCCTTATGTGTTTTAGGCTCTTCTATAACCGTTACACCTTATCGCTTGAAACGAATGATCCGTCACGAGATAGACCACCGCTCATGTCATCGTGGAGACTGGCTTAGGTGAAACCAACCACTATTAGAAGCTTGGAGCCGCCCGGAAACTAAGCTCTCATACAGAAATAACCAGGGCCAGGGATGAACAGTTTCCATAACCTGATCCTCCACTAGGGCTTCCATCATGATACATAATCGCATGCAACCTCGCTGTGGCCGAAACGCCCTCTCCATCAGGATCGCATTACTTAGTCTTTATGAGTGCAAAACATGCTCCGCTGGCGTGAGGGTGACATAATACATCTGACGTCTAGATCGCTATGTGGGGAAGACTGCAATCTATTCCAGATGTCACATTATGTACTGCCCCTTCGTAATGGCGAGCCAATAACTCTAGGAAGCCACGGCGCATTCTCGCAATAAAGGTGGACACTGTATCTTGAAGGTGTGGCAGGTTCAGGGTTGGGAAGGAAAGGGAGGCGGCTTGTAGTACATCATTGGAATCATAATTTCAGAGCCGGCTTAGTATGCCAGAGCTTCAATATCCAAGGAAGGACAAAAGCTAGATCACTCCAGTGTTCACCTGCCCAGCAAAGTAACTCCCCGGTATCTCGGTGGCTCGGTGCAAAGCACGTTCCGACAGACGCCGAACAGACGGGACCCACTGCTTTACCTTCTCAGACAACTCAGACACAACTGAACCGCCTGCACTGTCTATCGGACCTGCTGCCTGTACCGCACCATGTGTGGACTGGACGAAAGAGAACGGTTTATTTTCCTCTTCGGGTTGTAATAGTGGAGTGTGGTGAGTAAAGGATTATAGAGGTCTTTGTGTGTCTTGTGGCGTCTGTATGTGCAATACGAGACTGCCAAGCCACGCTGTTTTGCTTTAAGCGCGTATATGATGGTTATTTAAATGGTCTTGGTATGTAATCCATCCATCAATGGATCATCAGTGGCTGTGGGTCTCTGGAACAACACCAGACTGGCCTCCCAAGCAATTATACTTTCTGGATGGGCTGCGGACCTTGTCTTATAAATTGAATAGAGCCGGTATGTCAGCATCACAGCGAGGCGATATGTCTCAGTTGCTGATTACAAAAGTATTGGAAATAATTAACGGAGGTGTTCCGCACCTCAGAGCAGAGGCGTGAGTACTTCACTGTATTTATATCATGTAGGGTCACATCCTTTGTTAGTAACCAGCTGCAAACAGAACTAGACTTTCGACAATCTAAAGACAACTGGGTTTCGCACCACAACAACATTGAACATGTATCAGATCAAGAACGTCGCAGTGGCTGGTGTGAGTTCTACCAGAGCCTACCTTGACAAGGGAATGAGTGCTGACCAGAGCACAGGCTACTGGCAATGTCGGGAGCAAAGTGTTACAAGCTCTACTCGACGTGGCAAGATTCAAAGTCACAGTGCTGACTCGAAAGGAAGGACATCCTTTTCCAAAAGGAGTGGAGACGAGGGTGGTCAACTACGACTCGATAGACTCTCTATCCGAGGCTGTCAAGGGACAGGATGCGGTCATAGATTGCACTGTCAGCATAGACGGTGATTCCCATATCCACCTTATGGATGCTGCTGCCGCTACCGGTGTCTATCGTTTCATTCCGTCTGAATTCAGTTTTGATCCTACCAACAAGAACAGATGTTCTATTCCAGTCTTCACTGGGAAGTGTAGAGCATTTGAACATATTCGCCAGCTGGCTGAGCGGGGCAAGATTACGTATACGACAATTTCAAACGGTGCCTTCCTTGACTGGAACCTAAAAACCGGATTTATGAACATCGACTTGAACAAGAGGACTATCGCTTTGTTGAACGACGGCAAGGTGTCTATTGCATGGACTACGCTGGACTCTGTGGGCAAAGCGACCGCCGCCGCTCTGCTTAACCCGCGTGAGACAGAGAACAAGGCGCTTTATATCTACAGTATTCAGAAAAGTCAGAGAGAGGTCGCAGACATAGCGCAAGAAGCTCTAGGCAAGGACGGCTGGAAAATAACCAGTGTTGACATGGAGAAGGTTTTTGCAAAGGCATTAGACGACTTTAGAACTGGACACGTTTCTTTCCAGGTTATGGGCGACCTCATCCGTTATGGTAATTCACGGCCTGATTACGGCTTTCCGTGGAGAAAGGACGACAACGAGCTGCTTGGTGTGAAGGCTCTGGATGACGAGGAAGTGAAGCAGCTGATTCAGGACATTGCGTCTCAGGCTGTATAGATTTTTCAGCTACAGGCTTTTGTACTCGCAGTGTGGCACAAGGCTAGAAAGCAAACTCAATGACACCGAATGCATCAAGGGCCATGGCAGAGGTTCAGGCCTGAGTGGCTCTTACAAATAGATGATACGGAATTTGCAAGTCAATTCCAAGGTATCTCATATAGAGGCCTTCGTCCAACAGGTCATATACTTGTACCATGGTCCTGGAAGTAACTTTGTGTTTATCTAAACTCAAGACGCCCCTTGTTATGTCACAGCCTTTGATCTCAATACTTGATGTTCTCTTCACTAGGGCGCGATGTCAAGATGCAGAGCAGGATTCGAGTATTTATTCATAGTACTCATATCAATACTATCTGCGAGTTATCCTCATGGAGTAGTAGAACCGATAATGACAACTTCCAAGCACCCATCACCACCCTGATTTACACCTAGACCGACATCTCCATGTTCACCACGGTTAAAACCAATAAGCAGCTATTGCCCTATCCTATCCAGAGGTTACCGCAGTTTCTCACCCGCCGACATCTTTGGATTTGTCCAAATGGCGGAACAGCACCCACAACAAGACGGTCGCACCACCCAGAAGCCCCGCCAAAATAGCATACATGGTAATTAGATGTGGATCTTTGGTCAACGGGGTAAACGCCAGGGCGAGGCACGTCCCGATGCCAGCCATCGCCAGCCAGATCGCCTGCACCAGTGTCTTCATACTCTTAGGGGCGTGGTTATAGGCATACTCGGTTCCCGTGGTAAGACAAAACACTTCCGCCAGGGCACCTCCAAGATAGATAGGGATCTGGAGAAAGACGGATATCTGGTTGGGCACCGTGCTGTCGTGCGAGCCCGGGCACGCGAGCGGTGCCTCGTAACAGGGTCCTGTCTGATAAATGAGCTTTTGAACCACGGTGGTATAGACCATGGAGAGGGTCAGGACGATGAATCCGACTGTCATGCGTGCAATCGGTCCGAATGCCACCTTTCGCCTTGTTAGGCAAGGGTACAATCCCTTTTGGATTATTGGTGCCACAATAATCCCGGAGATGGCCCCGGCGATTTTCATCATATCGTTGGGAATACCGTAGGTGACCATCTGCCCAGCTTGGGAAATCAAATTGTTGAAGGTCTGGTTATAGCATAGCCAGTGGATGGGGAATAGCAGCCTGGTATCTTCATGTTAGACCTGGTAGATGTAACTTGGGGACAGTCTGGGGGCCTTCACGCACAATACTTGACATGTTAGAAGACTTCGTTTGATATCCTCAACAAAAGAATCCGTCCAAGGAACTACGCGACCGTGTTGAAGTTGGGCGTGTGGCTTGGCAGCATCCATTCGAAAGCCCCCGGAAATTCCACAGCGCAGGGCAGCCACAACCTGTGGCATGATGTTGCTGGTCGGTGATACTCGAACTGAAACCTCCAGTCGTTAGTCGGTCACTCCCAAACGGGTTATAGAATGAATGAACTGACCAAAGTAATTGCGGCAAGAAGGACTGGAATAAGGGCCAACCACATGAGACAGCACGGTATCAAGTAGGCGAGCCAGAACCCAACATATCTTTCCAACAGCGGCGTAGCATCGGCCACGAAACCCACCACGTTAATAGCCCTATATTCACCGTCAGACGTTTTGGTTACAAGGAGGGGAGATATTCTACAGACCAGTAGAACACATTGTAGATATACGTAATGGTTAGCTCACGACTGGTGACAACCTTCTCTCCTTTCTTCCTGGTCTGGATTCGAAACTCGGTTGCATCATATTGGTCGGCTAGAAAAGATCAGCGTAACATTCTTCGGGCGCAGAGACTTTCGCCCACCGATAAACGGGACCACCGTGGTTTTGAATGCCCCTGATCCAACAGCCAGTAACACACAGGCAGCAATCACGCCTGCAAGAGCAGCTCCCCCATGAATAGCGACGGGCAATGACGTCGCAAATAAAATTGTTGCCCCGATGGCCTCAATGCTGTTAACCTGTTAGCCTCTACACAGAACTAGCACCATAAAGGACGTGGGGTGAAGGGATAAAAATAGAATAGCACGGTACATGGCAGAGTAGAGCATGGTCTTGTATCGGCCCAAGAAACTATCAGCGAGCACAGCCGCTGGAACTGGCATAATATAGGACCCAATGATCAGTGCGTTCACAATATTGGATGCAGCTGCCTGGCCGAGGCCCAAAGCGCCGGGTACCTCGCCGCCGGGGGCATTTTGCAGGTAGTTCTCTAAGGAGATGGTTAGCTACGGTCCCTAATCATAAAAGGTGCGGGGAGACGATTTTAACGCACGCAGAGGGGCCGTCGCCCCATACCATACAAAGCGTTCCAAGATACCCGCGATGCATGCCACCCACAGTCGGACAGGGATCTTGTCCACAACATGGAGAAGATCGCAGACTTCATCTTCAGTTGCCACGCGACTGTCATCATCCGAGTCGGCTAGGGAGCGAATGGCATCCACAACGGCGGGGGCATCTTTCTCAGGAAGCTCTTCTGGATTCTTATCTATATACGACGAAGAAATCAAGGCACCAGGGTCAGTATCATCGCCCGCATCACGTGCAGGAGGAGCCATCACCAACCGTGATTTGGAGTCTGACTCTGCGGAAACTACCGCAGAGCCGTTCACAACGGACATGGGGCCCGACATTTGTTTAGATAGTGAATAACTTGGCCGAGCAATGACAATTCTCGCCTAATTCTGGGAGCGGAAAAGGTTCACGAAAGGGTATGTAGGGGGAGAGAAGAGGAGACCGGTAGATTGAGCAGGCTGCGCGTTGGAGAGTAGAATTAGAATCAACCGCCGGCCCGCCGGGGTAGTTGGCAGTATTAAGTCTTTTCAGTGCTCCCACAGCACATGATTTGACGACAGGGGTCGATCATACTCGGAGTTATTATTGCTGCTAGTTCGTCAGTTAATAAGTGTCGACGCGAGATAAACAGAGCACTACACCCGATGCGGTAAATGTGTCAGCTGAGGCGATGTAACCCTCGTATCACTGGCAAGATGAGAAATTTCATCTTGAAATGGCGAAATTAGGCTCTCTGCCCTCAGTTTAAGTATAAAATGCACTGTTCAGTAGAGTATACTTGTGGTTCACTCTTTCGTTGTCAAGTTTGATGTTCTGTTTCGTTCTCTAGATTCAAGTCGTTATCGATGATTGTTCCTCAGTTCTTTAGGTTGTAGAAAGTATATATCTTTCTCATACTGTTTATAAAAACAAATGTTGACCCAAGCCCCTCTGATGTAGACAACCACGATTTCTTGTACCTACCTAGATAATGTGACAAAGTATATCTAGATCCCTAATTGTCAAAAATTGGTATTATAGTTATCGTTTGAGCTGAAGCTGATCGCCAGAACGAAGGCCGACAGCATTTGTACACGTTGCTAAGGCCGGCGTGGCTGAACGGTTAACTTACGTAATCCCCCAGCCATTTTAACGTAACGTAGCCGGCAACCGAGCGTTCCGCGCAACCGAGCGTTCCACCTCACGCGTTTTTGACCATGGCTAAAAAGTCTACCTAATTCAACCACCAACCATGCCACCAAAAGCGCTTAAAAATTTAAAAGAATCAATTGAAAAGGAAGGCAGAGTTCTACTTGCTATCTCAGCTATTAAAAAGCAAGAAATTAGCTCTATTCGTGAAGCTGCACGTGTTTTTAATCTTACTCCTACTATTATACGCCGTCGGCTTTCTGGTATTCCTGCACGCAATGAAGTGCGTGCTAATGGTTATAAATTGACTCAGAATGAGGAGGATTCCTTAGTACGCTGGGTCCTATCACTAGATCAACGTGGAGCGCCTCCCCGGTCTGCGCATGTACGAGAAATGGCCAATATTCTGCTTGCTAAACGTGGTGATCCTATACCTAGTACTGTAGGTCAGAAATGGGTATCTCATCTAGTTCAGCGCAGAGATGAGCTGAAATCCCGCTTCTCTCGCCGCTACAACTATCAGCGCGCTAAATGTGAGGATCCTAAGCTTCTACGTGAGTGGTTTGAACGCGTACAAATCACTATAATATAGTATGGAATTCAACCGGACGATATCTATAATTTTAATAAAACTGGCTTTGCAATGGACTTAATATCTACTACTAAAGTAGTTACCCGAGCTAAGTTAGTGTCAGAGGAATATCTACTAGTCAGGGTAGAGGACCTGTCAACTAGGTAAGGATACGTGGGCAAAGCACTAGGTAGTAGATACTAGAGATAGAAGACTAATTCTTGATTTTCTACTAATAACTACAGTATTAATTTATAGCCGAGAACTTCTAAGATTCTTTATATATAATAATCAATTCTTTTAATAAAGCTACTATATATTATTAAAAAAATAATAAATATAAATATCGAAAACACTGTTCAGCCACTAGAATATCTATATATCTAGAATAAAGTATACTATATAGTTATTTTATATAATTATTATTATTTCTATAATAATTACACTCTTTTTTTCTAGATTAATTATCTCTAGATAATAATTAACGCGTTATTTATATTAAATAATCAATATTTTAAAAATATATTAAATATTTTATATAGAAATATTAATTCTATATAAATTATTATTAAATAAATAATAGTTATCTATAATAATAATATTAATATTAATAAAATATTAAATAAGTTTTTTTCTACTATTTTTATATTTTATTTTTCTTTATTTTATAATATCTCTTCTATATATTATAAATCTTTTTTTTTTTATATTTTAAATCTAATTATTTCTTTATATTTGTTTATTAATATTATTATATCTTACTATAAGAGAGTTATTAATATTTTAATTATTCTCTCTATTTTATAGTATCTATATTATTTAAAAATTACTATTAAAAATAAAGAGCGCGGAAAGAATAAATTATTTATAATTAATTATAAATTTAATAATACAGTATTAATATTATATAAATAATATAATAGTTAAAATATTAATTATAATTAAATATATTTTTTTATCTAGTATACTATTTATTATTAATTTATAAAAATTTTTTAAAATATACTAGATAATATATATAATTTATATTATATATTAAAGTAAATAAAAACTATTTTCTAGAATAAAAATAAAAAATAAATTATATTTAATTTAAAAATATAAAAATTAATTATTTAAATTTATATTATATTATATTATATTTTTAATAAAATAAAATCTCATCCGGTGTAATATGGCCGCTTTTGTAGTTATTCCTTCCCGTTTGGGTGTGGGTCCTGCCCCATTTAGTTACCGTGGTTCCAACTGTGGGACTTATTGCCCATTATAGTAAAGACAATTACTGCTTTAGGAAAATGTTCTTGCTGCTTTATAGAATTGCCGCTTTTATTATTAAAATAGCTATAATTAGTTTAACCCCACTGAGAGCTGGGTGGCAAAAATTTTGTTAAGTCTGGACTCTGTACATTCTTTACATATGCAATAAGTCAGGTATGCAGCATACTTGCCTTATCGACTTGGGGCAAATGCTATGTAATGAAGAACAGCTAATCTTTAATACTATGTATAGCCCGCAGATTATATCCTCATAGATTAAATATAAATATGGTTGTGGTTAATATGAATAAAATCCGTCTGCTGAGACTGCAGTCTACTCCGTTTATTAAACTATCACAATACCCAACCTTCCCAACTACCCCCATACCAGCGGCCAGTCTACAATCAATACGTGACCTGCAAGCAACCTCTTAGTGGTTTCCTATACTTCTAAGAATGAATAATATTCGGTTCTATAAGCCCCCCAGTGCCCCCAAGTCCCCAAAGTCTTCCAAATCCCATCCACCCCACAGCAAAGCTACATTACCATTAGCTCAAGAAACAAGCAAGACAGAACAGCCAGCTCCTGAACCTGCATTATTATCACTACCCGGGATACAATCTCTGAATCACCCCCTTCCAAAGAAACCACTAGTCTCATTTCCTGGTGAGAGTCTAGCCTCATCCCTGGAAGGAGCTTCCAACTCCGGTATCGCCGAAGCCGTATATAATCCATCATCTGCGACTGTGGAAACAACTCCCTCAATAACAAGGGCTTTAGACAATAGCCTTTGCAGAGAGAAACCTGAGTCCCTCCAATGCCCAAATCTGCAGGTGTCTTCCAGCCACCAGCTGTTCAGTCTCCCCCCCGCCCCGGAGCACTTTTCTACAAATCACGTGTCCTCTATACCAAGCCCTAATCTGGGCAAGGGCGTAGAGGAAGGCGATAGCCCCTACAGTGTGAAGTCACAGTTGCGCAGGCTAAGTAAGACTGAGGATCTACCTAGTATACATCCTCATTGTATGCTACCGCATAGCGGATCAGACAGATCCTCTTTACAGGAACATATCGTGAACAACCACCAAGACGGTAAGCTATATATTATCATACAGCCCTTCAGCCTCTATAGATGTGGCCTAACAAGCTGATATATACCTCAGGCCAAACGAGAGATCATCGGTCCTCTATAGAGGTAGACGCGACACTCACCAAGTCTACTGCTCTGTCCTGCACCCCAGAGGATCAATATTCACCTGGAGAGAAGCAAGCTAGGAGCTATGATGATCACCATTCAAAACACATATCACCCAACCGGAACAACCAGCCACAGCCTCATGTAAGAACTAGTGGATATAAGGTACCACGTGTGGAGGTTGTAGTACCACAGAGAATTATATCTCCTACTTTGGATGCAGAGACGATCCTTTCCAGTGAAGATAACGATGATCCTGATGATCTCGATTTTCAGCGTCAATCAAGTACTAGCGACGAAGAGGTTGGGCCACAAAGCCGCCTTCAGCGAAAAAGACAAACTAGCGCAGGGTCAGATTCTCAGCCAAAACGCCCGAGGACTAAGATAAGACCCTCTACATCTTCTAAATCTGTGCAAAGACAACGTCTTCCGAAGGCAGGCTTTGTCAGACCGGTACCCTTAGCCTATCAACCTTTACATCGAGAGCATCAACAACATTTGAAACACTCTTTTACCCGGGACTCCGATACTACTTCATTAGAAGAGACGTCTGATCCAGCTGAGCAACACTATTCCGAGCGAATTGCAATCAATGGATATCTAGAGCTCTCGCCCGGAGGCCTAGGTAACTCATTTGTGATTAGAGGTTTCTTACCTTACCCGGCACAGACAAGAAGAGACAAACATACAGATATATCTAGAAGCCCAGAATTCGACGAAGCACTTGGTGGATCAGAGCCGGTTTTTGCAGAGAGTGAAGAATTTGATTACTGCAAGACAGGGAGGCGCTTCTCAGAAGCTGAGGACGAACTTATTTTGATCTTGAAGGAAAAAAGATATACTTGGAAAGATATGGAGAGATTCTTTACACATCGGAAACACACTGCATTGCGGAGTCGATGGACACGACAGCTACAATATATCAAGAGAAAATAGATAGCTAGTAAAATAGGTCTACTATTAGTGTATCAAAATATATATTATGTTAAAATCTGCTACCTCGAACCTATACTATAAAATGCCGGCGGTCCCTACTAAGTAGATATTTAGAAAGTGACCGTAATACAAGTATCATCACAAGCAGCAGCACTGACTCAGGTAAACAGGGTGATGCCGCTTACAAGGGGTTGCATAAGAGTCATTGATATATTGTCAAAAATCCCGGACCTTGGTTCCAAACCGCACGTCTCAAATCCTGGAGGTTAATTACATCAAACCAACCGAAGCCCAGGCCTTATCTTCTTCCCTCTTTTATTTTAAGACACGAAGAGCGTTGCTAGGATTAACATTGAGATAACGCCAATGCGAGCTTCGTATCCAGGCCCGAGCGGCCTCAAGATCGAGTTCAAGTAATCGTCTAATATCAGAATCACTAAGGTCGAGGGCATGTATGTATACCGGGCAAGAAATAAAATGGACCTTGTTGGAGTCCTGTCGGACACGAGCTGAGAACAAAAAAAATATCATTCAGTCTCGGATAAGCAAGCCACGATACAGGGAACTGCAAAACCAGCTTCACCAATTTAACACTCTTTCCATTAGTTGGGCCCCACTGTCAAGACGCTAGCTTTATTGATGGGTGCACATTAATCAGCATTGGTGTATGTATTACCTCATATGCGCTTTGTCACGGTTACTCCCTCAAGGGAGACAAACACATGAACACTACACATATCCAATCTTCTCTTCCAGGAGTTGGTAATGATTGACAATTCACTCTAAGCCTATGCTTAAGTCCTGATCGCTTGGCTTACCAGAAAACCTTGTAATGAAGACAATTATCAGAGCCAAACTTGAGTTAAACTTGATATGATGCCATCCGCTTAAAAGTATATACTGCACAATATACGATGCATCTACAATTATTCCTCGTCAACTTCAATGTTTGCATGTCGAAAATGACCTTGTGCGCTTTCTTCTCTTAACCCTACAACGTCCAAGCTCCATTCAAGGAAATCTTTAAATTCCTAGCCCGAGTGTTTTTGCCAATTTCGTCTTACAAATGCTTTGAGCTCTGCAAAGAATTCTTCGATCGGGTTGAGATTGGGAGAATAAGGTCATAAGTACAACAACTTTACACCAGCATTTGAACATAGCTCGCTTATTCGGTCAGTATGGTGAAAGGACGCGTTGTCCATAATGAGAACGGACTTCGGTTGGGGCCATCGACCACAATGGTGAAGAAGTTGCTCGACAAAATCCTCAAACAGATTTGCATCAGTCGATCCTTGAAAAACTCGGGACATCAATATGCCATCCTGGCAGTATGCTGGGAGAATCTGGTATCGCTGACCCCGCTGGAAATGGGACACCTGGACAGGTGCCACACCGCGGAGAGACCAGCCTGTCCTCCTGAAGCCAGCCCGTTTGTCACAACCTGATTCATCTATAAAGACCAAGTGATACGAGCGGAAATCTGACAGCTGGTGCAAATAGTAGTCTCTCAGATCAGCGTTTCTTTCTTGTGCTATTCGTCGAGCCACTTTTTGGTCCAGCCATGCGATCGAAGGGCTCGGCTGATAGTATACGTAGATGCATATACGTCGAATTCATCGTACAAAAACTAGGCCATCTCATCGAGGTATAAATCTGGATTCTCTAGCAAGTGGTCACATAGCGCTTCGAGTATAACGGGTGAAATAACGCGAGGACGGCCGCCAGGGATCAAGGGCGCTCGGACCTCGCCAAACATACAGAGATTGGCACTAATGGTTATGATCGAACGTTTGCTGCAGTCCGCCGCTTCCGCCATTTGAGGAGTAGTCTGCGATTTGCTGCTGATCATATCACGGATCATGACTAGTTGCGAAGGAGCAAGTCGTGGCGCCATAATGGTCGTGTCGTGCTGTTATAAGTTGATGAGGTGGCCAGGACAGGCACAGGATAGGTCTCGGTCGGGCCGAGAGTCGACCGACGACCACCCGTTCGGCCAGTCATAGCTTTTGCTGACTATAAAATAGTAAAATTAACTAGTCATAAAGGCTTATGTGGTGCATGGACCTTCACAGCCTCATCAGCGGAAAATGACAAACCCCGCTTTTGCTCGCCAGGAATGCCCAACATGACTTCGAACCTATATTCTTCCTCTTGCATCGCTATCGTCCTCGTCTGCGAGAAGATCTGATCTTTATGGTGTGTTCGTCAACATGGATGGTCTATCCTCGGCGGCGAGCGTTATCGCCGTTATTCAACTGACCGGAAGCCTCGTGAAGCTGTGCGGAGGCTATATCCAAGAGGTACGAAATGCACGGGAAGAAATTCTCATCCTACAGCGGGCAGTTACAGGTCTTCAAGATACACTTCAAGACCTGCAGAACAATCTGCAAGAGAATAAGGCAAAAGACCTACCTACGTCCTCACGGCTACCCAGCGATATTACTGCTTGCCTCTCCGATCTCCAAGCATTAGAAGCGAGGCTTAATCCAGGAAAAGGGAAAAGTCTAATGAGTAAAATGGGCTTAAGAGCCTTGAAATGGCCCTTAAAGCGCGCGGAGGTGGAGGGCCTAATAAAGAGCCTGGAGAGATATAAGTCATCATTCCTCTTATCTTTACAGGTGGACCAGACGTACGTATATCGACTATGTTTCTCTGACTCTATATAGTTGATTGAAAGACCATATAGTTCCCTGATGATTAGTATGGTCAACAATACGGAGCGGATAAATCAACATGTTGATCTTGGAAAGTTGGAAGGCGCAATAGATGCAGGGTTTGAGTCATTCTCCGATCGCGACGAAGTCGAATGTCTCCTAGGTACAAGAACCGAGCTCCTCCGGGAAATAATCGAGTGGGCTCTTTCGCCATCCTCGAAAAGCATTTTCTGGTTGCGGGGGATGGCTGGAACAGGTAAATCCACAGTATCTCGGACGGTGGCAAGGTCGGCCAAGAATCGTAATCATCTGGGTGCCAGCTTCTTTTTTAAGAGAGGCGAGGCTGACCGAGGAAACGCAAAGAAGTTTTTCCCGACGTTGACCAGGCAACTTATCCTTTGGAAACCAGAGTTAAGACCTGGCGTGCAAAAGGCACTTGACAACGACCCTGACATCGCGTCAAAATCACTCAGGGAGCAATTCGAGAGACTACTCCTTGAACCGTTGCTTGGCCTTGACCAACGCGATCAACCGCCTCAGAATACTGTGATTGTTATAGATGCTATGGACGAATGTGAGCACGACCAAGATGTTCGAAATATCATCCGATTGCTCCCTCGTCTGCAGGAGGTAAAATCACTTTGCCTTCGGGTCTTCCTGACCAGTAGACCAGAGCTCCCCATCAGCCTTGGGTTTTCAGAGATCGGGAACCAGGTATACCAGGACCTGGCCCTTCATGAGATAGCCAAAGAGGTGACAGAACACGACATACAGTTATTTCTACGACATCGATTTACGAAAATCCAACTTGATAGGAGAGTCCCTCAGGACTGGCCTGGCGACGGTATTATCCAAGAATTGGTTAAGGTATCTGTCCCACTGTTTATTTCGGCTGCCACTGTGTGCCGCTACATCGAAAATCCGAAATGGGAACCCAAGTCGCGCCTCGCAGAGCTTCTCAAGGACCAAGCGAAATATGTGTCTAAAATGGACAAGACATATCTGCCAATTCTAACGCGACTCCTCGATGACCAAGAGAGTGATGAGAGGGAACAACGGCAACTTCTACAAGAGTTCCAGGATACTGTGGGAGTTATCATCCTTCTTGCCGTTCCTCTTTCTATAAACACACTATCTTCGTTTCTTGGGATAGAAGTGGACCAGATCAGCAACCGATTGGATTCCTTTCGGTCAGTTCTTAGCATTCCCAGCGACGAAAAGCAGCCTGTTAGGATTCTCCATCTCTCATTTCCGGAATTTTTGGTCCAGACTACAACCAAGTTTCGTGTGGATGCGCCAGCCAAACATAAAGATATTGCAAACTCCTGCCTAAGAACTATGCGGCGTCTTCTACGGAGAGATATCTGCACTCTAGCAGACCCTGGAGCGCGTAGGGCAGAGATCGACCCTCTGGATATCTACAAATGTCTACCGTCGGAATTGCAATACTCCTGTCGCTACTGGACATATCATCTCAAAAATAGCCATGCTTTATCTACGAACATAGAAGACGTGCGGCTGTTCCTCCAGAAACATTTTCTTCATTGGATGGAAGCGATGAGCCTACTGGGTCTTATATCAGAGATAATAGATATGCTCGACAGTCTCCGAACGCTGGTGTCAGTAAGTGTATAGTAGACAGTTATCCACAAGTCATACTAATAAGAATAGGACCGTAATGACAATTCTACTCTGGCCGCCTTTCTACATGATGCAAAGCGGTTTGTCCTGAAAAATCGACAGATAGTCGATGCAGCGCCTCTTCAGATTTATTATGCAGGGTTGGTATTTGCACCTCGAACGGCCATAATTCGCGAGCAGTTCCAATCTGAGCTTCCTGATTGGATCTGCCGCTTCCCACAAGTTCACGAGAACTGGAGTGCAGAACTGCAGACACTCGAGGGCCATATAGATCCGGTTAACTCCGTGGCCTTCTCACCCGATGGCCGGCTGCTGGCGTCCGGCTCGGATGATAAGACAGTACGGCTCTGGGATCCAGCCACAGGCGCTCTGCAACAGACACTCAAGGGCCATATTGATTGGGTTGAGACCGTGGCCTTCTCACCCGATGGCCGGCTACTGGCGTCCAGCTCGTACGATAATACAGTACGGCTCTGGGATCCAGCCACAGGCACTCTGCAACAGACGCTCGAGGGCCATACATGTTCGGTTGTGCCCGTGGCCTTCTCACCCGATGGCCGGCTGCTGGCGTCCTGCTCGAGCGATAAGACAGTACGGCTCTGGGATCCAGCCACAGGCACTCTACAACAGACGCTTGAGGGCCATACAGATCTGGTTAACTCCGTGGCCTTCTCACCCGATGGCCGGCTGCTGGCGTCCGGCTCAAGGGATAAGATAATACGGCTCTGGGATCCAGCCACAGGCGCTCTGCAACAGACACTTAAGGGCCATACAGGTTGGGTTGAGTCCGTGGCCTTCTCACCCGATGGCCGACTACTGGCGTCCAGCTCGGATGATAACACAGTACGGCTCTGGGATCCAGCCACAGGCACTCTGCAACAGACGCTTGAGGGCCATACAGATCCGGTTGAGTCCGTGGCCTTCTCACCCGATGGCCGGCTGCTGGCGTCCGGCTCGAGCGATAAGACAGTACGGCTCTGGGATCCAGCCACAGGCGCTCTGCAACAGACACTCAAGGGCCATATTGATTGGGTTGAGACCGTGGCCTTCTCACCCGATGGCCGGCTACTGGCGTCCAGCTCGTACGATAATACAGTACGGCTCTGGGATCCAGCTACAGGTACTCTACAACAGACACTTAAGGGCCATATAGATCCGGTTAACTCCGTGGCCTTCTCACCCGATAGCCAACTACTGGTATCCGGCTCGTACGATAATACAGTACGGCTCTGGGATCCAGCCACAGGCACTCTACAACAGACGCTTAAGAGCCATACAGATCCAGTTAACTCCATGGTCTTCTCACCCGATGGCCGACTACTGGCGTCCGGCTCGGATGATAACACAGTACGGCTCTGGGATCCAGTCACAGGCACTCTACAACAGACACTTGAGGGCCATACAGGTTGGGTTAAGACCATGGTCTTCTCACCCGATGGCCGGCTGCTGGCGTCCGGCTCAAGGGATAAGATAATACGGCTCTGGGATCCAGCCACAGGCACTCTACAACAGACGCTTGAGGGCCATACAGATCTGGTTAACTCCGTGGCCTTCTCAACCAATGGCCGGCTGCTGGCGTCCGGCTCAAGGGATAAGATAATACGGCTCTGGGATCCAGCCACAGGCGCTCTGCAACAGACACTTAAGGGCCATACAGGTTGGGTTGAGACTGTGGCCTTCTCACCCGATAGCCGGCTACTGGCGTCCGGCTCGCACGATAACACAGTACGGCTCTGGGATCCAGCCACAGGCACTCTGCAACAGACACTTAAGGGCCATACAGGTTGGGTTGAGACTGTGGCCTTCTCACCCGATGGCCGGCTACTGGCGTCCAGCTCGGATGATAACACAGTACGGCTCTGGGATCCAGCCACAGGCACTCTACAACAGACGCTTAAGGGCCATACAGATCCAGTTAACTCCATGGTCTTCTCACCCGATGGCCGACTACTGGCGTCCGGCTCGGATGATAACACAGTACGGCTCTGGGATCCAGTCACAGGCACTCTACAACAGACACTTGAGGGCCATACAGGTTGGGTTAAGACCATGGTCTTCTCACCCGATGGCCGACTACTGGTGTCCGGCTCGGATGATAACACAGTGCGGCTCTGGGATCCAGTTACAGGCACTCTACAACAGACGCTTAAGGGCCATACAGATCCAGTTAACTCCATGGTCTTCTCACCCGATGGCCGACTACTGGCGTCCGGCTCGGATGATAACACAGTACGGCTCTGGGATCCAGTCACAGGCACTCTACAACAGACACTTGAGGGCCATACAGGTTGGGTTAAGACCGTGGCTTTCTCACCCGATGGCCGACTACTGGTGTCCGGCTCGGATGATAACACAGTGCGGCTCTGGGATCCAGTTACAGGCACTCTACAACAGACGCTTAAGGGCCATACAGATCCAGTTAACTCCATGGTCTTCTCACCCGATGGCCGACTACTGGCGTCCGGCTCGGATGATGACACAGTACGGCTCTGGGATCCAGCCACGGGTGCTCTGCAACAGACGCTTGAGGGCCATACAGATCCGGTTGAGTTCGTGACCTTCTCACCCGATGGCCGGCTGCTGGCGTCCTGCTCGAGCGATAAGACAATACGGCTCTGGGATCCAGCCACAGGCACTCTACAACAGACGCTCGAGGGCCATACACGTTCGGTTGTGTCCGTGGCCTTCTCAACCAATGGCCGGCTGCTGGCGTCCGGCTCAAGGGATAAGATAATACGGCTCTGGGATCCAGCCACAGGCACTCTGCAACAGACACTTAAGGGCCATATAAATTGGGTTAAGACTGTGGCCTTCTCACGCGATGGCCGGCTACTGGCGTCCGGCTCGCACGATAACACAGTACGGCTCTGGGATCCAGCCACAGGCACTCTACAACAGACGCTCGAGGGCCATATTGATTGGGTTGAGACCGTGGCCTTCTCACTCGATGGCCGACTACTGGCGTCCGGCTCGCATGATAACACAGTGCGGCTCTGGGATCCAGCCACAGGCGCTCTGCAACAGACACTCAAGGGCCATATTGATTGGGTTGAGACCGTGGCCTTCTCACTCGATGGCCGACTACTGGCGTCCGGCTCGCATGATAACACAGTGCGGCTCTGGGATCCAGTCACAGGCGCTCTGAAGGAAATCCTGAGCACTCATGGCCTTCTCACGGAGGTTGAATTTTCGCAAGACAGCTCCTATCTCGCCACTAACCTAGGATCGCTCAAGGTCCAATTCACCTATGGCAAGCCTATCGCCGATTCACCAAATATGGACCCACACGTATCTCTACAGAGAGAATGGATAGCTGTAAATGGACAGCAAGTCCTATGGCTCCCTCCCGAAGCTAGGTATTCTTGTTCAGCGGCCAAGTCGAACATACTCGTTTTAGGACATCTGTCAGGTCGGATCTCTTTTTTTGGATTCCGGAAATAACCAATGTCAATGAATTTTTGTTTCCTTAATCCCTATATTTTCAAGTATCTTTACAAAAAAAGGGCCTGGGAGACGGACAGTATTTATTTAGGCATGTCTTTCAAGAACATGCTACTCGTTTCTAGTTCTAATACAGTGGCAAATCCATAGGGCGCGATAGCTAGCTTAGCTAGATCCTTGGCTAGGATGCTTAGTCAGGTGCGAATATATATTCGCACCTCCTGACCTGAAATCTTGAAGGTCAGCGATTAGTTCTGCAATAGATGTGGTCCTATCTTCTTTTCTATATACCTCCCCATTTGTTCCGTAGCGCACCATTCAGCTCGTTACCGGTCCCACGCATAAGAACAGCGCCTTACCGAGCCCTGGAGTTGCCCTCTAATCCGCACTCATTTTCCTGGCTAGCGCCTTGGCAGCGAGGCCAAGAATAAAGAATAGAGAGTAAGGCGGTGAAACTGGATTAGTTAATAAAGATGATGAAATAGGCTGAACCAGTTTGAGAAAAATGGAAATAAAAGGAAAAACCTTTTATGCACTTCACTGTAGTCTCTGAAAAAAGACACCTCAAATGTAGTGAAGCTGCGTATAAAGCTCGAGACAAGATTTAGTTCATATCATTTGCTAATATGTGGAGGCCCATGGGCTATTTTAAGATTCAAGTGTACTCCTCCTCACAAAAGTCGTCGAAAATCCAGTTTTCTTCGATTCTAGCCCTCTCCTCCGCTGTTTCAGCAGCATCAAGAGCGTCTGCTTTTAATTTTCTCTCGCGTTCTTTTGCTTCATCATAGTATGCAACAGGCACCCATCCCTCATTTGCAACTCCAATTGCTTCTTGGCAAGCCTGAAATTGTTTATCAGCGTCAGATTGTTCATGGGCCAGTCGCAGACATTCACTCGACTCGTCATCAGAAAAGAAGATTGGGCAAGGTGATCTCCTATCAAGGGTTACTTCTTCCCAATTTCTTGATACTGTAACTAAATCAGCTTTTAAGGCTATATTGTCACCCTCCCAAGGGTCACTGGCATGGTGAAAAATCCGCCGCCTTAGGGTGTTGAAATGATAGGTTAAGGCATTGTAGTGCTCAGAATTATTCTCCGCAGTCAATTTGACATAGAGATAGTGAAGTTGACGCTTGCGGAAAAGTTCCGTATGCTGGAACTGTTGTATCTCCTCTAATTCATCGAAATTCCTTGGTAAAGAAGGGGTTTGCAGTGATTCTGAGATCTCATCACCATAGTTCTGGAGACTTTGTGGGATGCCGCATTGTAGAAATAATGGGAGAACTGTACTATGCTGCCAATCGATTAACCCATTAATTTCTAGCTTATCAGAAACAAATATATTATTAGGTTGAAGATCGGGATGTCGTATAACTGGACGATGAAGGGCAGAACAATCCCGCGGTATAAGGTGAGGCGCAATTTTTAGATATTTCTCCAGATTCACAATATGTTCGAGGTGGGATTGGGGCTGGTAATCGTACATCTCTCTGCGAAGACGCTGAAAAGGTTGGAGAGGTCGTCCAAATGTTTTGAGATACGCAATCTCTTTTGTGGCTCCGGCGGTGAGAACCGCCAAAGAATCTCGGTCTTTCTAAAGTTAACTGCCAAGGCATTTGTATTTGGATATTTCAACCCGAAGCATACTTACATGGTCCGCGCTCAACCGATAAGTTGAGTCTTTTCCCATACCATAATCCAAGCGAAGTATCGGGGCCAATACAGAAGCGGCGGGTCGAGCTGGGGCTTGGAACAATGGCTGGGTAGTCATGGGCTGGCAAGTCATCGTAGTAATAGAGACTTCCACTTGCCGGGAACTGTAAACCAAATAGACGAGTCTCCAGCTGCACGAGCTTCATCACCAGTGTTATCCTCTCCTGTTCAGACAAAGTAAACCAGATATCACCTAGGTTTTGTCCTTGGACAAGTTCCATAAAGATATATTCTGTACCTGCAGGGTTATCTGCAACGGCAGAGTAACCAAAAATCTTAGGAACTGGAATACCATGAGAACGGAGAAAATCTATCGTTGCAACTTCACTTGCGACCACTAGGAATTTTGGTTCAGTGACAGGATAAGGAATTCGTGCAACAAATTGGAAGCCGTCTCGCATAGTGATCTTGAAACTTCGGTTGAATCCTCCTTCGGCAAGCTTCTCGAAGCCTGCGATGTCGTCTTCCTTCTGCTGAACCGCTAGGGCAGCAAGGCGCTTCAATTCAGAGACGTTGAAAGCACGTCTCCTCTCGCGATGTCTCAACGCGTCATTATAGCTAAATTTGGACATCAGTCGAGCAGTTCAACAGGAAGGAGGTGCTAGCCCGCAACATACATCCATTTTCCGGTCGTGTACTCGAACAATTCGCAAGGTTCAGGCATCTTTTGAACTGTCGAAAGAGCACGTCCGGGTGCTAAGTTTGTCTTGTGGAGGGTGGGGCGTAACTGGAAAAGAAAAGAGAAAATTCTGCCATGTAAACGCTTAGCCATGGTTGGACGAAGGGTTAGGCAGTGGGAGAGTGGACGGGCAGGGCTTCTTTTAAGCACCTGTAGCCCGTGATCATCACACGTCAGTCGCGTCTCAGGAAGTGTTTGACTTAATTGATTTTAATTTGATTTGGTTTGATTACGTCATCCGAACCGTCCCAGCCACCCCTGAAGGAAGCTATGTGGCTTATGTCTTAATCAAACAAGTCGCCAGCTTTGACCTTATGTATATAAATTCGAAAGAAATACATCTTAAGGTAACTAAATGCAGGAAAGAAAAGAGAAAAAAAGGACACAAAAACTGATCGCGATATTTGTTCTGCTGGTGTGCCAGCTACTGTGCATTGCTGCTGCACTGGCTAGTGTTGATTCCTTGGGGATTGGGGACCATAGTTTAAACGAGGAACCCTTCAGTTCTAGATTGAGCCTGTGGCTTCGTCCAATCCCTTCTCGACATCTTCCTTCGAACCATCCTTCTTAACCAGGGCAGTAGCCATAACAGCGTGGGTTCCACCATGATCTTCTCTCCATCTTTTGATAGGAGACGGGACTTTTCCAGCGTTCGGTTGCATCTGGAACTTATGGTACACCACCTCCCCTTTTGTAACCTCCCCATCATAGTCCCATCGCACCCCAAGCCGTTCTTGCTCCGCTTGACCCTTCGGGAAAGTCGTCTGCCCGCGCCCAGCGCTTGGGTTCGTAAATTTTTTCCAGGCATTTCCTTCGACAGCCTTGCTGACGGCACTTTTAACTGCTTTCTTCATCGTGGTATTTCTTGATACAGAGGGTTAACAGGTATGAAGCACTTTTCTGCGTGGAGAACATACTTATTGCGTAGTAGAAAGAGAGATGGTTCGATAGCTATTCAGCCTCGCAGTTTCAGTATTTAATGAGGACTTTTAGAAAGGTAACAGTTTTGTATTTGCAAGGTTCCGGAGATAGAAGCGGGTATAGAAGAAAGTCAAGCAACAATGTACATTAGACGGTAAAAACTACAGTATTTATAATTGTGTGTTATGCGCATGATTTTGAGCTCGGTGCTTTGGGCATGCGAAGCCCCGCGCATGAGCACAGGAAAGCGCTAAACCTGCAGAAGAATGAACATTAATTGAATATTATAATTAAGGATGGTTTCGTGTTGGTCAGCAGCCTCCGTAACTCCAGACGCCGAGAATGGTATCATGTGCAGCAATTGCGATCGACATAAGTATCTCCATTAGTCTGCGCGGTAAGCTTCTGTCCAATAATTTGCCGCCGAGGCAAGTCTATGGCACTCAACAACAACCAATACCACTGGATTTCCGCTGAGCTCTCCTTCGCCTATGCTATTCGCCATATCTAAAGCCAACATCATGCGTACTTTATCACATCACTCGCTCCTGCAGCTCTTGTCGTTTTTGGTAGTGTACGTAAGTTAGCGCCTTCTGAAGTGAGCACTAGCGTACACAGTACCAGCCTATCACATATGAAGCATGCCCTAGACACTCCTCAAAGTGAAACGAGCGACAACTCGCGCGCGGCTGGCCTGAGACATTGTTGACACTCAGCGATCTGCTGCTTTTGTAGAATCTGATGGGATGGCAGAACACAGTAGGGGATTCAAAAAACAAAAAAAAAAGGCACAATGTGACCCTGCTCGAACGTGATGTTTACCGTATGAACGACATTGCATGACCCGCGCATATTCCTGTACCATCCGATGAACAGGGTAAAAGCAATTGGCTGTGGGTGTCCAAATATTAGACGTCGGGTTTATTCTGAACGTCGAAACCGCGCCTTGGTCAATATGCTTTCTATGGGATAGTCTAGATAGTCTGTGCGCCATTCAGGATGGGATAAATGAGTGCTATGATTCATTGACAACCTAACAAGAGTAAGCATGACTTAGGTCCAATTCTCAAGGATAGAGTGAAAGGGCTGAGGCTTTGCAAACAGCGGCCAAGTCTGAGCGTAGAAGATGGGCGTCAAGATGGAAATAGAGATAGAAGTAGAGATAGAAGTAACATAGAAGTAAGATGGAGGAATAATCACTTTTAAATATTGTTTGATTGGTGCACGTCAGCTCTACTACCAAGAAAGAAGGGGAAGATTAGGTCAAATATGCCGGTTGTCTTAAAGAAAGCGGGTTTTTTTCAGGACGTTATTGCTACTCATCTCTGAAAGACTATAGATGCTTAGTGTTTTTATTGCTCTTCTATAAAAAGTAAGTTATAAGCGGACTCTAGTATAAAACAGTCCTCTGCGCTAGCAGATATATAGCTTTGCCTATTGAATATCTAAGCTACTATTTACTTTTTCTTTCCTCTTTCAGTGCAGGAAATTAGGTCTGGTTATTTATGTATTTAATTAAGGGGAATAAACCGAGATAATGATCAACTACAATAACAAGCTGTGGATGATGGGATATGTTATATCGCTACCAGCCTAGCCGCTGAAGTTCCAGAGACAGGTCCGTCTCCCTTTGAAGGCTCCATCAATACCAATATAATAACAGTTGCGTGAACCCAATATTGGGTGAAGTCAAGGAGTGCGTGTCCGATAGAACACGATTAGAGAACAGTATCTTTTTTTATATCGGTCAGCTAAGAAGCAGCTTCCCCAGCCTGGCATTCAGCGGCATTCAGCCGAGCAGATCGAGTACTAATTTAGTCAGGTCTTTGCTGTACGGAATGTTAGGTCTCTGCAGGTGCGTTGGTCAAGAATTTCAAAACGCAGAAGGGCGAATAATGGAATGGGGCGACAATGTTTCTAGTCCTAGTCATCTTCGTGGGGTTCAAGAATACTCGATATCACCCACAATGCGGCCGCGGTTTATCACAAGCTTCACTAGATGATGCCGCGTGCAGAATTCAATTATAAAAAGGGCCGCTTCCATCCTACTACTCTTTCTACCTATGCCTCGTTATATCCAATATCTCTGTTTAGCATTGCTTCTCTTCAATCCTGTTATACAGCCACAATGCCTCAACCCGTCGAAGCGCCTCGTCAACGCTGGGATCCATCAACAATCTGCGAAATCATAGACCCTAGTCAGCACTGCACCTGCATTGGAGTCGCCAAAAATGGGGATGCGTGTAGGAACAAGGTGTCCAAAGAATCCCGTGAAATAGCCTCTCACAGACTGGAAATCCTAAGTATGTGTCCTATCAATGAATATCTCGTTTCAAAGCTGCAGGAAATTGCCGGCCTCCTCCTCTGCAAGCGGCGACATCAAGACCAGGCGACTTCCTTGAGCGAGCGGTGGTGTACGCGTCTGGGCCTCTCGCCAGAGCAAGCACCCATACAAAATCCAGCTCCCTCACACTCGTCACAACGCCGTCATACCCGGAGCGACCGGGTCCCGACAACAAGGGCGGAGCGCCGCATATCTGGAAGATCAACAAGCCTGCCCACTACCCACCAGCAAAGAGAGGAAGTCACTGTCGCCATGGTTCAGGAGAACCAGATACCATTCCATGTGTCATCCACCCGGCCAGCGGTGGTGACCGTCTCGGCGGCTTCTGGGCAAACCGGGTCCGTTGTGTTCCGCTCTTTTCGTAAGGGCCGTGACATCTCAGATGTGGAGTGTGGCATCTGCCGCGAGCGTCACTCCGAAGACACGGTATACCTTAACTGTGAGGAGTGCGCGGGAGAGTTCCACTGGCGGTGCATGGAGGGCTGGCTCATGCACCGCTCCCCTCGGTCCAACTTTAGCTGTCCTAATTGGTATGAGACCTAGGTATAATGTCGTGGCTTCGCAAAATTGTGGCTAACATGCTTTCTAGTCGGCAAGACCGCCTTTTCGATGGATTTCACGCCGCACGCCCGAGGTCATCCTTAGATGCAGCCAGCGAGGCCTCGCAGTCTGCTACATTGCCGGCCGCTTCTAATTCGCCCCGGAGGGATGAGCTATCAGAGCAGGCCCCGGCTGAACCGGAATTGTCGTCAGAATCGTATGGTCCGTCGCCCATGGAAGGGGTTCGCCGTTCTATGCGGCCCACTCGGCGCCCGGAGTACTTTGTCCCATCTTAGCCCGAGACCCGGGCATGAAGACTGTTGAAGAAATAGTATTCCAATTAAGAACAGTCATAGTTTTTTGTACAGCAATATTTCTTTGATGAAATGTAGGAAGACCGTCCAATAATCAAGTGCAGACAGCGCACACTGTTCTGCGAAAAAGTGAACTTCGTGTAGAAATTTTGACAATGCCCAGTTTCTGAAGGACGTACTGTAGAGGTCATATTAAGTATACTTATATTGGGTATAAAACTTAAGTCAGGATGCACAAAGCTGTTTTCGCTCATGTGCCTCTTCGTAATTGAATTTGTTCGACTACCTTCGCCGCCGCTTTACCGGTCGCGGGTCTAATTGAGAACAATGGAAGTCAATAATCAAGGCCCTGTTTAGCTCGGTACTCCACAGAATATTTTCTGGCCAAAGGTACGGAGGATTATAGCGGCCACTCCGCAACAACAGGTCTTATCAATTTCTGCCGGCAGAATGGATAACCATAGACTTGCTTAGTTTCACCACCAATTTGGCTACTAGTCCTGAGCACCACGTAGAGGTGCAAGTCTTGCTCAGGTGCCGTATACAAACCCTGTACGACTAGGGGGGCAGATGCTGGTGCTGATGATGATGTACAACTGTGCAAACTAAACTAATAAAATATGTACGTACCTATTCAATTTCAGGCCATTCTTCATTTTCCTCTGGATCCAAGTTGATTGGATCATTAGGATGGTCACCTTCTTCAGGATCCAAGTTGATTGGCTCGTCCAAATCAATGATCTCTGCGTCAACATTGATTGGATTATCCTGAGAGGAACCGAGACTCCGTGTATGCCGGCCGCCACCCCCCATTCGGGAACCTTCTCTTAAACCATCGAGAGAATGCCAAAACTCATCTCGTACAGAGCACTGACTTGCTTTGTCAGGCCATTTGCAGTTGGCGCAAGCTCCGCCAAATGCACCTGGTACCTGGCGACATTCGGGAAACACCAGTCTACCTTGTCCACTGCGGCAACGTGTACAAGGTACAGCTAACCGGCGTCCACGAGATTGTATGAGTATGGCATTGACGTACGAGGGCCGATGCATCTGGATTTGACGTGCAGATATCCTGCCGCAGATAAATGCCACGTCCTCCCCTGGAAGGGAACGAAGCATACGGCGTCCCTCGTCCGTATGTACAAACGGGGCAAGAAGGTCAAGCCTGCTGGTAGGCAGGATTGGATTTTGGCCAGGCGGGAGGTTCTCGTACATACGGCGGAACCATCCTTCAAGAGTAAAAGCAGGGACAGCAGAACGCTGGTTACTATTATGTACAAAATAACGTGTTAGTACATAGAAAATCAGACATGTAAGTTAGATATGAAAACTCAGCCATTTTATCGCCTGTACACGTACGCAGACATGGTGGTTGGTGGTGGGGGGCGCAGTGATGGTGGTGGTGGTGGTGTTGTTGTTGTCAGAAAGAGGTGAGGCTATCTAGAAATTTTTAAGTAGAAAAAACAAGAAACACAACATTGAATTAATCTGCCTTAGGCAACCGTACGACTAAGCAATAAAAAGCTATTCTCTACTAATAAATGGTCCATACTGCTGAATTCGGTTCATATCTTCCTCATCAATAACATGCCTTCTTCTTGTCCGATAGGGAATTGTACCCAATATTGAAGATGATTCGCTTGCAGCACGTTTTCGAGAATCTTGTACAGCCTCAGAGGATCTCTCAGATTGTGTAGAGAGAAAAGATTGTACAATACCATCATCTGCTTGATAAATAGGGGAAGGTATTCTTTCCTCTTTAATCTTATCCTTGATCTCATCCTTGATCTCTTTCTTGATCTTTCTTTTCTTCTTGACTTTGATCTTCTCTTCAACAGGAATAACATCCTCGTCCAGTGTAATCGTCCGTTCTATGACCAAATGAACCATGTACTCCTTTTCACCAACAGTTGTACGAGATTCAAACCACTTTGAAAGAAGATCCTCAACTGCTTGCCGTGTATCCACAATTGGACTCAAATACATCGGAGACTTTCCTTTGATATTGGTTGCCAAGCGGTAGATATCATGTCTTTGTGGATTGTACAATTGCCGCATGCTTTCAGACATATCTTTCAGGAGGTCTTGATGGATAAGATCATGCAACGATTCGATTGTACGAGCAGGGATTCCTGTTTTAATACTCTCTATTGTACATTAGTATTCTCCGTACAAGATATCAAGGGCTAATCATACCTATCTGCTCTAGATGTCTTGTGATTTGGATATCTTGTACATCGATTGTCATAAGATGAAATGTAAGGATAATCTTAAAGAAGAATAGACGACGTGGTGTTTGGCTCTGTCTTGATGTTACAGTAGCTCCTCGTTGGCCTGATAATAAACGAGATTGGGATGTACGAGAGGCAAAGGATGGAATCCTCTGGGGTACAAACAATGCAGTATCTGGATGAGAAGAGGAGGAAGGAGATGAGGTTAGATCAATAAATTCAAACGACATCTTGACACTTGACAGTCAGTATGTACGAGAAAATAATAGTCTGATGGGACATAGTATTCTTATAGAGAAGAAAGTATTTTTTAGACTTTTTTGTATAAAGAAATCTAACTTTTTCTTTGTACAACACTATTCTATCTCGGGATTTGAACGTTGGCCAGCTGTTGGTCGGGATGATAAGCCAAGAAATGGCTCAACAAAGAGATCTATATGAAAGCTAATAATCTCTCTTAGCTCCAAATAGATTGTACGAAAAGGGGCTGCCTCATCCTCTGGCCGAAGTGGTGGTGGCTTTTCAGGGTCAAAGCCAATCCCCAGCAATGCTGTACGGCAGAATTGAAGAGTCTCTGCTGGCAGATACTCATCAATATCTATATTGATTAGTATTCAGTATGTACAGAAGATATCTAGAGATTACTTACCAAATCCATGTACAGATTGTCGTTGGACATCCAGAACTTCTTGTTTAATAGGAAGCCCGTAGTCTTGTACATCTTGTTTTGGATGATGATAAAGCATATATGGTTTTCCAGCAACAGAATTGGGCCGATTCCGTTGCTTCCGGATTCGATGGACATTCCAAAGTTCTACATAGCTATAAATCTCTGTACGAATCATAGGCATGTAGATACTTAGTAAGGCAATCTGATCAGCAGTACAGCTTTTACTGAAAAGACCTTCATCCTTCAGTGTACGGAAGTATGTCTATTTTATTAGAAATTCATCTTGTACAGAAGTAGAATAACTTACCCGCCATTTATAGAGTGCACTTTTTGAGAGTTGCTCCCACCAAGCCTCGATCCTTTGATTCTCGGTACTTCGTCCTTCTATCCAGCAATCAGCTAGCTGAATAGAAGGGTCGTACGCCTGCTGGAGCTGTAGATAGATATTCTGGAAACGACCTCTTTCTGAGCCATGATCAGATCGAATTTTTTGGGGTTGTAGCTGTACAGTTTCAACAATGTCTAAAAACTGATTTAAGACACTTAGAGCTGTACGAGCAGTAATACCACAGTAAATCCAGATAATATATCGAGAATAGGCATCTATTCCTGCATATATTTCAATCCCGTACGGCTCAAGCTTCATATAACCATCCACTGACCAAATATAATTTGGTCCAGGTACAATATATTCTCCTCGTTTGCGCTGCAGCTGATAACGACGGGCAAAGACTCGATCAGGGAATATTGTACGATAAGCTTGAAAAAGACGCGCTCTTGATATAATTAGTATAATGTACAAGTGTAGGAAGGAGTCAAGTTTTACCGAGTAATAATATGCCCTTTTGTACGCATATGCTGGTGGAGTAATCCTCTACCAAATCCTTGAATCTTGCCTTCCTCAGATTCCTCGATAAGAGCTTGTAGGATAGCTTCAGTTTGACACTGTCTCTCAAAAGGAGAATCAGTGCGGCGTACAAGTCCAAGACTTTTACGCATACGTCTGAGCGTACGAGGTGATAGAGTCACTCCTTCCTGATGTAAAACATAAAGAATATCTTTATCTTCAAGACCAACCTGGAAAAAGAGTACTTTTATTCGTGCCTGTACATCAGTATTGATACTGACTGTACGATCCTGATGTAGTAAACCCCATTCTTGAAGACGTGATTCAAGCGTACGCTTGCTGAGCTGAAGGTTGAATGACTCTTTTAGATAATCTTGAATTGCAGCCACTGGCTCATTTCTTTGGTACAAAGCCGTAATCTCAGCCTTGTACAACTCAAGATCAATGGCTGGACGAGGCATAGTTATGTACGATAGTTGTATACAAGAATCAAAGAGGTAATTAGATGATTAAAGTAATCTAATAAAGAAAGCGGTTGAGAAAGCGGTAAATGGACTTAGTCGGGGGAAATGTTGTTGCGGAGTGGCCGCTATAATCCTCCGTACAAAGGTCCCGGTGTAATACTCCTAAAGACCGAATCTGTTTCTTGGACCTTGAAACCTCTCGTCTGGCTACATCGTTAGCCTGGATATTTTTAATATGTTCACCCCCCCAAGCCATGAGCAGCATATAGCGGATCTTCCTGGCTCCATGGAGGAAGTAGGTCTTGGCCAGATCAACTGTGCCGAGAAAAACAGGGACGGCAGATCCTTGAACCTTCGAAAGTATGCGGTAAATATCCGCTTCACGCTTCACTTCGTTCCAGTGATAAGATGTGGTTCCTTTACCGACGACTGTATATCCATATGCAGTGCAGGTTATCTTGAAGGGTACTCTAGATGCCCCACAGCGTCCTATGGGCGTGCAGTCGCGGTCGAGATTTTCATCCAGCTGCTGTTTGATACATTGAACCAAGCTCTGGGCATCGAGGAGGTGTCGACTGTTGTTTCCACCCTGCTGATGAAGCATAACATTCGGGCAATTTCCATCCAGCTTGCCCCCTTGCTGTAGGCCAAGCAGACATCGCTGGGTACAAAATTGAGCTCTGTGGTGACGCCGGCTGCTTTCATTAAACCGGGAGCCCGTCTGACGTGCGGGTCGTTGAACGGATGGCGATAATGGAGACGATGAGACCTGGCTGAAGCCACGCTTCCGCCCACCGGGAGCAGAATCAGTATCGGAATCTGGAGAATCCCCACGGTCTACTGTATCCGGGGCATATTGAACTCGAGAGTGAGTTGGTATTCGACGTCCTTTCGTGGGAGACTCAATAGGAGAGGACGGTGGCAGATATTCCGAGACAGTGCGCCCAGAGCTCTCTGAGGGACTATATTTCGAACCCGGTGGGTGCTGCCGTAATTCTCTTTCTGGAATTTGCGAGCGAGTATAATCAAAACTCGTCTCCTAAACTGGTATACCCGGCTCTGTATCATTTCGCTACGCCTGGTCGCGAAGTCGCGCGCTAAAGCTCATGAGACACAGACATAATACCCGTGCAATAGCCGTCAGTGGCTGCTCGAAGCTGCAGTCATTATCTAGATCGATCTCCATGTTTGGCTCACAGAGGTGGTAGTATAGGGTGCTTGGCTCATCGCAAGGGATATGTAACAGAACCAGCGCAAGTCCGTTACTCAAGTAGGAGTACTTAAGTCCCTCCTGGATCATCACATGGTACTCTTGGGTCACAGCAGATCCTGTCAGCCAAGCTGCATTGTGTTCCAGTTTCGCGGGTTCCTCGGTTGGGACAGAATCAGGCCGAATAACCTCTTTCCAAAAGTCCATCGGCCGTAATCCTGCGCGAAGGTTTTCAATGGATAGCTTGTGGGGTGGCTTGTACTCAACTGTTGTTAGAAGAGTATTATGGCCACCATCGACTCGGTGAATACAAAATTGATCTGGTTTTGAACGCTAGGAACTCGACAATTCATTTCGTTAAAGATGGCTAGCTTCGACGGGATCAAGAGCATTCGCATGATTCTCGAACATAACTCCATCGCCCAGCCCAAATTCATCTCAAGCGGCTGGTATCTTGCAGAGCTACAATAATATCACGAACATAGTTCTCCACACCAAATCGTTCATAGCTCTGCAGATCCTGCTCACTGCTTATTGGTCTTTCATCAAATCGTTTACCCAAGTCCTCCAGCGCAAGGCGCGGTGAAAATCGCTGTTCCGCAGCCTTCCCTTCAGGTTCCAGATAGGTGCAAACAGGCCGGTAAATCTCCTGTTGCCTAACTGCACAGTCTTCCCAAGGTAGAAGGCGTCGCGGGCAGTATTTCCCTGTTGGCTGCGGTATTTTTCCTGTTGTGGATATAGACGGCGATGCGGCTCGTAAAGGAAGCGAGAAAAGGATATGGCAGTCACGGAGAAGTCCTAGAAAGGTGGTGTGCCGCGTTAGTTCTCTGCCCTGATCTCGTTCCTCTTCTGCACGCCTTCTCTCCTCTTTCTCCTGTTCCCGTTCTTCCTCTGCCTTCCGCTGGCGTTCTTCTGCTTCCTTCCTCCGCTCGGCTTCTCTCAGAAAAAGCGCCTTATAATCTGGTGAGCTTGTGCTATCCATAAGTTGTACGGAGATAGTGAAATGGTATTGGTTTCGATTGGCTCTTGACTAGGCAGGCATGATAAAACGGCGACGCGTAAATAGGCTCCCAAGTTGTCAGGGATAGATAGCAGAAATATTATAGTTAAGTAAATAGAAAGTACAGTGTAAGCTGCTAATATTATACATGGAGGCAATGACGTGTTTCTAGGAATGGAAACTCTGCCCAGCGGTTTGTTTTGGATCGAATTCCAGAGATAGAGAATGGAGACTTACGATCACGTGAATGTATTATGACGGAGTACAGGCCTTGTTGGTACAGAATCACCCAGACAGCATGTATTGGCTTTCTCTGCTTTTTGTTCAGTGGGTACCCATCTTCTATCACATTTCTGAAGACTAGTCTAAAGTTTGGAATTAATCCTGACCTTCTTGACTTTACTTCTTTCTCGCGTGACTTTTATTATTCTAGCCTCCCAGCCTCATCCTCCAGCCTCATCCTCCAGCCTCATCCTCCAGCCTCATCCTCCAGCCTCATCCTCCAGCCTCATCCTCCAGCCTCATCCTCCAGCCTCATCCTTCAGCCTCATTCCATCCACACACCCCATACTTAGACTGAGCAGTTCTCTGTCACTGCTGCAAAAGCCTTGAGGGCAGTCTCCTTGTGGTTTCCAAACATCTTATACTTGTCGCATCGCACCTCCTCCTCTGTTGCCCATGCAAAATTTTGGTGCTCCTCAGGATTCAGTCGTATAATGTCCTCCCATTTCAGTACAGGCTGAGACGCACGTTGGCTACTTCCGCGTGATTCAAAAGTTTCAAGCTCAGAGACCTTGATGATACATGGAAGGCCAACCCAATTGTAGTCTTCGCGTCCCTTTGACCGTGTCCAGGTTTGAGTCGGGAGCGTATGAGTGACTTGGGACAGTTGTAACCCGGTCTCTTCCCCAACCTCTCGCTTTAGGGCATCTCCCGGTGTTTCGTCCTGATCTTCGGCAGCCCCACCGGGTGGCTCCCAATACCCAGGTCTGGTATCGCAAAGAGCGCGTTCAAGAAGAAGGATACGAGGTTTGCGTAAAACCCACCAGAAGATATGGGCACTAACTCTGATGTAGAAGGCAGTGTGGTGTAATCTAAATTGACCACGCGATTCTGCGATGCGTAAAGCCGATAAGTCCGTTTCGCAATGAAGATCGAATGGTAACCTCGTCACGTTTATCACCGATGGCAGCATACCAGAGGGCACACTCGTGGAGTTCGTACTGGACGCCATTTGAACTTGAATGTGACTGAGTGCTCTGAATTGATAGCATTGGGTACTCGCCCCTTGGGAAAAGCTCTGGCCCTCTTTATACGTTCTATCCTGGGACAAACAGCCGCCCTGGTCTTAGCAATACGAGGCACGCCCAGTGCATGTATTGGAGGCAGCCTGGCGAAGGAATTCCCTGACCTAAAACTTTGACGGTACATGGATTACGTGGCCTTTTACTGATGTGCTGTCATTGAATAGAGGAGGGGGGAAAAAGCAACAAAGCAAGAAAGAAAGACAAGGAAACCGTGCTGCTCTCCAGCTGCGATAGAATGGTCTCAGGCAGTCTTTGGTGCATCGGTAGCATGTCCGATTCCAGTAGACTATCCGGGGTGTGTTCCAAACAAGTGACACGGTAATTCTGTGAGAGGATACTGCTAGCGGATGTCTTCTGTAAGAGGATGATCCCTATCTCATTTTTTTACGCTTCCCCACACACTGAGAGTGATAGGAACCTCCGACTCCAGAATGAAGCGAGTGCACCAAGCCGCTAAGCCACCGAGCACCTACTATTGCGCAAAAGTGGGTAAGAATAGAAGGGGATCTTGCGGAGAACGTTGACTCAACATTATGCGTAAGACCACCAAGGCACCAATAAAAAAGTAGTGGCGAAATATGGGATTCTGCTTTCCGATACTTTTGCCTTCAGACTTAGCTAATTATCGAGTTTCCTATTGTTTACTATGACGTAAAACACGTTCATATATGATAGGCTGGCTAGTTATCATATAATCCTAAAGAGGAAAGTAGTCCCAGCACGTCTAACTTAACACTGTTACACATATAGGGCGGCAGTTCACCATCCTCCTCTGTATCCCAAAATTCCTGCAAGTCTCCAAAGTGTATACAACACCAACACTCGGCTAATAATGAAAAAAGGTATCTGTAGCCTTTCAACCAACTATTTATGTTATATCCAGAATGTTGATGTGTGTATGTTTTGAGAAGCTCAGTGATTGTCTTAGCGGTCAACCTGAAATATACCACGGCATGTAGATCAGCAGAAGCTGCAGTTGCCTCAATGTGGACAATTCTATAGCGCAAGCCGTGGGGGTTTTCAAGCATCACCGAACAAAGAGTCCATACAATAGCTGTATTCACTCGAGGTTGGGCGATATTGCCGTTCTGTTCCATCGATAGGGCTCTGATAATATGTATTGTAGGTGGTGGTGCACTTCATGAAAATGTTCAGGATCAACAGTTGGTTGAAGGTGGCGTTGGCGCAGGCTAACCCTTGCAGGTGGAAAAATAAGTATATTGCATATAGAAATAGTTTCTACATAAACACGTACCAAAGCTTTGATCGAAGTTATAGGCTTAATACAACTATATAAACATCCAATGATAGGAATGTTTAAAATGATTGAGAGGCAGGGTTTTGTTGAAGTGGTGTTGCGTCTTTTAAGTGTTTAGCGATTGCTTAAAATGAGCGCGTTTATACCAGTTTGGTTGTGTTAATCCATAAGGCTAAAGATCTTAGCTCTTGTATATTGCGATCTACAATGGATAAATATTTAGATACAGTCTTTTGCCCCACTAAAACCTTGAGAGATAATCACTGAATGGGTTGTCCACTGACTGCCTTCAGGCTACATCAATCATGATGCTGGTTATTGACAGTTATTAGCTTAGGGACGTGTATTATATTATACGATGGTACTTACAGGACGCTATATCAGAAGGCGAAAGATAGCCGTCTTTCACGTAGTTCGCAACAAGCCCCCCTCTGTAGTAATTAGTAAGAATAGGATGGGAATGATATGACAGAACTCACATAAAGCCACAGCAACTATGTATTAGATAGGGCCGGTCCTTGCTAAAGACCTCATATGCGATGTCTTCCAAAGTAGGACAAGTATAATGCATCGTATATGTGGTAAAGTTCTGAGTTTCCAGGACATGGTTCTCAAGCCATACTAGTCTGTTGCGTTTGTTTTCCATACGTAAAAACTTGAAGTGATTAACGGTCAGGCTAACGTTGCGTTTATCGTACTTGAATGTTAAAACATAGTGTTGGTTGCAGTAGTCACAGGAAAGAGAGGAAACCCGAACAGAGTCTACCTTGGGCCAATCGCGGCGACCCATTGCGAATTGGAAGGCGTCCATTTTGGAAGTGTCCATGTTGGAAGTGTCCATGTTGGAAGTGTCCATGTTGGAAGTGCCCATGTTGGAAGTGTCCATGTTGGAAAGGTTTATGGGAACAAAACAGCTGCTCCAGAGGAAGCTTGTATATTCCTATCTAGACAAAGCCAGAGCGGCTATATATGGATTCGATGTTCTAAAAAGAGCTATAGACAGGCCTCTTATATATAGATCATAAGACTTGCAGATTGTTCCACTCCAAATAGTTCCCAGACTGAATTTGGTACCCATTCACGAGCGGTGTCTAGCTTGCGTTGGAGTGATATTCGACTAGTTTCAGCAAGGTGTGAAGCGCCGATGACTAGAGGGCAGGAGATCATATGGTCTTCCCCAGGGTTCTGTTGGATGCGAGCAGAAAACAAAATCCTTCGCTCACTCACGGAAAAGTCGTGATATGCCGTGAAATAGGAGATTCCAAAGTTAATCTCTGCTTCAACCACGTCGTATATTCTGCTAGGCAGGGGTGGAAGCTATAAAAAACCAGTCCTTAACGGGTAATACTCGAATTCAAGACAAAGATCACCTACTACTAGAAGCGGGGGTGGGCTAGGGAGTGCGATAATTTCTCCACTACTCATGAAACTTGGTGGTCGATCCCTGCGCAAGGTTGGTGTGATCACCGCCCTGGCCTCTTCTGCTGGACTCACTGGTGAAGCTGGTTTGATGGGCTGTATCTTGGGAGTTAAGGAGTAATTGTACTCTTTTGGAACAAAGCCGTATTGCTGACCCTTCGTTGACACCGGCAGGTTTGGCTGGCCGTTCTCATAGGCTAACGGTCTTGGGGGTTGATACTCCGAAGAGCCACTCCGTGGTTCATCATAAACGACAGCACCACCTGCGAAATGGCTGTTCACACCCTGACCACCATCGTCCCAGTCCGTCAAATCTTCGGAGCCGCATCGATTGGAGCAGAATTGCTTGAACCATGGTGGGATTATTACATACGGAAACATGTCGCCGAGGCAGGCCATACTGTAAAAAAGAAAGAATAATAAGGCTGTAAGTAGGAGAAGCACAGATCACCAGTATAATCTTAGGATTAAACCAATTTGTCGTATGAAATGATATGCAGCGAAATGGCCAAACCATCTTGGCTTTATAAATACAATACTTTAATATTATACGGGAGATTATAAACCTGGAAGCCAGCATGCCTCATGCTTATACAGATGGATAACCTTCCAAGAGAAGTAGGGCTCTAAACCAACCATGTTTTGATCTTTGTGTAACTAATGGCGAAATGCTTGCCAAGTCCCAGAAAGCGACCCTGCAAGTCAACCCAAAGTGTTTTATCTCGTACCTATTGGAAGCGCCACATCTCTTGCATATAAACTATACCCTTTTCACTTGTTTCCTGTCAGGATGAAGCAGGAGATATTGCACAGTATGTAGCGCATACGGTTGCTTCAGCATGCCAAACTTATTCACGAGTTGTAGTTTGGACCCACAGTAGAACTGCGCGTGCTGCTTTCCGCAACCTCCATTTTCTCCTATACTGCATCCCTGTTCCTCTAAGACTAAAATGTTGTAGTTGTGCAGCATAAAGCCTAAACCCATCACACGCGATTATAAGGATGTGTAACAGTTTACTGCTAATTGGCTGGCTGTGTGAAGAAGCCATTAATAACGACTTCACTGTTCTCACTATGGGTGGGCAGGAGATTGGAACATGTAATTTCCGGACAACACAGCAGACGTGGAGAATTACGGGCAAAGGCGCCCGATTTGGGTTAAGCGAACACGGGCCCTGGCTTAGAAATGTTTCGAGAGCTAAGGAAATCCGATTGCTTGTCGAAATCAGCTTGTGTCAGGTATATTTCTGAATTGGTGCCCAAGGGTCTCGTAATCTTCAATCACGTGTGAAGGTCGCTCAGGAGCCTCTCCGTACCCCGCCATACAATCATTTTAACCCCTCATTACCCAACTCTCCTTCCACCTTGAAGCAAATAACTCACTAACTTCAACGGGAACACGGCCTTAATGATGTCGCAGATAACATCGAACAGGCCACATTTGTTTGAGGACGACTTACCCGAAAGTGCGAACACGGAACGAAAGATCTTCGCAGAATGGGCATCTTCAGTTCCGTTCGAGAAAAAAGCGGATGATTTTCAAATTCACAATTCAAAAGAGTTAGACACCAAGATAGTTCCCTTCTTAAGGTCACTCAACCTTCTTGACAAGGTATATAGTATCCATTTAACTCAGAACGGGCGACTAACAAGAGACAGGGGTATTCATTGGTACAGATACCGGGGCCGAAATATGCGCCATTCCACCACAGCAAAGGCGATGCGTTTATCATTCCAATCGAGATACTTGGCAATAGCCCCAGCGCCTCGGGAAAGCCCCTCCAAGAAGGAAAGCGACTATATATGAAGGTAAACCAAGAAGTAAAGATCGAACCAAAGTTGCGCCTACTTTTCATCTTGCTCTAGCGGACAGATTGTACGAATTATTATGCGGGAATAGTGGGGATGGAAGAACCCTCATGTGGGGTAGGACTTTGTCGGAAGGTTTGAGACGGCCTAGAAACATCACTTGGGAATGAAGAACACAGAGGTTGACGAGGCAATTGTGATTGAGCTGAAACACTGGAAGGACCCCTGGAAAATAGACTGAGCTCGTGTGACTCACTGTATGGATTGGGGTTTCCAGTCAAGACGCAATTAGCATTAGTTGTATTTCTAGAGAATTGAGCCAAATCGTGTGACCCTGCGTTTGGCAACATGCCAGCCCCGCCAGGTCTAGCCTGGAACTCAATGAGTGAAGGATGTAATGGCATTCCCTGGCTGTTCGATTCGACTCGTGGAAGGGTAGAGAAGGTCGTGAGTTCATGAGAGTTTATGCTGGGAACATGAGAAGGGGCATGCGTAGTCTGTAGCGGATCTCGTCGTCCCCGTTTTGTTGTTTGCGAGATCATTTTAAAATCTCCGGTCATGTTTTCAAACCACTTCGAAACATCATGCACCAACATGAGGGTTTTATCGCCTTCGTTGCCTTTAAGTAAGGCTTCTCCCAGTGCTTGTAGTTCCAGATTCGAGATAGTTTGGAACGAAGCGGCTTCAAAAATTGTTACCAGAGCAAGTATTCCCCGGGTGGCTCTTTTTTGTATAGGCGTGGTGGAGACTTCCTCCATTGACCTCAAGAATAGAATCTGAGTGATCCCTCTTTGGATTCCCTTCCGGACAACGTTATGATCTGATTCAGGATATCCATGTTCCCTGACGAATCGAGTCATTTTTCCGGCACATCTGGCACTAACAGTTCCGTTTTGGCCTTCGGTCCTAGCAACTCGGATCTCGTCATATAGGGTGTCCACCCTAGACTTCCAACCATTCTCAATCTCCCAGGCAGTGAATTGTTCAGCCAGAGATAATTGACTGAGACCTTTCAGAAGCTTCTGCTCTTCGCTTGGTGTTTTATTGCCGTCAACTTGTTTCAAATGATCAACTCTTTTATCTGCGAACTGTAGCTCTTGCTCGTTTTGGAGGATGTCAGAAAGTGAAGCTTTGGACTCGCAAAATTGTATAATATTAGGGAGTCGCTTCGCTACCAATCTGGTGAGCTTGGCAAAAGGAGATTCTCGGATGGTCTCTCGCTTTCGCTTTTTCGTTGTGTTCTCCGAAGAGTTTGTCTTCGACAATACAGCGGGTTCTGAGCCTGATACGGTGACGGGTAAGTTGATAGAATCTTTTGCATGAACAGGTAAGTCTATAATTTCCGAAGAAGCATCTGTCTGAGGGATCACGGTCTTAGGAATGACGGCATTTTCCGAAGATCCATTACCGTGTTCCACATCAATGCCATGTAAAAGGTGCTCATTTTCATTCCGGCTAGTATTGAGCAAGCGTCCAATTTGAACCAAAGTCTGAAGTGCTAGATGACGATGAGCATTGAGAATGTCACCGGGAGTATTGCAGAGCAAGTTCAAGGCAGATATAACTTCAGTTTCTTGCGGTGCCATAGCGAGTCTCCTTGACCTTTGGACCGCGAGATGGGTCCCCACAGATATATTTTAGTAGAAGGGCGTACGAGTGAGCGGGGGAAGGAAATGTCGCACACGAGAAAATGGAACTACCAATCGAAACACAGCTGTCTGGCCAGCGGCCAGACAGCTGTGTTTCGATTGGTAGTTCCCGTTCCGTAATTCGTTTTGCATGGCCGAATATCTGAGTCACCCCTCAATGACCGAAGTACTCGGAGCACGGTGGGCCCACTAAGACGATCTTTCCGCTCACGACCAGCTGCTCTTCCAAACACTCGCCAGAACAGTAGTTACAAGGCCCGGCAGAACGCAGCCTGCAGTGCAAGGATCACTCGAACACGTTTTCCTGTCAGCCAAAAACCGTTCATTGCTGCTGGACCTCTTTACACCGCTACTCCTTAGAGCAAAACAAATAATTCAACGAGAGTTAAATCAATTTCGAGGGCTTTCCGAAGTAAGATGGCCTGGATTTCACAGGGATTCCCGCCTTATTCAATATTTATTAGCGTTGATACCTTGTCAAGCAGAGGATAAAAGTAATTGCCTACTGTAATACAAGGATGCCCAAGTTAACATACGCATTTGGAGTATTGATATTCTTTTAAGAAAGGTACAACAGAAAAACATAGTAAATACTCTAGCTGCGTTTTTTCACGTGTTTAATTCCCTCCCTATAAATCCAAAAACTTTACTGTAGTCTTTTAGTTCTGTATATATTAGATCGTGCTCTAGCGCAGCCTATGAAGTCTATCCTCGCACGACCTTACAACCTATGGTCTTCTTGGAACCTGCGTGATGGGAATAGACAGGATAGGTTGTCGACAATAAGGTGCGAAAGAAAAGAAGGCAAGTGTTCCTTCATTTGGGCGCTCATCCGAATACATAGTCGTTCCAGTCTCAAGGTTGTATGGATTGGCAGCGTTTATACATGGAAGACCATCTGCTGCTGTCCAGTTTCTGGTTGATTTATCCCCCCTTATATCCCACTCCAAGCGAAACTCCAATCCTGCGTAGTCAAGCCCAACAACAAACATCTTCTCTACACACGCGCTCGAAACCGACATTAACAAATCAAATACCTTAACATCGACACTTTCCCCACGTATATTCTCGCATGTAGTAATGGGGCCATTGCACGGTACTAGGTCCTGATCATCGACATACTGTTTAAGAATAAGTCCTTGATCGATGATCTTACCAAGCTTGCAATAGGCTCTTTGACGTCTTGCATAGTTTTGCGCCCTGTGACAGACGCGAACCAACCTTGAGGCTCGCTTGGTAATTGTTTGCGACTTGGGCGGTATTGCTATGACCCATATCTCCAATCGATCACGGTCGCAGCTCCTTTCTGTGTAGTATGCTTCTGGGTCCATGATACGTTGCATCAATAATCTGCAATCAGGGCCCAGGAGGAGGATCTGGCACTTGTCACGTATCCAAGGATCAAAGGCCCGCATTGAGGGATCTATATCCCGTAATGGATGAAGGAAACGACGATAACGCTGGTAAAGCGAGGTCGAGGATTGAATTTGAAGCGCTACAAGCAATGAGCTGACATCGGACGCCGATAGGGCCGTCATCAAGAATTGAGCTATTTCATAATAACCCTCGTGCGTAAAAATTGTCGGAAGATATTCAAGTGTCTCTTTCGTGGCATCCGAGTATTGAGGCGTATTGGATGGGGACATTGTTGCGAGTACCGTATATCGTGGTGATGGGGGTCACGATGGGATAATTTATATAACTAATTGGAACAGGGCAAACCTATCAACAAGAGAGGATTGAATAAGAAGAAAACCACCTATGATCCAGTTAGACTATTTATGCACTCAGACATCGGTTGTAATTAATATATCTAGTAAACGAACATTCCATGTAAGCATTCCAGTCCATTACTTATAGAGAAGAAGCAGCTGTAGAATCAAGAATCTTGTTTTAAGCTCTAGTAGGAACTGGAATAAATAGTTTACTTAATCTGGTACAGGATTAGTATCTTTATTTATACTATTGATTTTATAATGTCTACTGCTGAGTTGCATTCTACTAAATCTATGACCTTTATACTACCTACTCCATTGGATAGAGTATTATACAATATTGTAAACTTGGGTGATCTATTGATATCGTTAGTGGGGTGCCAAAAGCCGCTCTCATTGCACGTTAAGTTGCTCTGCTCACAACACTGCGAGAGACCTTAGGAGTTACCTCAGCAAGGTTCAGGCCCTCAGCTACATAAGCTCTTATAAAATGCTTTTTAATCTATACAGATCCACATACGGCTTTTTACAAGGAATAGAGGTGCTATATATTTAGACTGCGGCAACATCCTCAATATCTATGGGTATCCTCATTGAGGATATAGTATATGGCCTAGTATATAATGAAGAGGATATACCGCAGTCTAGACTAGGTTTTAAGATTTTCTGTATACTATGGTGTATAGTTAGATATTAATTATGTAACGCTATATGATCTAATAAGCTTTTCCTTGTGACCTTGTCTTAAAACTATATTGTAGTGGGTTGGGAGGTCAGAGGTTAATTAATAGTAAAGACGCTCCATGGTTGTACTAGGCAACTCGACGTTAATCGTAGTACTAATTATAGGCGACATAGCTACCGCTTTATTTACATTGGGAAACAATGGTAAGAAATAAATTTATAAACAATATGTACCAAACGGGTGGACTATATAGCAGTCCCTTTTAATTGTTGTCTATGTTTGTATCTAAAACTGGATCGAACGCGTGATCAAATTTGTCCGAGTCTAGCGGTTCTGCTAGAATTTCCTCCTCTGTCCACTGCTCAATTGCGTATTGAGTCTCTGGAAGCTGATTATAGAGAAAGATTTCAAAGAAGTTCTGAGGGATGAACTTTAGTAACTGCGGCCGACACTCTCGAAGTATCATCTCTATAGCTTTGAAGCAGTGCTTTTTGATACACCGGTATTCGGTCATAGACGGTGCATCTTCACCGGGAAAGTAGGTTATGCCTTGAGGTAGAAAGCAGAGCACATTTGGTGAGCCAGCAATGCGTACTAGTTGATTCCAAGGCCATGCGCGTTTGCACCAGTCTCTTACTTTCTCCTCGACCTCGCTGTAGTCGCGGGCGGTATCTGGAAGGTGATTATATATATCGGTGGCCAGTTGGGCAATTGGATCACTGGAGTTCCCCTGCTCCTGGCGGTAGTTGTGAACATACCAATAAGTCAATACAAGACCAATACGGGAGGTTTGCTCATTGTTTTTATGCCAGATACCAGCTGCGAAAACTCCAGCAGCACTGCGCTGAAAGCGCCGAGTGGCATTACTTTGTTCCCGGCGTAGATGTTCTAGCTGGCGCTTCACTTCCACTAGAATGGGTGGAGAGGCAATGGTGAGTGCTAGCTGTAATAGCCGATCGGCCAGCCTGGGGCCGATAGATGTATTAGAATCCAGGGACATCTGGGATACTCGGTCCCATAAACCAGTTAAATTGATAGGGTCACCACTGCGAATCACGACGTTAGACCACCGGCAATGTGCCTTCTCCAATGAGTTGGTCTGCTGTCCGCTGGCTGGTACTGGGGACGATAATGACAACGATGATGATGAATTTGGCGATAACCCCGGCGGCGGCTGGGGGGGCGGCGGCGAAGGTGCATCAGTCGCTGTCTGGAGCGCCTCCATCACAATATCATGGGCGAGATGTGCCCGAAAAGTCTCAGGTGGTCCGTTTTGGACATCTTGGCCATCGGCACGCTGCGTCATTGTCCAGATAAGACCTATGCCGTCGTCGCCCGGTATAGAGCTGAGTAGCGTGCTTTCCACCTGCCATTCCGGGCATGGCTGGCCAATATCTTCAAGGTAATGGGACAATGCTTTGATTGCCGCTTGGCAGGAATGACAGGCAGGGTGATGAGGAAAGTAACTACTGTCTTGTACTTCTGACCTGTTCTCAAGAAATAAATAGTGAATCACTGCCCCCGAGTAGACATGGATTTCAATCAATGACCAGTAATTGTTTATACGGGTAGGCAGCAGTAGAGTCTGCGGTATTGGTGTTAGCCGAAGTATACCACGATGCAGACAGTCAAACCAAGTAGCATCGGCAATATGTAGCTCCAGCGGACGATGATGGTAGGAAAGACGGTCACCAAGTACATCCACTGTAAAGACTGAAAGTGATGGTGAGTTCTGTAACTCATATAGGACCTGCTCCACGTTGGTACGTGTTAATAAGGTGCCGTAAAACAGAATATAGTTTTTGTCTGGCCATTGCTGTACAAGGGTGTCTTGTAAGCTTATACAGTTGTTCATATTGTTGGTTTCTTCCTCAGTCATATTTATATTGCTGGTCGGGTCTTCTGGTCTCGGGATAGACTCAGTCACCAGAAAGTCAGCAATGACCTGATCAAGATTCTCTATGGGCCGACTGTTTGCTATCATATCAGAATCGGCTATGTGCAAGGAAGACTGAGTTGAGAGTGTCTGGTTTCTATTCAGCCCAAGGTCCGATCTCATTGGAGCGGCTGGCCATTGGGGAAATCCAGGGTTATATTGATCCTGCAGCATATCCATGAGGTCCCTAAAGCTGGCCACGTTACCAGTGTTAGATACACTTGACCTGGTCGAGGCTTCGGCATCAGTCATAGTTGACATCATGCCGCCCAGATTTGGCTGTGGCCCGAAGTCTGGCCCCTGATCACTGGTGCCGGCATCCAACTCTTGAAAGAGGCGGTCAAAGTCTGCTCCAGCAGCAGTAGTAAGCCCGTCTATTGGATGGATTTCTGGGAACAACTCGAGTGGTGTATTGTTGCCTGTGGATGAATACACGCTGTCATCTTCAGTATCCTCCTCAGTCTGACCGTTTCCTGGGGATGGCTCGCGTGGTGCAGTGTTGCCTGTGGATGAATACACGCTGTCATCTTCAGTTGGTGTATCCTCCTCAGTCTGACCGTTTCCTGGGGATGGCTCGCGTGGTGCAGTGTTGTCTGTGGATGTATGTATACTATCATCTTCGGTTGCTCTATTGCCTTCGATTTCTGGGGATAGCTCGCCTGGTGTAGTGTTGCCTGTGGATGAATACACGCTGTCATCTTCAGTATCCTCTTCAGTCTGACCGTTTCCTGGGGATGGCTCGCGTGGTGTAGTGTTGTCTGTGGATGAATGCATATTGTCTTCTTCTGCTGCTCCACTCTGTTGGGGCGGCTCGCCTTGTGTAGTATTGCCTGTGGATGTATGCATATTGCCTTCTTGGGCGGCTCCGTTCTCGCCGGCCTCAGTGGCGCTTATCTGGCGTGATTGCTCTACTCCGCCAGAGTGGTTATTCACGGTGTTCGGACAGGCTTCGTTTCGCATATCCAGTAGCGACCTAAATTGCCTTTGACTGCTTTCTTGAAGACACTTTTGTCGCGTGGATCTCAGTTCAGCTCCATCGTCGAACTGGTCCCTCAGTCGCTTGACTCCACGGAACAGCACTTCCCCAGGGAAAGATTCCCTGATATGGTTGTCGATGACGTGAACCCATTCAAGGGGGTTGATAGGCTCGGGGAAGAGAGCAAAGTCAGGCTGGAATGCCCTATACATATCGCGGAGATAGTTTACCTAGAGTTTTGGTAAGCGAATAATAAGCTAGGCGTCAATCCTCCTGTCTGAAGACTTTGTCTTCGATGGCTTGGACCTAAATAATGTAGGAATGATAGGCATACCAATACCTCTATAGTGCAGCTAGTATTCTCACAGTCTCTGGTCCACTGGGAGCACAATTCGGCTACCAATGGTTTCTGCAAGATCAATCAGCAACTGGGCAGGTTATCCAAGTGCCAACCAACGTACCGCAATTTGCCAATACCTGTTCTGTTCAAATATCGACTCCATCTCCGAGATGCAGTTGATATGTTCCGCAGTCCAAAGACGGCATTGGAAGCGCAGTTTCCCGAGAGATGGAGGGTCCTGTGAGAAGCTCCCTCTCACATTAGTAGTTTGGATATTATAGACTGCCATGTTTATCCATTTATATCCAGTGGATTTCCGAGTGTCATATGTCGCAGACTGCTAAAGATGCGCCAGCGATGTGATAAGGGAGGCGCGCGGAGTTGGATATATATCCAGCCTCATTCACTATAATCTATACGCCTGTGTTTTGTGCCTAGGGCCTCACTTGCCTCCAATGCTGAGTGGTAGAGGTTCCATGGTTCCATTTGGTGTGCCTCTCAGGGGTTTACTGACGATCAGACATGGTCAGACACTCACGGGTCTGCACACGCCCTAGTTGTTCTCCTATCAGACAGTAGTGGATATACTTAGTTACAAAGTCGGCGTCCTGATCCTTTCCCCTGAGCTAGTCCCTTTTTAGAACGAGACTTGCTTTTATACACCCAGCGGTAGGATTTATTGATACGATGTAAGGACTGTGTGACGATCAAGAAAGAAGCAGTGTGTGGAGTGCCCAGACACTAGTTTTACAGGCGTGGATCGACCGGGGAAGCATGATTTGGAATACTCATTTGACCAACAGGCTGTTGTACCAAAAAGCACATATAGGTACCGAAGTGATGGCTCCATGGCTCATTGTGTGAAAACTATGGGTCGGGAAACGCAATGTACGTTGCAAGCCTGGGGAGCCAGATAGGCGAAGGGTTAAGACGTGTAGATCAAGTGCACCTTCCCTCTAATGTCTCTCTTGATCGCTTCAGGGCCTTATGTTGTGGAAAATCTTTTATTAGGCCTTCAGCATAAGAAGTTGCCCGGAGTATTAGGTTCTCGTGAAGAATGATTGATAAATTGATAATAGTATATCACTATCTTTAGCTATCTCCTATGACAATAGTATAGGCTAGATTTCTGATAAATAATTGCTCTTGTTATTTTCCTTTTTTCCTTTTCTTTTGGGATAGCGCAATAAACGGCACATTGTATGTAGTGGAGACTAGAGTTGAATTTATAACTGTTTTGGACAACTTTGGCTATTAAACTTTACAATAACTGTTAAAGAATCTTCTAGAACAAGACTATCGTCATTTGTGGATACGTCACTCCAACTGTTGACCAGCGGCAGAACCTTTTACCGCAGGGTATTCAGTCTTTCAAGAGTATTACAGTATTAGTCTTCGGTAATCTTGTAACTTTTAAGTTATACTCCCTATTCGTCATATATCGGTAGAGTTCGTCGACCCACTGAATTAAGCTTTTTCTTATATATGGTTTTGGATCGACTGTGAATCCATGATCTACCATCAGATCCATTATTCTCTAAATCTATATTATTAATCACAAAATTTACCAGTTACTACTGTACATATTATCTATACTAGAAGAATCCTTGTCAGACTATACTGTGCTGTTGATATTGGTTACTATTATAGTTTAGTATATCTCCGGATAATAATACACACCCATCAATTCGACAAATTCTGTATTGCTATTACATAGCCGAAAGTTCTTAAGATAAATTACCGCTGGGGGCTATAGCCTAAAGATCTATGGTTATAAAACAGTTGGTATTATAGTAAACTCTCAAAAGATGGAGATTCTAGAAGCGGCTAAGACTTTTTGATAGAGTGTTCTTTACTGGTTCTCTAATCCCACTTTACATTAGTATAGGGATGCTACACAGAATCCAGTATTGGTGCTATTGTAGAAGTATATCTCTATATTACCTTTGGTCATAAGTCTTTCCAAATTATGTTTAGTTAATCTTAAACCTTACCTCATAGGTTATGACAAATTGACAACCAAAAAATATCACCGGTGATACACTAAGCAGATTTAAGTTTAACACAACTTAAATAATCTGGTACAGTTCTCGCCTGATTAACTTAGGTCTTGATTTCTGTAGAGATCTATAAAATCCTATCCAATATCTCTCCAATAATAGTCTCTATTAATAATTATTATCTTTACCAGCGCCAATATAGAATAGTTTATTTCTCACTTAACGATTCAACGGCACAAGCTGTACCAGGTGTGATGGAGGGAACATCGCTTCCTCCACAACCGTCGACACCTAAGACACTCCCAGTGGAGACAGGAGACATTGGATCCATCTCTTCGATGACCTTGAGTGAACCATCATCACCTCAAATAACACAAGAGGGTAACGGCCCTAAGCAAAGAAGCACAACGACAGTCAACAGTTACGAGTTACCTCTACAAAAGCTGACATTCAGTGAAACCCCATCTGACACCAATATGATTGAAGGCGCTCAGCTTTTGTATGGCCAAGTTGCTTCTTATAAGCCCCGACCACGAGAGGACTCGGCTGCACAAGCCACTCCATCACGGCGAAATGCTATAGTACGACTTACACCGTTACCCCTCTTCGAATCTCCCCAAAACGAGCACGAAGAAATCTATAATGGAGTGGCTTATTGGTATCAGAAGTAGGTCCAAGGATCATGGTCTGGCAGACAGTGATAGATTACTAATACATATTGACAGTTTCCGACTTCAGATATGGTCCCCGGTAGCATCGATGGTAGGTATACACTGGGAAAAGGCGGAAGAGCTTGGTTGGCAGATGGGAAGAGAGGAGATCATCCAACGCTCCAACAGGTTGATGGCATTCCGCCCAGCTTTCCGTGGCAAGAGTCTCTGATCCATAACTGGACTCGTCAAAATATGTTCTCACAGTTTTCCGCTGCCTCAATGCTACGGTCTTAGTAGTTGGATGTTTATTAAAACAATTTTCATAGCTTTGGTTGTATGAAAGGCTAGCGCTAAATCTTTTCTCGTAGAAAGATTACTATATCCCTAGTCAGAATGATATTCGATAAGATATACAAGTATAATACCTACTGCATGGTCAGTGACATGTATAACTCGACCAAACCTACCAACTTAGTAATAAGTAAGCTGATTCCTGCTCAAATAGCCAATAACATATAGTTTTGAAGAAAGTGGAACAAATGTTTCACAGAATCAGACGTCAATCTATATAGCCAGGAGGGGTGCAGATGCAGCGCTGTTGATGATATACATTGCCTATTGACCCCAGTTATTCGAAGCAGTTGAGGCCTAATGTGACACTACTATGTACATAGTACTGGTGATACGCTATTCCTATTATAGAATATTATACTGCTACTAATCTCTCCATAATCTATCGATAGATCTACTATCGACCCTTGGTTCTTAATAAACAGAAAGTGACTTGGTTTAGGCGCTATTCTAGAAAGGGATAATACCCCACTTTGCCTCAGATAAACGCAACTCTAATTAACCCCGCACGCAGCATCTTCCAGCCACTAAGCGGTCCCGTCGCCGGATTGCTGTTTAGACTTACTCCATAACAAAAAGTCTAATCATTTCTTTATGAATCGTAGCTCAGCAAAATGTATTTACTTTGGTAGGGTGCATGTGGAACTGTTAGAACCACTGTGCCAAGAGTATCACCGCCCGTCTTAGGTCCTGCTATTTTGTATCCAGATGGCGAAATTCATGGAAGGAGATGATGACACAGATATCTACTGTTCAGCGTAGAAAACCCATCGACTAGGTAGTTATGTGTAGAGATAGGATATTGAGGGGAGTAGATACTATTAAGATAGACAAACTGATTGTTGATCTTTAAAGCTACTATATCTTGTTATATAATAAGGCAACTAGAGCCATAGTTTAGGTCATTCTTAAAATTTGACTAAGTAGCTATGCTTCTTTCCCTTCATATTATATTTCTGGATATTTTACCTAAATCCCTTCATATTCCTCCCGACTCTGGTGCAAAGGAATGGCTTCGGGAACCTGGCTGGCTAGTACATTTCGAGAAACCCGTCTAATACAAGTTCATATAAGTCAAGAACTACTGGAATGAAAGGCGATATTTTACTCCTTCTTAGCCCTACTACAGATTTTATTTGATTGAGTCATGGAATTTGTGAATACTTAGAATACATGGCCCATAGAACACAAAGCAACAGAGGGAGTGAAACATAGTTATGTTAGTCACGCATTAATAAGTCCAATTTCATCGGATTGCCCACTTTGTTTCCGGGGACATTGATAAAGCCTGAACCCTCCGGATTGTAGGCTCTCCATCACCGACTTAAGATGTGGTACACAGGGCGCAATAATAGTAGTAAATAGTAGCACCTCAGTGCAGACACTGACCGGAAAGGGATCAAGAATAATGCTTTGGACGCCCTTAACTGTCTTATTACGATAGATTGCCTCCAAGATCGCTGAGAGTATTATCCTAAATAATCAGTGAGCATGGCAGCTTTGTACCAATAAGGATATAGAGAGCCTAGAGTAGACATACGTAGCCCTTAGTGTAAAGCACCCAATCACAATAGCTTTTTTTTGTAGCCGCATTTGAATTCGACACACCATGTACGTAGGCCAAAGGATAAGAGCCACTTCTGTAACTATGTTCATCGAGGTAAAATAGTTTTGCCATACCCGCTGGATAGAAGAGTCAGCCCAGCTCGAATTTTTCGATCGCCTGCGTACATACCATATTAATACACTTGTTAGAAGCAAGGTCCCAGGGATGCGGAATGCCACATTGGAATGCTGAAACAAGAAGGGATGAGAAAGCCCAGATTGTAATAACTGCGAGGAAAGGAAATCCACTTCTGAAGTTGAAACCGCGTAGAAGTAGTATAAAGATAGCTGTGCTCATTTTTGAAAAGTATAATGTACCAATCATGGTTAGATTCGCAATATAGATAGCCTGTTTGACTGCCAGTCAATAAATCCGTTCCGATGCCCAACCAGTATCATAGTTTCAGCAAGGGGTGGTGGACCCCATACCTTTTTAATCAACGGGAGTCGAGACGCAAGCAAGCTTTGATTTCCATAGCCATTGTCTGCTGCAATTGCTATACTCGTTGTGTGTGCAATACTAAATACCTGAAAAAATCCAAATATATCTATTAGGTCCACTGGGAAAGCTTCCATAAGTGTACACTTACCAGGGCAGCAATAATCATCCAATCATCCATAGCCACGCGGCGTATTACCCAGTACTTCACCCCTACACGTGACAAGACTGCTATGGTCTCAAATATTAACAAAATAGATGCTATAATTGTAAGGATCGGCCCTTTGTTGTCACTTGTGAGAAGTATCATTGTGATACGAGTGGCGACGGAGGAAAATAGAATATAATAGAATATGAGAGCTGGTAAACAGAATTGATAATTTAATATCTTACACACAGTCTCAACACTCTATAAAGGTAGCATATAGTACTACCATGAGCTATCAAGGTGTGTGAAATTTATTCTAAGGAAGCCACCATTATTTAGATACTATTCACCAGGATATTTAAACATAAGTATGGCGCAACCTATTCGATGTTTCATGCCATTGCTAGGATCTTATTTGATCGCGATCTATTTCCGTAGTTTAAGTTCAAGAAGCAAACCAGGGTACTATAATTTAAAAAGCTACTCGCTCAAACCCCACACTATACTATCTTATCTTACGCGAAGTTAGTGGAGTTAGATAATTGCTTGGCATCGAATCTGGAACTCTTGTGCTGTGAGTACTGTGGCGTTCTGAAAGCTAACCACATTCAATAGGAAATTACTTAAGATAGCCTTTGTGTGAAACCGTTATGTTTTTCGATGACTTTTTTTTTTCTGCCCATTCAGGTCAAGAATTGATCGACAGTGTGGAGAATTCCTTACTTAGACTTTCGACACGGGACATGAGTCAGTGACTCAATGATCGCCGGAAATAGTAAGAGGCTCATGAGAGAGCGCCACCAGGGACGTAGATCTCAAGTTTGAGAATTACTGAGAGCCGACTCGGCCGAGGTAGATAGGTGGAACTATTACCCGCTGTGGCAAAAGTATCACCACCGAACATATTTTCTAGGCGGCTGGCAAAACTTGTATTACAGACAAACACATCCACAGGGATCGGCACAATATTTGTCGCTCCCTACCTCGTGGTTCTTACGATTAACCAGAGCTGGTGGGCCTGGAGCGCCACAAAGGCACTGTCTCCAGAGTAAACCATTTTCTAAATATCTCAGTGGGTCAAGAATGATGATGGTAATAATACTCCTTACCTGTAATATTTGTATCGAAAATATTCCGTTCAAAAAGATCTTCATACACATACTATTCCACAAACTTTAACTGGGTAGATCGCTTCTATCCTGCGTCATTACTAGAGGCAAGGACGAAACAAGCAACCTTTATCACTTTACATCCTGTGTTTCTTGTTAAGAAATAGCTTATAGTCGGACCGCTCCTGGTATCTTCCTCCTCTTCGAAACAAACTCGCTTTCGTCAATCCCCCTGGTATATACGATCATAGAACTTGTGTTGCCGTTAGACACATACAGCTACAATGGATAAACAGCAATATGAATGCGAAGATCGGATACCGCTTCCAGAATTGGGACAACATGCACATTCGCATCACGTGAATGACAATCGAGACTTAGCACGTGTTGGCAAGTTGCCTAGTTTACAGGTACGAGGCTCAGAACATGTGAGATTGATTTACTAGAGATATAGGAGTCACTGATGATGGAGTTAGCGGAGATTTGGATTCCTGTCAATCTTGGGATTCAGTTGTACTGTCCTGGCAACTTGGGAAGGTGTTCTCTCGTAAATATATTCTCCCACATTCATGCATAAAAGTCTACTGACCCTGTAAGGACATTTGTCCTTCCATTGAAGAAGTGCTACTCTCCGTCGAGCAAGAATTTTGTGGTAGTCATTCTAATATATTGTTTAGTGGGGGATCGGCAGGTGCGGTTTATACCTACCTCTTTGTGTGGTTCAGCACGCTGTGCACCCTTGCTACACTATCCGAGCTGGTGTCTATGTAGGCTACCCTTCTATTTGTGTCAGCTATCTGAGGCCTAATGGATGTACAGGGCACCGACCTCTGGCGGTCAGTATCATTGGGTCGCAATTTTAGCGCCACGATGGTGTCATAAGTTCCTTAGCTTTATTACAGGTGAGCAAATCAACACAATGCCGGTTGCTTGTATATCTTTACGACTGCTTTGCAAAGACACTCATTTAATCGGTAGCGTGGCTGGTAATCTTGGGTTGGCTAGGAGCGTTTGCTTCAGGTGTGTATATGGCAAGCTCTCAGATCATGGGGTTTGTTACTATAACACATACGGCTTTCCAGCCTCAACCCTACCAGGTAATGCTTCTTTACTGGGCTTACGTTGCTTTTGCGATGTTTATCAATGTTGGAACAGGGAGTCTTCTGCCTAAATTTGAGGGATTTGTCCTCATCTTGCACATTGCTGGGTTTTTCGTCATCCTAATACCACTCTCATATCTAGGCGACCATGTATCCGCCAATGAAGTATTTGGGAGCTTCAATAACGAGGGCGGTTGGCCGAGTCTTGGATTATCTCTCTTTGTTGGGATGCTGGGCAGTAATTTTGCTTTCACAGGGTGTGACGCTGCTATTCATGTGAGTAGCTAATGCTTTCATCCTCTCCGTGCAGACTTTGGAGCTGATGCTGGATGGCACTTCCTGCAGATGACCGAGGAGACCAGAAATGCCACGGTGATCATACCGCGGTCCATCATGATGAGTATTGTCTTGAATGGATCACTGGGCTTTGGCATACTCTTGGTTACCCTGTTCAATCTGCAGGATGTCGATCATGTCCTCAACTCCCCTACAGGATATCCATATATCCAGATATTTCTAAATGCGACAGGGTCAATCCCGGGCAGCATCGCCATGGCTTCTATTGTGCCTATCTCAGGGGTTGCTACTGCATCAGGGAATCTGGCCGCAGCCTCACGGATGGTATGGTCCTTCTCTCGAGACCGTGGTACTCCTTGGTGGATACTACTCAGCAAGGTTAGTATCTGCAGCTTCAAACGTGACGTATGAGTATTCAGTACTTATAATAAAGGTTCAGGTGAACTCTAGGAGAATTCCTTTTTATTCCATCACAGCTATTGTCGTCGCTGCGCTCTTATTATCTTTAATAATCCTGTGGTCTGAAGCTGTTCTTAATGCTGTGGTGTCATTGACCGTTAGCTCTCTGTTCTCTTCCTATCTCATAGCTGCTGGGCTGCTGCTTTACCACCGCCTTACAGGCGGAATTCGACATTGTGGCGACACAATGCTGGTAGTTAACACAACTGGCGCTCCCCTTTCTTGGGGGCCCTTTCACATTCCACGGAAATGGGGTATCGCAACCAACGCTTTCACGGTTTGTTACCTGACCATTGCTGTTATATTCAGCTTTTGGCCTTCAGATGTACATGTCAACGCGTCGTCAATGAATTGGGCTATCGCACCTACTGGAGGGACGATTCTCTTCGGCATCCTGTACTACATTACCCATGCAAAGGGCACTTTCACTGGGCCTATAGTGGAAGTTTGTTAAACGTGTGTTTTGATGGACTGCGCATTACATGCACCTTAGTTGACCATCGTCATTGCACCTCTTTGTCTTTTGTATGTCAAGAGCTTCTGCCTCGGTGAGTGATGGACATTCAACATTTTCATCCCTTTTATCTTTACCGAGCATCAATATACTGCAACTAGAATCTGGTTATATTTATTTCATGGTTAGTGGAGCTCCATCTATATTTAGAGTATCTAGTTGTTGTTTCTCTTCTTTCTGTATACGCACCGCGCTAGTATTCTTATATTTTTTTAACTTATACTTAGAATTCCAATTAAATAGCACTTTAATAATTACTTATTAGATAGGCAATCTTATCAAGCTCTTCTCCCGCTTTTATATTATCAGCTGTCAGTATACTAGGCTGCACGATGTAATAATATAGAAGTATATAGTTTAGTAATATCTTTATAGCGAAGTGCTCTGGATGTTAAGGTGAGTAAGTTCAACAAAGCGCGGTAAACGTCGGGGGTAAGTATAACTCTACGGTAGTCAAATGCCTCGTCATCTTTATAGTAAATGAATGGATTAATGAGATTTTCACTGTCCCTATCTACTACCAGCACTAAACAGGGCGAATATATTATTGATAGGAAGTATATCTGTCTATATCAAGGCTTATTTTGTAGCAGAGTCCTGTCAATAATAATAAAGCTTCCAAACACAGCAGAATACTCTATATCCTCGCAGGATAACATGATTGTTATTCTTTGGCCCCATGAATTTTAAAAAATGTGTAGACTAGTTTATCAGATCATGGACGCATTGGCCAAGAAGTCTTCCTTCTGATTGCCCGGATTAACCGCAAAAACAGTCTCATTATTACACAAATGTGGCTTGTCGATTAAGCTGGCCGAGAACCAAAGTGGCTTTGTAGACTGGACCGAAACCTGGTGGGATGGAATCTTATCTCTTGTTGGAACGGCATTTTGGCTTAGGCGTGGTGCATGGCAGGGATCTTGGAAGTCAGAGCTGTAAAGTGCGTACGCCCCATAAAACCGAAACAGGACCATGTCACCGGGTGCTGCATTGATGAACTGTGGGCGAAAGAGCGATTGTTCCGTATCAATCCCGCCCTTTTCAGCCCCAACGTCGACAATGAATAAGCGTATAGTGGCTGTGGAATCAGTAAAAATAGCGTCGGCCGTCGCATTGGTGACGAAATTATTATATGTCTGCGAAGGTGGCGGCATGGATGGAGAGGGGAGTAAGGTTAGCGTAGAAGACAAAGGCAAAGCGGGGACATCCAAGGTGGAAGGTCGTTCAGACAGAGAGTATGTCTGCCCCGGGGGGGGCACATGTTGATCATCAGTCTTCGTAACCGACACCTTAACAGTTGGTTCCAGTATATTATTTCCAGCATCAAGCGTAGATGTGGGATTATTCTCGGCGGAGGCTGCGCTACCTTGTGGTCTAACATCGGATGTTGGCAAAGCACAGCTATTTTAGTTAGTATCCTAAGAGTGATTGCACTGTTGATTTAACTTGCCTCAGCACCGGAGATACCCTCCAGATAAGAAGAGTTACTAGTGGCACAAGGAAAGGCAACATGATGCGGTAGATATAAACTAGAATATCTGCCAGGCTTCCCAAAGACGATCCTACGACAGGGGAGGATCTAGAGGAGGTGTTGCTCTTTTATATCATTCTCATGGGTTCTTTATGACAGCCTATGTATGAGCAAGTTATTTTTTATTACTGTGTACCGCCAATATTAGCGTTGAAGATACAGAATACATAGCGCAGCTAATGTTACAAAAGGTTGAGCCGCAGCACATAAGATAGATAGACCCGATCAGCATTGGGCAAGTAAGCCATCGCAAGATGAGGTGTGATTCTGCAGAACCTGAACAAGTGACCTTTTTATAAGTCCACACAATATCCGCAATACTTGGTGAACAACTATATAGAGATTATAATAGTCCTGTCATATAACCATCTAAGCACAGAGAACTGTAAGGCAGATAGTAAAACAATAAATCTATTACAGTGGTATCCACAGAGTACTTGATATAATAATGATACCCGCCAAGCCAAACAACCATGCAATGATGCAACAGTAAGCGATAAGAGGCAGCAAGATAGTTATATTGCACTATTAGCGCTCTGTTGTATACCAATTTTGCGAGTGAATCTCTATTGTAGGATATGTACCGCGGTTAACTAATTCATGACTATCTTCCAAGGCAAATCAGACCAGAACCAGCTCATTTCGAAAGTTTACCTACCCCGTGATCCACAACTGGAGGCTACGGTTGGGATTTGCTGCTATATAATTGTTAGGATAAACTAACTGGAAAGCCACTATATCTACTGTTCTCTATTCTATTTTACTTTCTTAAATTTCCTATTTTTTTTTTTTTTTTTTATTTTCTGCCAGATATTCTACTGCCAGGTTGGCATGCCGCATTCCAGAAACGGGTCGTTATAGCGGCATTTTCGACGCAGAATATCTTTCCTTAAATAGGAATACGCTAAGCTCTATTTGTTACTAGTGTACTACGCGTTGTACGCTAAACCGTTCTGAATTCCAAGACTATCTGGTACAGGACAATGAAAGAAGCTACGTAACGCTCCTGAAGACGCAATAGAAAATTACTATAAAGATGAGTTCCACCATTGGTAGTAAAAGCAGATGTTGAAACATGAAGTAAGCCCAATCGGTCTCTAATAAATAGAGTGTTTACTTTCATATTTGCCTGCTTCTTTACCTTTCAGCCTTAGTCAATTTCTGTACGACACCCTTTGAACCATGAGCGCGCAACTTCCCTCACTCCAAGACAATCATCGCCTCCAGGTGGTCGTGGCGGCGTTATTCCTTGCCCTATTCCTAGCCAACATAGTAAGAGTGCTTTTCCTGGCAAGCGGAGATTCCCAATATTAATATTATTTCTCTAAAGGACCAAACAATTGTTGGGACAGTGGCCCGAACACTGGCAACTGACAACCGTTATATCGACTTGTGGACAGTCACTTTCGTACCTATGATCGGTGTCTTCCAGATTCTATACAGCCACCTTCACAGTCTTTTTTCAATCAAGATTGTCTATCTTTTGGCTATTTACCTCTTTGAACTGGGATCCGTCGTTTATACGACCGCGCCGAACTCTATGACAATGATGTTTGGTCGGGCAATTGCCGGAGCTGGGGCGGCAGGCATTTGTACTGGCGGATTTGAATTAATTGGAAAGATTATTCCGCTTGATTACTTTCTTTCGTGTATTGGAATCATGTTGGCTATCCTTTCGTTCGCTCCTGCGGTGGGTATCTTTATTGGCAGTGCATTCACAGACAGATCCATATGGCAATGGTCCGTTTATGTCAACTTGCCACTGGGTAGCTTGATTATGTACTATCTTGGCATGTGCATTCCTTGTTAACGCACCTATATAGTCTGATATTATGTCCATATCTCTATGGACGCGCATCCGCCAGTCTCAAGCCGGCCTGACGAGGTATTTTGCATGACCGATCCGCTCTATCGTACTCCTGGTATCCTGCCAGGACCATGGAGAGCTATAAGTTACCTTAGGCAGCCAGAAAAGAGAGGAGAATCAGTTCAGCAGTATTTAGTTCCACTAGAGTCAATGATAGACGTTTTCCTCTCTTCCACCTGATGCATCCTTACATAGTTGACAGGCTATCTACGCTGTATAGTACATCTTTTGTTTCAGTATGTATCCCTCAGTAGCTCATGGAGAAACAACCCAGCCCCAGCGCTGGCTCTTAGATGTTAAATTCTGCAAGACAAAAGCCAGAATCCCATGCTATAGGACTATTAGTATGTCATAATTTCTGCCATTGAAGTATCACGAACCTCGTCGGCAATATACGCATCAATGCGATTGCAAGCAATAAGGTGATTTACAGTTTCGTGATCCAGGCTGAGGCTATCCAGCCACATATCCACTTCGTCTATATCCCAACTACCATTTGCTAGTTGTAGACTGGAGAAGTGTTTTAACGTATCGGCTATCTTGCGGCGAATCGCACGGGGTGTACGGTAATATCCTCGAATACCGAGTATCCGGGACACAGCACCGTCGGTGAACCCACGCGAGCAAAAGTAGACCGTGGTGACAAGCTCTGCATCTGACCAGAATGATCCCATTGTCATCAACTCGTCTTGCTGATGCAGTTATCGTCTATCGAAGTATCCGTTAAAGGATGATAACTATAAGAAGAATGTGGTACTAGATTTGGAACAGACCTCCAGAAAAACGTTATATAGCGGCTATATATATTGAGTCTAAGATGTTGAAGTATAATACCGCTCGACCAAAGTACAATTGGCATCAGGTGTGCATTGAACTGAACAACCTGGGGAACAAGGGACAACCAGGTTGTGGTCTTTTACTTGTTAGTTAGCGTACCTTGGAAGCGCTATCTCTAAACAGCTTCACAGAATATACAACCTTGAACGACTCATCGAGCTACCCAAAAGTATATATGGTGCAGACTGTGTAGTAAGGCTATGCTTAATGTCTGATTGTGATTGGATGTTTGCGACAGTGGAAGCTTTTATCGACCACCGGGTGGCTGTTCCAGTCCCTAGCAATAATAAGTAACGATTCACTATCGTTTTACTCGAGGAATAATGAAACTTCTCGCTTGATGTTGATACTGTCTAAATAGGCCCAGCGCCTTATTAACTAGTTTCCTCTTATGCTATGATTATATTACGATGCTAGTGATACAAAGGTAGATTTGAGAGGAGGTATGACAATGAAATTTAGTATCTGCAATGTAGAAGGGGGTGTTGGGTAAGTCTAACTCTATATCATACTATGTTCCGTATGTGTATCGCATAATTTATGGTTACCTTGACTACATCGGTCCCTAGTTAATACACGCACTTATTGGTGCTGGTGCTAGGTAGGTTACAGCACGAACCAATATTTCCTAGGACCCTGGGTAATTTAAATTATCTAAAAGGAGAGAGCGATATTATAAGAACAATACCCCCGCTATATCTTCTTGATCTTGTTATCCAACCCATCAGGTATATATATATCATAGAATTAATAGTTATGATTTTAATCGCCTTTCTCCCTTTCTGGCTATCAAACCTTGCAGCAAGGTAAGAAGCCTGATACAGTGCCTGTATTCCGATATTTTGCTGACAGTGACTGATGATAGCTTCGCTCTACCGCCAACTTGGTCGTACGCAGGTACCCCTTCCACCGGAGAATCATCCATGATACGCGCTCCCGAGAACGAGAGGCCGGTGGGAGACGCAATCGGGGTTGATATGGCCATCAACACTCAAGAACAGCGGGCCAATTGTATAAACGTACTGCTAGCCTTCTTATCATCACACGGCACAGCGAGTGAAGCAGGCATCACCAGGCAATGCTTACCTGTGGTACAAGAGGCTATGATTCGGCTTTCTTCGATAGATCAAAGACCGGAAGTGTGTTATCAGTGGTTACCATTAATGGCAGGTAGGGACCTCAACACCCACTTGCACTATTTGATTATCGCTATTCCATGAGTACCAATCCTAGTGACCTCGCAGATACCGAGACCAGCCATCTACGGCATGGAGGTCTTCGTCATAACTATCGAATTCATAGCCGCAATTCATTTATCCGCCATCGGCGTGGGAAGTGTCGGCAGTGAAGCGAAAGTCCCTAGTAAGGACGAACGGCTATCTGTAGATAGATAGAGGGACTGGTGAAAGATACTGCGTCGCTACACTTGTTTACTTTTATGCTACCTGAGATGAGATCAGTATCCTTTACTGTCTTATCCGTAGCCGCCTGGTTAGGGTACCAATAAATTCAACTCTCCGCGATGCCTTCCACCATGAGGAAAGGCGATGTAAATACTAAGGCGCTAAATAAACTCGCCAGAGATATTAACGCTCAATTAACTGAGTGATATATATTAGATAAGCGTTCTCCAGTGAAAGAAAAAATAAAATTATAGTAAATAATGTTGGTCGGGGATTCCGTCTGGCAGCCCTAAGCGGCCCGGAAGGAGGGTTCTTCCGGCCGCTACGCGGGTCCCGCCCTACGGCGGACTAAATCTAGCTAACGGACAAAACTTCGGATTATCGGATTTTTTACCGAAATCTCGCTGTTTTACATTCGGCCACCACTGCCACGCACTTTAAGATATAGATTTAATAAAGCTCTAAAATATACTATTATATAGAATATTTATGATTAAAAATTTAAGATAGTAGTTTTATCTTATATATAATCAATAATATTTATTGAATCAATAGTGGTAGTAGTAATAGTAATAGTGCCGAGTGGTAGTGCTGTATTGGTAGTGGTAGTGGTGGTGGTAGTGGTGGTGGTAGTGGTGGTGGTAGTGGTGGTGGTAGTGGTGGTGGTAGTGGTGGTGGTAGTGGTGGTGGTGGTAGTGGTGGTGGTGGTAGTGGTGGTGGTAGTGGTGGTGGTGGTAGTGGTGGTGGTGGTAGTAGTGGTGGTAGTGGTGGTGGTGGTAGTAGTGGTGGTAGTGATGGTAGTGGTAGTATAAGACTAGATCCTAATCTTTAGGGTTATTATATCTAAAGTTATTATGGTAGAGCTAATATACAGTGCGTTGGTATTGGTAAATTTGGTAATATTTTATTTTGTCCGTAAGCTAGATTTAGTCCGCCGTACCGCCCACAACAGCTACTAGTTAGAAAGCTAGCCTTAGATAGGATAGTAAGAAATGGAAGTATATACGGAGTGTGATAAATGGTTTATATTTGCAGCACCGAGAAATAGTACACATAGACACTATATAATATCTAATATCTTATTATAATATAAGTTCATAGCACGGCAAAGCTTGGCCCGCCGCAGAATATATTCTGCCTCTCTCTTGAAATTAAGGAGATCAAAAATTAACATTATCCAAATCTGATTGTCCTAATATTATACAAATAAGTCTATATAACCTGCCCGGTGGGTTTAGAAAACCCCATAGAGACTCTAATTACCGTTCTTCGTGTTCTGTAATCACTCCACTTCGGGGGGGTTCACAAATACTTGTTCCACTAGAACTTTCGGGTCGTGGCGGTACTGGAGAAATTCCTTCAACAACAGATTGATGCTCGCGCTTGATTCTGCGAAGAATATAACACTGTAAAATTGTATATATAACTGCTGTGGTGACTGTAAAAGAACCCGACACTGCTGTTGACACAATTGCCATTATGGACCATGTTCCATGCCGAGCCGTATAGACATTGAGAATCGTATTGACAAAACCCATAGTAGAATGCAGGAGCGCTGGTCTTCCGTAGCAATATATAAGCTCGAAGAACATATGTCAATTTGTGGTGGGGTCTGCATACAGAAATATTCTCTGCGGCGGCCAAATATAGTTGGTGCGCCACCTCCACCATAGCCATCCGCAGCCCACTGTGCCCAATGTACAGGAGATGGTGGCTAATGCAAGCAGAGGAGGATTATTAATCGCATGGGTCATCAAGGTCGCAGCTTGGCTTTTGCTAGCCATCTGTGCGACCAAATGAGATTCACGCAAGGTCACAAATGTCCCTGGAAAGACTAAATAACCTGCCAGCAAGAGCCAAGTAGACACCGAAGCAATCAAGTTATGAAGTAAAGGAATTCTTTCTGTCTCCAGCAGCATTTCAACATAACGGCTGTGAACTGCCTGGTTTGTGACTGGTGGGGGAATGCTAAGACGATGTAGCCAATCGTTCAACAATGCACGTGGGCCGGTCGGATGAGTAGAGAACTTTGCCATTGTAAAGATTTAATTTTAACTTACGATAATGAGTATGTGAATGGTATGATAATAGCCTAGCTAAGGTAGAAATCAGGGCCAATTTCAAGATCTTATACAAACAGGACTGATATGGCCACCCTTGATATTCAGAACAATATCTGGATATAAATAGAGACAGAGTCGCAGCCAAAATATGATAGATCTAGAGACCGAACCAGCTACCTCAGTAGTCGATCATTATAGAAAAGCCCTTAGTTTCTGTGGTTTCTTCCCTTTTGGTTTTTGATTTCATCCATTAGTCTTCTAACTATATCTTTATTACTATATTACTAATAGTAGCATATCAAAAGCTCCATCAGTATGCAAGATAAATCTCTTGACCCAAGTCGTGCAGGAAGGTGAGGAACTGAAGTAGATAAAGAATTAGCAAGGGCTTGCTCTGTATATCCTAAATCCTTGTTATAGTTCAATCAGCATTAGATATATCTCCCACAGTACATAGAAAGTCAGCGCGTACACGCTTTGCCAGAGTATGTCAGTTACCTTATTAGTCGCCTAAGTGGCCTTATGGCCCACAACACCCTTTAGGTATGTGTGTAAACACAAGACTTACTTAGTATCAACAATCGACCAGTTTCCACACTGCATATCCGAGCTTTAGTATTTCTCACAGAGTACTCTAGCTACAGTATTCTAGGTCATGGAGCTTCTCAATGTACTAGTCGTTAAAATATCCAGAATTTATATAGAAATGTCGACTTTTTGGTGTTTTGAATAGTTTCATTCCTAGAGACGCGGAAAAAGTCGTGGGGTGACTGGCTCGTTTACCTAGTACGTCAGTTAGTGCGCCCAGCGCCCCTACCAACGTTCCTATCTTCCTTTCCTCTTGCCTAGACGATAGAAAGCGTCAATATAACCAACTCACAAAGCCCCGTCACAGATAAGTGATATCTATAGGTTAGCCAGAATCCTGTTTAATACTATGTAGTGAAAATATTTGATTGGGCTGATACCTTTCTCTCCTAAATTCAAGCTCGGTAAATAATACAAACTCCTACGTACCCTCCAAGGCCCAGAATAGGTGAATATTCTATTTTTCAATCCATTCTCAACATGCGTGACAGAGTAGTCGGCGGGTGTCAAGAGACTGAGGAAATGCGTAGAAACTTGGGGCACGAGCAGTTGCTCCAGTCGAGTGTCCAATGCTAGAGTTTAGGAAGGTTGGGTAAGGGTTATAATATTTAAGGACTCTTGGGATACGACTCTGCCCATAGATATAAGGGTCATACATGATTCCACTATTTGGTACTCGATCGATATGAGCTGATAATGGAACATAAACCTTATATAACCAAGCAACCAAGGACAATGTATTCACAGCAGCGTGCTAGATCCATGATGGAGCCGACACCGTTCCATTGGTCAACATAGGGAGTTTCCTGTTGCTGTGACATTTAAATGTTAGCTTTGTCTGCAACAACTGGTGGGAGCATCGTACAGTCTCTACTTCACCAATCCTGAGAATTTTGAGAGCTAGGGGGAGAAGCTCCTTAGCAGACGGGACATGGACCAGGGAGATCCATGTGGGAGTTTATATCTCTGAAAGCAAAAATGTATGATTTTCCTACGGAGTATGACAACCAATACTCTGACATATTATAATCACAACGCATGAGTTTTAGTCATACTTTAACGGGCTAGTGATGATCTGCTAGAGCGCCGCATAATCTCGTTCCAGCCCAAATACCATCCAATCTCTTCTGCTTGCTCCCAGCGTATACCCATCACCGAAGCTACTGGTGACCACATCTGCAGTCGGAACCTGTGCAACCCGATTAATAACTAGCAAATATCTCACGTAGGTTTGCTTATAGACTTACTGCTGATACCAATGAGCAAGCTCGTTGTACATTTCTTCGTTGCTTTGGTCAGAGTGGTGGGAGAATCGAAATGGTGCAAGGCGTATGGGGGGATATGGCTGTGGTGGGCCGTGTTGTATCGAGCCCACTCGCGGTCGCTGTCTATACTGTGGAATTGGCCTTGGCAGCAACCGAGGACCTGGAGCTCGTGCATCTAAACTGAAAATACTCTGTAAGGGTACCGCGGCAGTACCACAAACGTCTGATGAGGTGGTTTCCTCTTTCAACTTTGCTTTCTTTTGCAAAGGCACTTTGTACTCATCATTGACCACTGAGCTTCTCCGCTTGCGTTTGTCGTTGATGTGTGCGAATTCGGTCGGCGACAATTCTCCCGGAATAATTGATGAGACGGAATCCGCGCTATCTGGCACCTTAGTGATTCTCACTGGTGTAGATGGCTGTATAGGACGCGATGTTTCCTCCGTACTATTTAAAGTGGCTGCCGCGGGTTGCTCCAATTCAGTTTCCATGACTATGTAGAAATGATTGCCTTGCCAAAAAAACCACTCTCTTTAGTTTAAATAAATGAAGTTAATGGCAAGTACAACATGGATCTCGTGTTCAAATTTATATCGTCCTATATTGTCTGGTAATAATCAAGAAGGGTTAGTTCAAAGTCTATTGATCTTGGTTCTTGATATTACGCCAAGATCAAAGTATTGCTATATTTACTACTCACTGGAGGTATATAATGGAACTATTACTATACCAATTAATACAGAGTCTACCGAGAGCGTAAAGCTTATGTGGAGGAGTTTCAGTAGAAGAATGGGAAAAGTGTCTGGTGTTTCCTGTAACCTAGGCAAGAATTTATGTGGGGCGTAATCCCCTCTTCTTATTGGGGCGATCATAGAAGAATACACTAAAGCCTTTTTAGTATAGTGTATCACCGGTGATAAACTAAGGCATCCTAAATCACGAGTGCGTTGATGTCCTGATATCCTCCTTTGATAAAGATAAGTAGATATTGTGTTACTCTGGAAGTACAGCTGTTAAAAGTTACCTATGAGTAGTCCTAATAAGCTAGCCAATGGTATCGTGCATACCAATCGAAAGGTGTCATGCTTGGTTGAACAGGGAGAGAAAACCGAACGGGACTATTTGCCCCAATGTTCTTAATATCACTTACAAACTAAGGTACCTTACTATTTATGAATATATATTGTCGATTAAAATACATTCATAGACTGAAACCCCTGGAAAGCAGAGCCACGCTAGTTCACTAGGTAAACTAATCTTGTGCAGTACTATAATAAATACTGTACCTTGCGCAGCGGTGCTGATAAGCCCTAGGCGAGCTTGTCACTATTCTTCCACCACGTCTGAATTAGGCCAATTGCTTATGTCTGATTAGAACTGTAGTACGAGAAACATCGCACATCATGGGGTCAGAACTCGGAGTCAATCCTAACTCTAAACCACGGGTGTCATACACGCCGGTGAGTATATGGTGGGTTTGCTGGGGATGTACCTGGACCACTGTTATCGCGTTAGGTATGGCCTATCTAATCGCCCATCGAAACACGCCTGCACTCCGAGTTCGAGGTCTAGCTCTATCGCTCTCTGCCATCGTTGTTCTCCATATTTATTGGTTATCTGTTCAGTTTGGAACTATGATTGGCGCGTTGATGCCTGGAGATGTCGAGTATTGGATCATGGGTACATATTTACCATGCGGCATTGCCCTTTTCCATTTATCCAACAGCCAGTTTCTCTATGTCGCTAAGCTTCAGAGAAAATATGTCAACTACGATAGCCGCTGTATCCGCCCTGCCACTAGCTTAAGGCCCAAGGCAAACGTGCTTTGTCAGTTCCACCGTCTTGGACATACTCCTAAGCTCTTTATTATTATATGCATTTCTCTCCTGTGCCAGGTGCGATAGGAGCTTTTCGCTTAAATCTTTTCCTGACGTATTTCAGCTAACTGACCGGCCAGCTTACTCTTACGGTCCTAATGTGGGTGATATCTCGCAAGTGGCATAGCTCCTGGGGCATTCCTGGTACCGAGGTCTATGGCACCGAAATGGAACAGAAGTCAGAGATGGGTCGAGGGTGGGAGTGGTAAGAAATAAAAGGATTTCATGTCCAGCCTTCGTCCAAAGGAAGTGGTTATCTAACAGATATGTAGGTGGCCTAGCATATTCTGGCAATCCTTCTGGTCTTGGATTTTTGCCCCAATAGTCCTCTGGAAATCTCGCCGGATCTACGATACCCAAGGCTGGCGAGTCCAGACACTTGGTTGCGCTATCGCGAAGTAAGTGGTAGGCTGAGTATCAAGCACCGTACCTAATGTAAGATAGTCTTCACGCCACCCCCATGTGGCTTGTCGCTCTTTATGTGCCCGCGATGGAGTCGGTCAATCAGTACTGGTTGCCACCACAGTGGTAGGCTGTCCCAACCAAAATCATCCATGGCCACCCCCCTGATTTGAGTACAGGATCTGTCTTTCTATTCTGGTAATAGAGATTTTCACCATCATTATTCCCTGCTGGGAGGTGAGGCGCCGTGGGGCTTCCGCCGAAAGGATGTCCAGCCTCATCACACAAAAGAAACTGCAGCACAAAAAGGCTATCTCACGATTTAATAGTCTCAGCCCGACCTCCACCATAGCCAATACGGTCACACTTGATTTGGAGACAGATAATAACTCTGTCGATATGATCAGCGACGCTCGAAACAATACCTTGACCCTGAACAGCCTTGATTATATACTTGAACAAGATCCTGCTCCTCTTCAGACATTCGCTGCTCTTCATGACTTCTCTGGTGAGAATATTGCCTTCCTGGTGAGCGTGTCTCATTGGAAAAGTTCGCTACAGCAGGCCATTCGGAATAGCACTACCCCTGGGGGTGACTGCTTCACGGGGTTGATTCGTGAGCATTTTAACCGAGCCCTACGTATATACGTCGATTTCATCAGCGTTTACCATGCTGAGTTTCCTGTGAATATCTCTTCCAAAGACCTTAAAAGACTCGAAGCCGTTTTTGAGGGACCCACCCGTGCTCTGTACGGAGATATGCGTGATGTTGATCCTGCCACGCCATTCGAGGCATCTGATAACTCCTCCAAGGCACGTTTATCGCCGGCGTCATTAGAAGGTGCCGAACAGGTGAGCCAGGTAACCAACATTTTCTATACGGGGGATGTCCCGGAGACATTCAGCACGACAATATTCGATGACGCGCAGGATAGTATCAAGTATCTTGTACTCACCAACACATGGCCTAAATTTGTCAGGACCCTTCAGAGTTTGGCAGATTCGTCTGATATAGTTGGGATTGACATGAAGACTGTCTAACTAGCCTGTAGACAGCACGGAAAAGAAGCTGATAATTCGATGATCGACACGATTCCCAATTATCCAAGAACACAGGGGGGAGAAATAACGCGATGGCGTCGCAGCCCTGTGGTGGATATTACGTCATCTTCGCTACATATCACCATGTACTAGTTAGTGCCAGGTCAAGGACCTGCCAAAAGTTGTGCGCAGCAATGTAATCACATGACCTTCAATTACTATCTTGATTAGTAAGCTGGCAAGCGGCCAATAATGTCCCGGATGAATTGAGAACCAATGAAAAGCCAAATACGTGAGCAAAGTATGGACCAATCAGAGCGCAAGAGGCTGGCCAATCAGAGTCGAGAAGGTGAAAACCCGTCCAGTATATTGCTAGCTCCGCTTCGCTCCGCTGCGCAATCAACGCTCTTCAGGCCTCGCTGTTGATTATACTTTATATTATTCCTTCTTTGGCGGTTTCAGCGCCGACTCCTTCGTTAAAATTGTGCACATTGCTTATCAGCGTAAAAGAGATAATAAGTGAGCCCGTAAACTATAGACCATCATAGTATTCTATTGAAACGGAAAATTCGATATAAAAGGCCAAGCGTTTGTTGCCAAGCCTAGGACCAGAGGTAAATCGGCCAATAATACCCTTCAGCGAGTGACCCTTTCGTAATTGAAATAAATATTCACTATATTCATCCTATACTGGTTGATCAAGGTGGAAGTCCTATACCTCCATTTTCTTCATTCTCCTTGCCAACTGTGTTAAATATTCTGCTACTATGCTCAGAGAAGGGATACGCTTGATATCTCATTTTAGGAAACCATAAATGAATCCATTTAAATTACTTCCAGTATGAAAATAATACCAAGCGTGCTAAACTGATTATAGATTCTAATCCTTCTTTAGTCATCAAGAAGCTACCGTAGTAAGTTCTACAAACACAAATTCTTCAGCTAAGAATTTCTTTCTTCCAACCAGAGGAATGTCTACAGGGAATGCCCACAGGGGTATTTCCATAAGATATTCCTTAAAGGATAAATAGAACAGATGAACCTATATAGCCGGGTATATCTCTATTATTCAAGCCATCTAAATCTGACGAGTTCCTCTTTCGTTATCACCAATCATATATCCTCTCTCTTTCGAAAATGATCTCACTATCATTTGATACCGCAGCTGATAGACCAACAGATTTAGATGGCCTAGTTCTGGAAGCCTGGGGTCAAGGACTCCTGGTAGGTGCGCTAGTTGTGATGGTAGTATTAACCGCATCCAATATGAAGAAGTCTAAGATGTTACACAAGCTCATTATACTTGAGGTAAGTGGGTTGATCTAAGTCCGTACCTAAAGGCACTTGTCCTTGACTGTGATACTTTTTGCATAGCTTCTACTGGCTGCTGGCCATGGTACCTTCATCTTCTTCCATAGACCAACCTATGGCTGGTATTTGTCCATCACTGCCATCGGCCTAAATATATCTTATACCCTGCATAACCTAATCGCATGGATCAAGATTAAACCGTTTTTACCGCCTTGGGGGTCGCGAGTCTTTCTAGGCACTTTGCTTCTCGCCCAACCATATTGGGTACTCGAAACCTACGCAAATTTTGCCTTCTTCAATCAGGGAAAGCTTCTCTTTCTCAAGACAAGGGTTCTGGAGCCGTTCTTCCGGTATGTATTCCTACCATATATAACCTGGGGATCTGTAATAATCTACCTCTTCCAGAGATCCTTGGTGGCTATACGCAAGCTATGCACTATGTCATGCGATCAATAAGTGCTATGCATTGAGCCTAGGAACCCTGATACAAGTCAGCCCACGGTTCGGTATTATGTTATTTCTGATGTGTCTTTCTGTGGGATTTATCATCATAGATGTTTGCGCCATTTTTGGCGTAATATCCACTACCCTTCCAGTTGGGATTGAGCCATTTTGGAAGGTAAGTGGTATACTGGTGCTCAGGAATTGTAAGATTGTGTCTAACCCGAATCGTTACATAAGCTCTCTTTTGTCTTCAAATGCCTTTGTGACACAGTTATCTTAGATGATTTCAAAGTAGCTCTCGATCAAATTCGTGAGCACTGGATGCACCGCCAAGCTGAACAAGCGGGGCTCCCTCTCCATATTGCAAGAGACCCTCCACGGAGCCTACCCAATAGAGCTAATGGTGATAGTTCACGACGGTTCAATATCCATGCCACGGATGAGTCCATTCTTCTTGAGCCGAGCTATCCGACAGCATCCTATCAAGGTTCTTAATAGCTTCCGCCTTCACATAATATGTGTCATTTGTTTGATTTAAATGCAGAGAGACCTTGCAGAGTGTTAGGTGCAGTTCGCTATATAATTCTGTATATTGCAGAAGCAATGTCAAAGCTAAAATAAAAATGGCCCATCAAAAAGGCGACATCCTAGCACAATGTACTATGAGAAAGATAAGTAAGGACAATATCCTGTATTGTGGGCAAGAGCGTCAGCTTTGACACTAATCCAGCCGATATAATGCAATATGATATGATGGTATTATCAATAATGGCTTTGTGTTTGATTATACGCTCGGTATTTACATGGGTTAAATCTGAGACATAACAACTAGCATGTCTCGTCAGTGGTTTACATAGTTTTTAATACAGTGTCTGTGACTCAGTTTTCCTTCCACAGTTGGCGCCATGAATTATAGATTTACTCTCATACCACTTATAAAATAAGGCCTTCTCTCAGCCAACGGGTGGGGGTCCTTTTGAATCAGAGTCTAGAAACATCTGCAGCGATTGTTGCGACACAAGCAATAATATAATACATAGAATTCCGGGATACAGTCGGCTTCAATATGCGAAGGGAACACCCCGAAGAGGTGGGCGTGACTGAAGACAACAATTTTCCTCAATCGCAGTCCGAGCCAATAGCATTGACAACACGAAAGTGCCTCTTCCGTCTAAGTACAAGTGAGCGAAGTGTTATTGAGCGTATCTACTCCCGCAAGCAACACCGGCCAATGCTTGACATACTGGCTCAAGTGCTTCAACATCACGGCTTGCAGCCCGGGTTCACGGTGGGGAATATGAATAGACTGCTCCGTATGAAATCTCCTGATGTGTGTCTCCCGTTCTTTCAACCAACTACTACAGTCATTGACCCTAAGTAACGTTAGGAGCTTGCTCACTACCTTCGACATATATTAGATACATGGACATATATCATGGGGGCTGGAAACATAGGAGACTTGGATCCCAACTCGGTGGAACTGCTGCAAGGTCGGTCACCGGTGTGGTCCACTAATGACCATGAGTACATCTCTCAGTTACTCAGATCCGGTTCCCTAATGCCACGGGTGACAAACAAGGAGAGACGTAAAGCACTCGGACGTCGACTTTTATCTATCCGAAGGATAATACCCTCGATGTACACCTTCATGGAAGACACAAAGTATCTCTTACCCTGTGCCTTGGCCTTGCGCAGGCTAATTCCCGATGGCCCGAGAGACACAATCCGGACATCTCTCTGGCATCAGTTTCGCCCACGGCGACAGTCCCGACATATTAACCGCTCAGGCTTTCTGCAGGCATATCGGCGTCTTTGGTTGTATACAATGCAGTATTTTCCCGTCTTAATCGGGACAATGCCGTTGCTCGACCACCGAGGTGCAGAGAGAAGCATCTACCGGTCCCAGGAGGAATCGCAACGACGCTGGGTCACCTTCTCCCGCCTTGCCATCTCATTAGGCTTTGATTCTCCCCAAATCCGTGGTATACTACATCTAGGCGTCGCAGCGACCTCAGAACCACACACCCAATCCGTTTCAGAAACGCCGTGTATGACCCAACCGGAGATAGGTCGTTGGAAGATGCACAGTCGATGCGGGATGCCTTCTGAATCATCCTTTCTATCTAGCCGCCGGTTTTTGACTTTAGATGGTGTGGATAGAGAGGTGGATTGTCCTGTAGGGCAAACACTTACCCCATTTGCGGTAGCTCGGGACATCTTCCAAGCTTTCTTGGGGCATCTACCACCACTGTCAGGGGCGATAAGGGGGAATTTGCGCACGACAGACCCTACAGTACCTGATAGCCTACCCGAGCAGCCGAGCCAAATGTCACATTCTGCATCGGATGAGTGTGATTCGAGCCAGGGAAAGATCCTTCCAATAGCCGCAGGTCTCTCTAGGCATGCCAGCCCCGTAGACAATAGGGGCAATTCTACTCACCAGCCGCTATTGCTCACATCACCGCTTACTAGCCCACCGCCAGGCACTGCGTACAGCGCTTCAGTCTACGAGACCACTACAGCGCTATCCAGCAGAAGACAGTCACCAGCGCCATTGACCACGATGATTGAGATGACACAATATAGAAATTTGAACCCGTTCAATTACTCCTCAGATTCAAGTACTAAATCTCGTTCAAGTACCCGTTCTTTAAATATGTCCTTAGAATATGAACAGCCAGCACTAGGGTTAGGCCTACTTGGTGAAAAGACAATTCAGGAACCACAGGACTTCGAAGCACCTCTAAAAACACTATCTGGTGATAAGGGCATTCTATATGAGATTGGTAACCCTGCTACCGTCTTCTATTTGCCACTTGCACGTGTGGATCGCTTATTCGCCCAGTATTTCCAAAGTCATCAGAGTCACCGATATGCAATTCTTATACAAAGTGAATTATGTCCTGTTCACCCAACAGCAGTGCCGACTCATTTAAGATCTACTGTCGTGATAACTGGGCCTAACCTGACTTAAGCATACATAACAATACCAGCAACAGAATTCATTCATAATAATAAAACGCCGCACCGTTTGGTTGTCAATTTGCATCATCAGGGTAATTGTCTTCCGCTTCATGCCCTAGTCATATAGTTTGTGTAGTCGTTGATATGCGCGGCAAACTACATCTAAATTATATTAATATTCACAGCCCTTCTTCTATAAGCTGCTTTATATATTCCATAACTATTCTTTCCAGCTGGGCTTGTGGCGGAATGTTTTACTTTATTAAAAGTAACGCAACACCAACATAATACTAGAACTGATTGCTATCAACTATAGATATTTAGAGAGGCCCGCCCCGTCAGACTTCATAAGATCCAGGCCAGAGATCCTCTGCCTGTAGTTTCAACCAGTGGGGCATCATTGCTCTGCGGAAAGTCTATTTCTGGTCACCGGCGATACCAGGAACATCCACTTCGAGCCGGTCAATCAACCTTAGGGGACGGCGTTCGCGTAGTCTCCTATCATAATCACGGAGTCCTTTCCAGGTCGGGCGATGAGATGCACGCATCTGAGTAAGTTATCGTCAGTGTCTGTGCGATCAATTATGTCTGGGGGGAAATGCCAGCGTACTATTTGGCGGTCTAAAGAGCCAAATAATTCAGATTCTGAAGATCGGAAAACGGAGCTCCGAGCTCCAGCGCAGATTACCACCCACACATCAACGCCAAATTGACTGAGCTCGCTGCACTTTCTGAAAATGGTCTCCCGACGCCGAGAGACATTGCGAAGGCCTGGAATGCTCCTCTTCTTTCGGTACATGGCACAGTAGATGTTATTAACAGAAAGAAGTGTATGTGTCAAGAATTATTATGAAGATGGGCGGGAATATATATTGATAATGGTTTGTCCCACTGAGTCAGGGATTTAAAAAAAGATTCTAACAACGAGTTTAACTGTAGTATGTATAGATGCTGAAGCTTGTGAAAGGCAATATCCAAAGTACATATCTTCCAATTATATTTAATTAGAATTTAGAGACCTATGTAAGCACTAATCTACAACTAGCTTAGCTTACCACAGGTGATACACTAATATAACCTTGGTTAGTTGTGCTACGAGGGGAGTTGGTGGAGAGTAGGATTCCGTCTGTCGGCCCTAAGTGGCCCGGAAAGCAGGTTCTTCCGGCCGCTAAATGGGCCCAGCTTCTGTTGATGCGCCTAATTACGCCTAGCGCTATTGTTCTTCCTAAGCGATTTCATCCAACGGAAGCAACATAATCAATCTAAATAAGGACTTCAACCTACGTGACCATCTGACATCTTCTATATAGTTAACCAATGTTTTTATACTTAGGATGTGAGATATATAAAACACTGAATGAGACAGAATACACACTTTATAATCCCGGAGGTCTAGAAAGATATGGGCATCCTTCGACATTTTTTACCAGCCCTGGGTCAGCAATGTAAAGACACGATTGCATCGTATAGATTCCTAGAATATCTCCTTTATTGTTAATATAAAACAAGGCTGATCCATCCCCTTCTAGCTACCTTTCCTCATAAATTTTCGTGTGTGATATCTTCTATCGGTATATCTCTTTCTTCTATTTGTGAAGGCTTTTAGTGCGTTTTGTAATTTGAAAATGCATGCCCGGATTTCTGAGCCTAGCATGGCAAATATTACAGAAACAGTTACTCGAGTTCGGATCGCAGGGCCATATAATGGGCCAGAAAATCAGACTACATTTACATCACGCGATCATAAAGCCGGAATGGAAGATGCCTTGTCCCCGGTCACCTCGCAGGGGAGAGCTTTGTGGAAAAAGCGAATGGCAGTACTGATTTTTATCGTTCTTTCCGTAGCATCGCTAGTGGCGGTGATATTGGCTATTTCCTTCCTATGTAGTCCAACCGTAAAGAAACGAGGGATTGCAACCATTCATGTTCGTTGTACTTGCCAATACTGAGATGCTCTTTGCGCTTATACTGATATTTCTTCGAGGTCAACTGGACAAACCACTTTCCACAGCCGCTTACCATGAAACCTCGCCAGCTGCCTGATCCTCTACCGCCCAGTGCACAAGACCTAAATGAAAATATGAAGAGTATTGTCGAAAGTGTACCGACCGCGGTAATAACCAAGCCTGTTGGAGTACCCACAATGGTAACAGAAGGAATTGAAGCCCTCGCGACAGCAGCTGCCCATATACCTGGAATACATCCCGTACTCGATAGCATCCCTGAATCGATATCTATTGGCACCCAGCAGCTGTGTATCGGGTTTAGTTCAAACCGAACAGAATGCCACCCCCTTCCCGCAAATATATCCACTACGTTACCAGCGCCAGTGGAATCCATTCTTGGGGACACTTTCGAACGTCTGCAGCATTTTGGAGATCTGGCCGCCGTTAGGGTTCTGGGAAGTGCACGGCCTGCAGTTTTAGTTGGGCTTTGCCTGGTGCTTATTAACATGTTCGCAACAATATTCTTCACGGTGGCACTATGGTCCAGTTACAAATGGGTAAAGTGGGCAGTTATGGTGATGTCCAGCGCAGGGTGCCTTGGTTGTTTTATTGTCTCAACTATCTTTGTGCTCGGGCTTCAGTCAGCAATTCAGAAGGTCATCCAGAGCGGCTTGCCTCTGATTGTCGCTGTGGATGAGGGACCAGCAGGAAAGTACAGTGTAGGGGCCATGTGCGTCGCTGTGGTAATCTTTGGATGCACCGTTGCGTTCAGGGCCACATGACCTAAAGTGCCATGGATACAAGAAGGGGGGATATTCAACTGCCTTGGTACCCTTAACTAGTACTTGCTTCCGTCCCTTTTTCATGCTTTGAATCAGGATAAGATAGCACCAACATAATAGTTTTTTAGACGCCGACAGCAATGCACTATTTATTAAATTCCACTAGCTCATCTATCTTGTGTACTCCCTCAGTGATATCGTCTGGAGTAGCTGCCGGAGTAGGTGTCGTATAATTGAGTAGCTGGTGATAATATGCTCTTTGGCCCTTATAGGAAGGTAACTAGTTATATTATGTGAGGGCTATTAAGTTCCAAGATGGTAGTCAGAAAGCTAATTGATTGATGATACCATCTAAGCGTTGTGTTTATATAGCTAAGAGGTGTTGTGGTCATATGATGTTAGGCGACTAATTAGGTGACTTACATGTTATGATCAATTCTGACCATCACGACTCAGACTTTTCACTTATGTAGTGTATACCTTACTAGGCTTTCTATAAGATGAGCCTGACGACATAAGCTGCAGGATCAGTCCGCCATACGGGTGATCACGCAGTGGATCCCGCAGTCGGAGCTAAAACCCTGATCATCCCGACGGGTATCCAAAATAAAACTAACACCCAAAATTTGCCAAATAGAAAACACTCCTCTCTCCTATAATTTTTTTATGGTGCGTTCATCTAGCATAAAATGTGTACAAGGATGTGCGAAACCGGCTTCATCCTAGAAAATTAACGGAATGGCGATAGTGACCATGGTGAAAAAGCGCTCCAAGCGCCAGGGACATTGCGACCGGTACGGCCGTCAAGGTGAGCTGCTGTTTATGATCTTATTATATAAGGTTGTCTCTGCCTGTGGACTGACTAGGAGGTTGTCACGTAGAAGTCCGGCATCGACAGCTCTTTCATCTGTTGCGCATCTTGCTCAATGCGCCCCAAACGCCAACAGTCTTGGTTCCAATTCGTTACAGAGGAAGTGGGGGCATCCCTGATCTATGATCCGAACTGCCTACCACAGTTGATACACTTGACCGACGCACCACACCGGCGCCATCCAGCCTTGGTCTCATTCCTGGGCCGGGGTAAGAAGGATAGAGCGTTGCGTTCCCTCTTTGCGGACAACCCATCAAACAGCATCTCAACCTTCGGCTTCAGGCTACGCGTGGACCATCGCACACTATACTCTGGACGCCCGATTCTCTTTACAGATGGAGACCCCAACCAATCCCCGCAGCCGCCAGACATCGGTGGCCTGGCGGGCGTTGAAAAGATTCCCATTGCCTGGGCATCTAGCAGTGGCGCACAGATAGTCGACACCATAGTGACAAGATTTCTGCTACCAGCATCCCATGTAGTTTGCATCTTTGCTGAAGATATCGGCGGGTTGGTGGGGGTGCAGGCCCTCCTACGGCGCTGGATCGCTATCGGGCCACAGGCGACGCAGCCAGCACTCCGTCCACGCCTTCTCGTGGTAGTAGAGACGAAAGAAGTCACCAGCGGGGATGAGTCCCTTGGGGATGCCCACCTCGCTGGCGTTCTCGCCCCGCCATCCGACGCCCCCGAAGTCTTTGCTGGAATTCATATGTTGCATGTGTCGTCAGCCTCCGTGCTCTCGGATGAGGCCCGGTACCGGCCACTGAAAGAAGAACTGCTCAAAGCGCTGGATGTAATGGAGCGGGATCGGAGCGAGTGTGGGCTACATTTCTCGGCTGCTCATCTACCAGGGCTCTTGGAGAAAGCGATCCGACACACCGCGCAGGCTCATGACAGGACGTTCAATCTCATTGAAAAAGCCCGACCTCCGCCTCGTCCCTTGGAGTGGACGTTTCACATCGGTCACTTTCTGCGCCAAGGGAACAAGGTGGCAGTGGAGGCTCAAGACATTATCATATCCTCCAGCTTGATGTTAGATGCCTTTCCGCCAAACATGCATGGTATGATGGCCTAGTGATAGTGCAGGCTGAATCCGCGCCGCTATCATCACACCCAGTATCCCAGCTCGTACACTTTCGAGGCCAATGCTAACGCCCGTGGTGCAGAGTTCCATCCAATTGATCTTTTCCGACAGCGCTACTGGCAGCCGTGCCTCGATGCACTCAAGCCAGTGGTTGGCGGCGCAGCTGCCGTGCATCGAGTGCAATCCCTGGAGTCGCGGGTGATCAATAGTCATATTGACATGATTAATCGGGGTGCGTCGGCCCTAGACCTTCATCAAGGCCAGCAGGAGCAACATCGGTTAGTCTTCCAGAGCCTTTTCAGTAATCAAACGTGTCTAGGTTGTCTGCTCTCTAGCCCGCAGCATTCCCTTGCCTGTGGTCATGCCCTCTGCGACGCCTGTGTCGAGAGGTATGGTCAACCACCATCGCGGGCAGAATCTACCTATATTCTTGAGGCTTGCCCGCTTTGCCGACAGCCCTGCCTGACGTCAATAGTCCTTCTGCCACGGACTGCGGCGGTGCGAGCCCTCACTGTCGACGGCGGCGGGATCCGTGGGATCGTTTCCCTCCAGATTCTGCTGACCCTTCAAAACTTACTGGGCCCGCACTGTCCACTGCCCGACCTAATCGACGTCGCATTTGGAACCAGTGCAGGTATGTCTCCCCCCCAACCCCCTCCTTCCCCCCGGGGCGGCGGCGCTGTAAGCTTCCGACCTCCCGCTGTCCCCATCTCTCGAGCTTGGCTGACCCAGTGTGACTGCTTATATCGACGCGCACAGGTGGCTACATTGTGTTAGATATTTTCGCCATGCGAAAGAGTGTTTTTCACTGCTTTGAGGCTTTCCAACGTCTTCTATTTGGCTTCTTCAGTAGCCAGCAGCACGGCTGTCGATTTCTTTCATGGCCACGTCAGATCATACGCGGTGTCACTAACCGTGGGTTGTACGATACAAACCAGGTTGAATCGCTTCTGCGAACACACTACAGTTGCACAAGGCGACTCTTTGGGCCGGATGTACCAACGAGTACCAAAATCGCGGTCACCACCACCACCCAGCATGGCCCAGTGATATTGACCAATTACAAACCCGCTGTCCACAGGCCGGAAACTGCGGGTAATAGTCCCAGTTTCAGCTCACTCAGAAAAATAGGGGTTTCATTGCTTCATTCCTCCCTTCCCCTCCGTTGGATCCCGGCACATCTCAACCCATCTGACAATCCATTCACCCTGGTTTTTATCTGCACCACTATTACCAGAATCCAGTCCACTAATCACAAGCATCCTTGCAGGCTATCGTGAATTCGTCGCCCATACTCCGAACGAGGAGCCGCTTCTTTGGGAATGGTCAGTACGAATCGCCACCCGATGGTCCAATTTGTTCAGCTAACAAGCCGTGTCAAGTGCCCGCGCCACATCCGCTGTCCCAGGGTAAGGCTAGGCTGTCCACACGTTACTAGATAGTTCGGCTTAACATAATTCAGTCTCTTTCGACCGTTTGCCCTGGCGGCGCTCGGCGACTGCTGGGATGGTGGCTTGAGGCACAACATGCCCGCAGAACTTTTCCAGGTCGAGTTGCAACACCTGTGGCCCTGGTGTCCACCTCTCGGCTGTCTCCTGTCGATTGGAACGGGCGTAAGAGATCGTGCCCGCCTAGAGCGGTCTACAACTACCCCACTCTCTGACACTGCCCCTCACGAGCACTTTCTTCGGCCGGTGTTATCCAGCTTCATGGACAGCATGGACGGTGCGGCCGCTTGGCTCCGCTTCTGGAATCAGGCCGATCGCTCAGTGCGAGACGCATCCACCCGGCTCGACGTGTTGCTTACAGGTCCTGAACCTCTCTTGAATGCTGCTCATCGAATGGACGACCTCATACAGCAGACCATCAAGCAGGGAGTGGGTGACCACGGCCGCCAAAGCCTCATACGTCTCCTTGCTCAAAGCTTGTTTTTCGAACTTACATCTGCCCCACATAGTGAGAATGATGGAGCATCATATACATGTACAGGTTCAATCCGATGTCGTGTTCCTGGGCAAACATTTCTTGGTGCTCTCCGCCGCTTGGATACCTCGCGAAAGGAGTATGTCCTTGGCAGCCGGCCCTTGGGCATTAGTGTGACCGAAGGCTCGATTTGCCCAGGGTGTAGCCGCTACTGCGTACCGGTGCGCTTTTCAGTTTCGAATATGGACGATAAGATCGCACTCTCGATTCGACTGGCAGACGGACAGCGGTACTCCATTGGAGGTTTTCCCCACCCAGTGCGGTGGTTCATGCACCGCCAGGGACTCACCCCCATGTATGGCTTTGCCGGCGACGGTGTCAATACTCGAGATGATTGTCAGACTTGCACCAAACGGATCCTTCGGCGCCATGGGCTCCGGATTACACAGCTGCAGGCTCGCAGAAAGTTGCGTATTGCTCATGCAATCCAACACGCTACCTAAGAAGCCCCTGTTAGTGATGATGCCCGATCTATTAAAAGTAACAGACCTTTCCCTTCCTTGAGCCTTGGTTGGCGACATCTAGTAGACAGCGAAATTATATCTTTTCGCCCTCGACTTTTCTACCATTCATTCATGATGAGATCAATGGTGTTGAGTCATTTCATTCAACCGCTAAAAGTCAAAACTTCCGTTATAGGAAGACGCAATTGATTGTATGCTTACTGGTTTTGTCTCTGAACTAAAGATTTCCTAAAGGTTTCAACAGAGTAATACGAATCTCTTAGAGTTACACATAATTAGCAAAGAAAAAGAAAGAAAGAAAGATAAAGCGCCTGGGATCACCAGAACAACCCCTGGGCAGAGGATGCTTCAAAGCTGGTATATAAGTCAAAGAAATAGTAGCAACAATAACAGTCTTGTCGTTGTATGTGGACCCCATCAAGTGGCCACATGACAATGATACACAACTTGAACCAAAATATATTACCCCATATACACTGAGTTGCAAAAACGGTGCCCGGGTGCTGCACTCTCTTCTTCTAATTTTGTGGGTTTGGGTACTCTAGCCCACATATGGTTAGCAGTTAAATTTTACACCAATAAATTCTATTAAGAGTTAAATACTAATAATAATTTTATCCGTTTATAGCCTAGAGGACCCACAATTTGAAAGAAGAGAGTACAGCACCCGGGCACCGTTTTTGCAACTCAGTGTACAATTGCAGTCAATGTACTCAATAACTAGAATATAGAATGCCTAGCTTTCAACTCAGTGTTGTGGGCGTAGGCGGAGTCCCGCTTGGCGGCCGGAAGAACCCTCTTTCTGGGCTACTTAGGGCCGCCAGACGAAATCCCCTACCAACAGGTTTTAATAATAGGTAGCATCTTATTTTCATAGAAGATTTGAATTTTTGAGGAATATAGTTGTTCTGTTAACTATTCATAAGTATGGAGTGGCTTACGGAGTAGCGTCTGCTGGTATAGGGGTTAGTGTGCATATGAGTTATGGATATCTAAGGCGGGGGATACTAGCTGGCGGGTCTACTGAATGATCGGCCCGGCATATAGAATGATCCAGCCGCTAAGCGTTCCATAAAGATAATACTTTATTTACTAAAGAAGATTATCAGTTATCAGTTATTGTGCGTTAAGCTTTTGTCAGAAATCGGTACGATTCAACGACCGAGATTTTGAAACAGGGCTCCGAAACTGGGAGGAGATTATGTAATTAGAAGATTGTTGGATGGAATAGAACAACGCCACGTTGAAGACAGGTAATAGTTCTCAGTGGTCAATCGTGGTCAGTACACAGTAAGTTGACGGCGATTATCTATTTAGTGGCGCTGACTATCTTCATTGCATAAGAAGAAAAAATTAAAAAAGAGTTTTGCGAAAAATACGAACTAGGTTAAACTTGCGGGAGATAGTTCAACCGTGTCAGATCTATCGGCGCATACCGAGTCAACGTCCTTAAGTGATGACGCAATGTATACTGGTCCTGTATGGTCTAGAAAAACCTTCCGTCGCTCGTCGTACTGAGATAGGTTGTTGATCCCTGTGGGTCGGCTCGCTTACGGATCATGAGTAGAACTACTCCATATCGGAACCACCGTTTCCACGGTGGTCCTATAAAGCTGAAAGGTTCAGAGAAAGGATAATATATGGAGCACAGCCATCCCCACAGGGATCGCCCCAGTCTTCTCACTCTCTGTACTAGTATAGGAGTTGTACACACTACAAAAAGCTTGCCGAGCGTAGAATGAAACCTAAGTACCCATTATGCCAAGCCTTTAATATTGTAATACCTGGTATCATAGACCTTCGTAAATTACCCCATATCAAACTCTACACTAAACCGCACCACGTGGATTGCTGCTCCATGGCTCACGGTTCTTTTCTTTTCTGATATTAAAGGTTAAACGATTATATGAGAGGATCTTTTACTAAAATTTCTTTTATAGAATGCAATTGGTATAGATACCATATGATGTCTACCAATAGGCCTTCCACGTCTTTTCCCACGAAATATTAAACCGCTCAAAGGGCTACGTTTCCGTAGTTCTAAGATGTGAAAATGGCGCAAACTCTAGTCTTGTGAGCGACGTTGTGGGGTATAGGGTATTCTTGACCTGCGGCATACAATCAGCTCTAGTGGTCCTGAGATCTTGTTGGGTAATATCATCTACGATCGACCAAGGGTTCCACATCTGGAGCCATGGAAACATCAGGGGCTTTGGCGACTCATGGATGCATTGTTGCAACCTATGTCTCAGATCTGTCTTACATTGCCAATCTGTAGCCCCAATCACCTTGAGGCGTGGTGGGGTAGCATCGCGGAAACTGAACACTCATGTCTGGCTTTGTCTGTGGATCGATCCTTTCGAGGCACACAGGAGGTAACCATGGCACCCGCCACTTCTCGGTGGGAGACACGCCATGCGTACCATAGTTGTCGACCACAGGGAGCATAGAAAATGGCGAGTGAGGCATGGGTATATAGCCGGCCATGGACTCGCTCCCAAAGCAGCGCAGGGAATACGTCAATGGTCTTCTAAATGGTTGTGTAGTTTCTACAAACAAAGGAGAATGTCAATCTGCGACATACAAGCAACCAGGTCAAAAGGGAGCCCCACATTATCAAGGGGAAAACTGAACGTCCAATGCTATGGATCGGCTGTGGACACGTCTGCTGAACAGATCGGCTGCAGCCTAGATAATGTGTCGGTTCTCGAGCAGAAGGATTACTGGCAGATCGCAGTACGTGAGCACACTGGATGATGCCAAAAACTCGCTAACAACCCCTACAGAAACCATTGGTGGCTGAACTGTGTAGCCAATGGGACCAAGACTATGAACGAGCGGGTTGCACGGTGGGAGCATTGGTATGTGACTATTTATCATGTGACACATTAATGTCATGATTAAAAGCATCAAAGCGGCGGCCTGATAGATGCAGAGGATGACACTAGGCTGACTACCTCGCTGACCTACATTACAGCTCACGTATCTCCGCAGCATGTATAAGGCCTTCCAGCCTCATCGGGCTGTCTACCACGGATCCACCAACCCGCTGGACTATGTCTACGCCATCAACAGTCATCTCTGTGACGATCATCGGTCTGACCAGGTTAATACAAGGCATGTGATTCTGTTCAGTGCTAAGAGGAATGTATGCTGATGGGAGGACAGTTCGGAGCTGCAAACCCCTGCTTGGTGGCAATTGAATGCCGCAACAACCAGCGGAGAGGTTAGTTTTGAGACACTGCTAGACGTGACAAACGAAGGTAGTCCCACAGCAGCCACTGCGTCCAAGGACCTGCAGGACGGAGTGGAGGAATTATACCCGACAAGCAGACCCCGCTTTAAGGAGGATGGGGTAACCGAGAACAGTGACACGGGTCCATCCGAAGACGATGGTGCACAAAGCGACGCATTTCTAGAATGCCATCCAAACAGTGAGCTCAACACCTCACCGCATCCCGCAGCGGACTTTTCTCGCATGGTGCGAGACGGTGTGGCTCGAAAGTTGGGATCACTGCCGCCTCTAGTCGATATTACGACCGATGAAGGAGAGATGTCGCCCAGTTTAGGTACACCCGGTACCACCGGCAGCGCTGCGACGTGCCGGGATCCATTGTTTGTGCCGCCCGCTGATCAAGACCTTGACATCCTAGCTGCGATTCCGTGGAATGGCAACCAGATGTTACCGGGTGCCGTATCACATGCCAAGACAATTGGGAATTGGTCCTCAGGTGCATTCCAGATCCCGACTTTGTCTGATTCCGACATGTTAGTTGATGATTGTGGCGCGCCTGACAATCTCGATCAGGCTATGGCCCATATGTCCCCCCTCTCAGCGACGAGCGGGGTTATTCCTGGTGCAGATACCCGCTTAACACCCGATAAAGAAAGTCCGACCAGCTGTACGCGCACCTATGAGAGCCTAGATGGTAGAGTGAATGATGCCACGGATCTACGAGATTCTCTTGCACAGCAATGGCCAGATACAGATCGTATCATACTGCATGGCAGCATATTGGCATACGCTGATATAGAACAAATCTTGGACGAGCTGCAGAATCCTCAGCAGCTATCAATTCCTACAGTTGACTTTCTAGGCGACCTTTTTTCATACTATCGACCCTCATCACAAGTATACATTGCTGATACGGCCTGGCCCGACCGTCTACATCGCGGCGTTCTCCGCCCAACACCAATCCCACAGATTCTATTGCTGCCCACCTATTTACATGGACGCTGGTCATTAATTGAAATTCAAGCCTGCTCTGGGGCTGTGATTCACTACTCCTTTACCGCAATCGGGCCAGGCCTACATGAGATGTGTGATCCTTGTGATCCTGTCTATCCTGCTTGTACCTCTTGCCGAGGCGCTATAGAGGCACTATCCCAACATCTGCGGGATATGGGTAAACTGTCCCCAGAGTGGAAATTTTATAACCGGCCGATTACCAGCACGAACGGAGATGACGGAACATGCCTGCTTTGGACAATAAAGCAGCGTGTCAACAACCAGTCCGTCCAAGAGGAACCGTCGGAGGATTTCCGGGGGAGCCTCAACCGTGAAATCGTAGCGCGGGCACTCCACGCCGCAGGGGAGTCTCGATTATCGTTACCCTCGGCACTGTCATCCTCCCGCAGACACCCCGGCGTCTTACCGGAGAAGGTGCAGCAACGCTGGTCTGCTGTCACAGGTGAATGGGACATTCCCATTGACCTCACTCGTATAAGGGAACGAATAGCCCGGATGCCTCTAAATAGCACAGTGCGCATCGGTAGCAAGCAGGCTGACCGGCTACTACAGTTGGCGTTTACTATCGCATCGCCGCCTGTTCTAGTAGAACTACGGCGTCAGTTACTCCATCTGCGCCAGAAGCAGACAGCAGCTAACTGCTGCTTCCAGCGTACCCCAGCTGGTGTATTCAAGGCCGGCATCTGGCACAAGGACAATAAGGACACATCCCGCATTGGCCTCGCGCTAACTTGCTGGTATGTCCACAACCACCGCCAGCAACGGCACCAGGAGGGCTATCCAGATCCGACCGCTCAGACTGTAGTAAATATCTGTCGCCAGCTCCCCGAGTCGACGCGTGATTACCACCAGGTCGAGGAGAGGGTAAAGGGTTGGTACAAGCGTGCATGGCCTTGGAACCAGCTGGTACGTATTGCCAGCTCACCCAATGTACTCTGCTTTCTACCCCAAGGTGTATCCTTTGCAGGAAAGGGTACAATCTCTATGACCGACTACCGGAGCCTTAAAAAAGCCCATTATGAGGCCTTTGAGGTAATATTTAAGGATTACAGGCCCCGACTGTTACAGTTTATACCCTCTAATTTCTTTGAGATCTTTCTCTACAACCGCCTCCCAGTGGGCCAGTACAGAATTGAGCAGTGGACAGAAAAGGAGATCCTGGCAGAACCGCTGGATTCTGAGAAATTTGATCGAGCCTTCGATCTGCTCATTGAATAATGTATCGTCAAATGATTTCTATCGGGTGACCTAGGATCGGTTTTTAAGATCTCATTTTCTGTCAATTCTCACCCTTTGATTTTACGCTACTAGGTAAGAAGGAATATTTCCGATTTGAAATATACAGAGAAATAATCCAGAATCTAGATAATGGCCGATTTGTAGACAGTACCGATTTATGTGAGAAAAGCAAGCACGCGTTAGTAGTTATACATGCAACTATTTACAGATTGGTGATTCAGTACGATCTCCTCAGAACGTAATTGAAAAGACTTGCCCGTAGGATAAGTAGAAGAACAAGGAAACTATCAGACCACGGATTTCGGGCGAGGGCTCTTACTTTGCTTAATAAAAAGAAATTCTCAGACTGCTATTGAGCTAGGCTCGTCCATGCTAAGCTACCACATTTCCGTCGGTGACTTTGCAGATCTAGAGAAACTAGGGACGACGGAGAAGGTAGGATATATCTCAACGGTATAAAGGTGGCTCCTCCAAGTTCAATTCGTGACCATCCCTATCTAAGGCTAGCTTTGTGGGCGGGGGCCGGAAGAACCCACCTTCCGGGCCACGCAATCCCCTACCAACATTATCTCGCCTGATTATATTACATTTTCCGTTTTGTACACAATGTGTAACTGCTCATGAAGCGACCGAGACTGTATTCTCGTCGGAATATAGTGTAGTAGATATTGGTACCAGTTACAGAACTGTACTACTACTGGTTTGGAACAGAAAACAACTTGGAGGAGGAAAAAATGTCGGGACGGGCCGAGACGCGAACCCCTGACCCGCCCGACCGCGACGAACAGGAAAACTCACCACCGCGATTGGTGAGGCCGAAACGCACGACAAGACCACCGGCCCACTATGCTCAAGAGCAAGAGATCGAGACTGAGCAGAGAAATACGCGCTCCCAGCGGAAGAAAAAGAACCAGGGTAAGCCAGTCGCCCAAGATAAAGCGGCGACTTCGGACGACTCCTCGACAGAAAGAGAGGACTCAGACACCTCCAAGCTTGTGAAAGAGATTGTCAAACTCAGAAGAGAAATTAGACGACGAGATGAATTATACAAGGAGGAACTCCAGAGAGTCAAAGAAGAATTTGGCGCTGCCCTCACAGAGTTTCGACATGAATTACTGGCGAATCGACCCCCGACACCGCAAGCCCACCCCGAGTCATGCGCTCAGAGCGGCCACGAGGAGATCCTTCGCGAAATCCAATCCTTACGCGTTGCAGTCAATCCTTCGGGATCCCCGTCCTATGCAGATGTTGCCCGTACTCCCCCCACCAGCCAACCGAGCAATATACGGACTCTCTCATCGTGGAACACGACACCGACTACCTTCACCGACACGCTATATTGCACGATAGACACCTCGAAGATGGCAGATACTGAAAGTGAGAGACCATCAGCAGGTCCAATTAGAACGGCAGTTGAGACCGAGATCCGGACAATGGAAAACTACACGAACTGGCGGTGCCGCGCTGTCACGGTGGACCCAAAAAACACCAACCGGATCAGAATTGCTTGCCGAGATGAGGCTGAACACCAGCTGGTTAAGAAGGTGGCGGAAACCAAGGTCGGTGCGGGAGCCCGAGTGCTCCGTGATGAACTTTACCCGATCAAAGTCGACAGCGTCAACAGAACGGCAGTGCTTGATGAAAATGGTGATATCCGAGTAGGAGCTGCGGCAGCCTTTGGTGAGGAGAACGAAACCACCGTCGCCAAGATTGCATGGCTGAGCAGAAAGGAGAATGCGAAAGCCTATGGGTCAATGGTCGTTTACCTGACCAAAGGTAGTGATGCACGGAGGCTCCTGGCCGACGGGTTCTTTCACGCTGGGGGAGAATCCGGCGTGACCAGCACCTTTGAACACCGACCACGACCGATACAATGCTACAACTGTCAAGAGATTGGACATAAGGCATTCCAATGTAAAAGTACTCAAAAGTGTGCGAGATGTGCTGCGGAGGGTCACCACCACAGTTGCTGCAACCAATCGGTTCCAAAGTGCATTCCATGCGGAGGCCCTCACGAATCGTATAGCAAGAACTGTCGGAAGCTCTATCCATCACATCATGAATAAGACTCTTCGAGTCATTCAACTGAACGTGAGAAAACAGGGTGCAGTGCACGAGAGCTTAATGAATGATGAAGAGACTCAGAACACGGTGGCGTTAGCGATCCAGGAACCCCAAGCGCGGAGGATTCAAGGCCGGCTCTTGACCACCCCGATGGGACACCATAAATGGACGAAGATGGTCCCCTCTACCTGGAGGGAAGGCAGATGGGCAGTACGAAGCATGCTCTGGATTAACAAAGAAGTCGAGGCGGAACAAGTACCGATAGAGTCCCCGGACCTCACGGCAGCGGTTATCAGGCTTCCCGAGCGACTGATATTCATGGCATCAGTTTACGTTGAAGGGGGCAATGCCTCAGCTTTGGATGACGCATGTAACCATCTACTCGACGCGATCACGAAAGTTCGGCGGGATACGGGTGTGGTGGTGGAGATTTTGATTATGGGAGACTTCAACCGGCATGACCAACTCTGGGGAGGAGACGACGTGTCTTTGGGAAGACAAGGTGAAGCGGATCCAATCATCGACCTCATGAATGAATGTGCTCTCAGCAGTCTCCTCAGACGAGGCACAAAGACATGGCATGGCGGAGGACACAGCGGGGACTGCGAGTCGACTATCGATCTGGTCCTGGCTTCGGAAAACCTGGCAGACTCCGTAATTAAGTGTGCTATATTAGGGACGGAGCACGGCTCGGACCACTGTGCTATTGAGACCGTATTCGATGCCCCCTGGTCGCTCCCAAAGCATCAGGGACGACTTCTGCTGAAAAACGCTCCATGGAAAGAGATCAATACCAGGATAGCAAACACTCTTGCCGCCACTCCGTCGGAGGGTACGGTACAGCAGAAAACCGACCGACTCATGTCGGCGGTCTCGGAAGCGGTGCATGCGCTAACACCAAAGTCAAAACCATCATCACACGCGAAGCGGTGGTGGACTGCTGATTTGACGCAGCTCCGTCAAATACACACATACTGGAGAAATCACGCCCGGTCCGAGCGACGAGCGGGGCGAAAAGTACCCTACCTAGAAACAATGGCCCAAGGCGCGGCGAAGCAATACCACGATGCCATCCGGCAACAAAAGAAAAAGCACTGGAATCAATTTCTTGCCGACAATGATAACATATGGAAAGCCGAGAGATACCTGAAGTCGGGAGAAGACGCAGCGTTCGGGAAGATCCCGCAGCTCCTCAGAGCGGATGGGACCACCACCACCGATCACAAGGAGCAGGCAGAAGAATTGCTGGCCAAATTCTTCCCGCCTCTGCCGGACAACATTGACGATGAAGGGACTCGACCACAAAGAGCGCCAGTCGAGATGCCTGCCATTACGATGGAGGAGATCGAACGACAGCTGATGGCGGCAAAGTCTTGGAAGGCACCGGGCGAAGACGGTATGCCAGCAATAGTCTGGAAGATGACTTGGCCCACGGTCAAGTACAGAGTCCTGGATCTCTTCCAGGCGTCGCTGGAAGGAGGCACGTTGCCAAGACAATGGAGACATGCGAAGATCATACCACTCAAAAAGCCGAACAAAGAGAACTACACCATTGCCAAATCATGGAGACCGATTTCGCTGCTCGCGACGCTGGGCAAGGTACTGGAATCCGTGGTGGCGGAAAGGATCTCACACGCGGTAGAGACTCACGGTTTGCTCCCGACCAGCCACTTCGGCGCCCGAAAGCAGCGGTCCGCGGAGCAAGCACTCGTACTCCTGCAGGAACAAATCTACGCGGCGTGGCGCGGCCGACGGGTCTTGAGTTTGATCAGCTTCGATGTCAAGGGAGCCTACAACGGAGTGTGCAAAGAACGGTTGCTTCAAAGGATGAAAGCGTGAGGCATACCGGAGGATCTGCTCCGGTGGGTGGAGGCGTTCTGCTCGGAACGAACGGCGACTATCCAAATCAATGGGCAATTGTCTGAGGTCCACAGCCTGCCACAGGCTGGACTGCCGCAGGGCTCGCCGCTATCCCCAATCCTGTTCCTCTTCTTCAACGCAGACCTCGTACAGCGACAAATCGACAGCCAGGGAGGTGCGATTGTTTTCGTGGATGATTTCACTGCATGGGTGACGGGGCCAACTGCACAGAGCAACCGGGAAGGTATTGAGGGAATCATTAAAGAAGCGCTCCACTGGGAAAGACGAAGTGGGGCAACTTTTGAAGCAGAGAAAACAGCCATCATACACTTCACCCCCAAGACTTCCAAATTGGACCGAGAACCCTTCACCATCAAGGGACAGGCTGTTGAACCCAAAGACCATGTCAAGATTCTGGGCGTCCTGATGGACACAAGTCTCAAATATAAGGAACACATCGCAAGGGCAGCGTCTAAGGGCCTTGAGGCAGTAATGGAGCTTCGACGACTGAGAGGTCTCTCCCCATCAACAGCGCGGCAGCTATTCACATCGACAGTGACCCCTGTAGTGGACTACGCCTCTAATGTCTGGATGCATGCATTCAAAAATAAGGCCACGGGACCGATCAACCGAGTCCAAAGGGTAGGAGCGCAAGCGATTGTCGGAACGTTTCTCACCGTTGCAACTAGTGTAGCGGAGGCGGAGGCTCACATTGCCACGGCGCAACACCGTTTTTGGAGACGGGCCGTGAAAATGTGGACGGACCTCCACACGCTCCCAGATACCAATCCTCTCCGCAGAAACACAGCTAGGATCAAGAAATTCAGAAGATTTCACCGCTCGCCGCTGTACCAAGTAGCGGACGCGCTGAAAAACATCGAGATGGAAACACTGGAGACTATTAACCCGTTTACATTAGCACCATGGGAGGCACGTATGCAGACCGATGGCGAAGCCATGCCGGACCCACAGGCTATACCGGGTGGATCAATACAGATCGCGATCAGCAGCTCGGCACGAAACGGGTTTGTAGGATTTGGGGTGGCGATCGAGAAACAGCCACCTCAATATCGAAAATTGAAACTGAAGACCTTCTCCGTAACATTGGGCGCAAGATCAGAGCAGAATCCGTTCTCCGCAGAGCTAGCGGCTATAGCACATACGTTGAACAGGCTGGTGGGACTGAAAGGCTTCAGGTTCAGGTTGCTCACAAGCAACAAAGCGACGGCCCTCACGATACAGAACCCTCGACAACAGTCAGGCCAGGAGTTCGTCTGCCAGATGTACAAGCTCATAAACAGACTGCGGAGAAAAGGAAACCATATCAAGATTCTTTGGGTCCCTGCCAGCGAAGACAACAAACTGCTGGGCCTGGCTAAAGAGCAGGCCAGGGCCGCGACCCACGAGGACGCTATCCCACAGGCACAGGTCTCCAGAATGAAATCAACAACGTTGAATCTCGCACGATCCCAAGCAGCCACTACGAAAGCCTTGCCAGAGGACGTAGGAAGACACATCAAACGAGTAGATGCGGCACTCCCAGGAAAACACACCCGACAGCTGTATGATGGGCTATCCTGGAAAGAAGCGACCGTGCTGGCTCAACTCCGGACCGGCATGGCAAGATTAAATGGGTATCTCTACCGGATCAATGTCGCGCAGACAGACCAGTGTGCATGCGGACAAGCAAGAGAAACCGTGGAGCATTTCCTCTTCCGATGTCGGAAGTGGACCACGCAACGGATCGCACTGCTACAATGTACTCGTACTCACCGGGGCAATCTCTCCCTCTGCCTGGGCGGGAAATCGCCTTCCAATGATCAGCAATGGGTGCCAAATTTGGAGGCAGTACGAGCCTCAATACGATTTGCCATGACCACGGGCCGACTCGACGCCGTCTAACCGCGTCGACCAAGACAATGACACTCTCCCCTAACTAACCTACACCATCCACCTTGTGCCACAGATGGTAGACGCGCTTCAACTGCCGAGGATAGGAGGTTGAACACTTGAAGAAGCGCCTTCAAGCCAGTCTATCAACAAAATTACTAACCCACAGGGATTCCTACGATATTGACAGCTGAGAGGACATATACTGAAAGGATCTATGTATGGGCTTCAAGGAGATACGGTAGATGTACATTAGAACCTGTGTTGATAGATCAGTGATAGTTGCCCTTTCGGCTGAGCCGCCGGGCGTTAATGAATTGTGTGTGTGTAACTGCTCATACGTGTATGCATTTATATGTATCGCTAACATGTACAATACATTACAGCAATTCCACCTTTATGTTTCAGTAAGTATATGGTATTAGCTCCGATACAATCATATGGGTGCTCACTAGTATCCACAATGTAAATGCCCGCTCAAAGTCAATCCAGGTAGTCTGTATCGATAGTTTGAAGTCTTTCTAGGAACATAAGAACGGCCTAAGCCCACTTCTCTGATATAAATCCATCGAATTCTTTGAGTTGTATGTGTATCAACATCATATCTCGCTGTACAATGGATCCTCAAGACCACGAACCAGATCTTCTGGCAGAACTTCAAGAAAGTACAATTTTATTCCTAAAGCTTGGTGGGCGTTTACCGGAAGACAAACGTCTTCCTCGGCCAGCTGACTGTTTTGGGATGAGCCTCGAGCATATAAAGGGCTGCATGCGTTCATTTCAGGATATGTATTTATTCCCACATCTTATGAAGATGTGGCGTGAACAAGACATCAACATTGACATGTTCCTGAGTCAACTACGCGAGGAAGTTGGCCAAAATGTGAACAAAAACATCGGACGTTGCTTGCGGAGATTTCGATTGAGCTTCCCGCCGTGAGTCTTTCCTATCTATATTTCGTAACGGTCGTACACACAACGGCTAATAGAGTATACATAGAGACATACCAGTAATCTTCGTCCATGTCCGACCCCTAACCACAGAGTATTGCAAAAGACACTGGGTCATAAATTTTGACTGCAATGACACTAAGATCCGTTTAAACCGTACACAGGCCGGTCTGGAGTGGAATCGAGACTATCATACGGATAACCTTCTCATTACATATCCTGTTCAAAATCGTCCTTATCTTCAAAAAATGACAGAGTGTGCCTCCCAAGTACCTGTTGAGGAACTGGGGCACATGTGCAGCTGTGCACATTGGGTGTAAGTTCTGAGAGATATGACTACTTGTTCATAATTCTAATATTATATAGATCCAAGGTTGTTTCGGACTATCATGACAGGGGCTTTGTTCGGGACAAATCGCACGATGATATTCATGTTCGTAATTTGTATATGAAATTAATTTATAGTGTATTAGAAGAAAATATACTTGGTTAAACTCTCGACCTCGGCTAAACCTTTGTTTTTCTGAGCTCTCCCAAAATGCCTACTGTATGTTCCGATGTTCCAATCCCTTATTTTCTCCCGTGCTTTAGCTTCCCCTTTAGCTAGGTAACAAAATGGATAAGTGGGCACTTGTGCCGGTAATAGAGGGGGGGATTAACGACTTTGAGCCGCTATGTGCCTGCCTCCCTGTAGGTACGGAACCGTGCCTGAGTCTTTTTTAATCGCTTCAGCACGTGATATTTCGGGGGAGGAGCTCGTAGTAGCTAGTCTTACGGAGAGCCATGGTTACGTGTTTATAGTTCCGCGTACTCATATATATCAACGTCAGGTAAAGAACTACACTGTGCAATTATATATACTAAATTATACATGAGTTAATTGGCTCAATGGCTCCCTAAAGTACTTAATACTATTTTCCCACCTTATAAATGCTATCCTGCCCATACGCAATCACAGTTGTATGATATTAATACCGATATTTATTCCTCCTGCGGAAAGCTAAGCTTTCACTTGAAGAGGTCCCTGAACACAGTCCCACTCCTTTGAACCTGGTAAGGTTACTATAACCCATCTACATTATATATCATATTGTATGTTACCAACGACGTATATATTCAGTATAAGTAAAGTCGATTATGTATCTCCCAGCATGTATCTACGAGGATATTGCTACATAAATATATAACCAGATAAAGGCCAAAGCCAGAAATCTGGGATATCACTCGGAGAAGCAAGTCTGTGCTGTTTTCGATTTAGTTGTAATATTATTTAACACTACAAAGCTGGCGTTAGACACAGGTAAATGGAGGAGAAGGTTATCTCTTTTAGAGTATATCACCAGGCGTAAATAATGGACGATCGATAGAATTATTATATATGATAAGATAAAGTGTCTAAGCAAAGACCTGTTGAAAGCCATAGGTATCATATTCTGTCAAGCGTGACGCCACTCGGTCAAAATACCTTAGGTGTTTGGTTGTGTCTCCAACCGAGCAATCTGGCCAACACACTCTATTAGTACTGCCAGTGCGTTTTCGAATACTTCTTTATTATCTACATACAAACCTTCGATGAAGACCGATGTAGTATTTTAAAGAGAAGTCCCTTGCATCGATATCTATCGACTGTGTAGATGACAAATTATATGATTATATTTTCGACATGCCGCATACAATCAAATCAATTGAAGTAATCCCAATAATGTTTCACTGTCATGGAGTGATCGGCCTGAGGAGAGAATCATATGGTTGTAGTTTGGAAATTGCACTTGATCAAGAATTCGCTGTTGGAGGAAACCTTTATCTGCCCCGGAATCGGCAAAGCTTTTCATTCCTGGTCGCAAGCCACCCACTTGTCTCGGTATGCTTGCCCGGGCCAACGAGGCAAGAGCAAACACTTATTTTAGTCTACACAACAGCTGAGATTTGGGACGTATGCGGTAGACCTTCTATCGGAGATTCGGGTTTGATTCACGAGATCCACTGCATAGGGTATGTAGCATAGCGCAACAATGCGGTGTGGATTGTGTTATGAAAAATATAAATAGGAGCCCAGCTACGATCTCTAATTTAGTGTTGAAAGTCTTTTATGTCTACACAGTTCTCCAGTGGATAAATCTGCTTAGTCATCTATACATCACACAACATGGATGAAATGCCGAACCCCGCTCACCATCCAATTTTTGAGCCGCATGGCGATGAAGTGTGGGCAATGCAGAATCTGGGATTTGAGAGATACTACAGGCAAGGCTCTCCACCAGAAGAAGTGGTGAGGGCTGTGGAGGAGGCCTATGAGCGAGAGACAAAATATCACGAACCACCAACGTTACACTGCCTTGGAGGTAATGAATGCGAAGTCTTCTTAAGATGTAGAGCTCCAGAGGTAATGTTGTTCGTAGGCTGGAAGAAACTGTAGCTAACATCAGGCTAGATCGAAGGAACCATTGAACGAACACTAGGAGTGGAGTTCAGCAAACTGAAACGACAACAACCGGTGATCTTTCGGGGTGAAGGTGGCCAATCTGATTATAGAATGGCACACCCTTCCGGCATCGGAGCAGATGGGTTTTCGGTTTTCGGGGTGGTAAGAGGCTCCGCATCCATTGTTTTGTACCCTGGTTTTCTGGGGGAGCCTGCGGCTCGGTATGAGCCCAAGCTCGACAACACTGAATTACTGGCTGTACCGGGTCAAACCTTCGTGGAAATCAGACCCACTGGTGATGTTCTGATGGTTTGGTGGGGATTCTCCAGAGAGCTCATCCTGGCTAAAGCTGCCTCGCCTTTTGTTTTGCCTTTTATGGTTTTTGATCCGCGGGGGAGAAGCTAAGATCACCGGACTTGGATGCGTGTCCTATTGGCTTATAAACATATCGTTAGCTGAGATGATCATGAGTTATGCTTACCAGCAGTCAGAAAGGGAACTCACAGTCCTATTACTCACAGTGTTGTAAAGTTGTCGGTACTGATGGAACTCTTCTATCATCTGTTTATTGCTACTTAGGGTAGGCATAAAGCTGCCTGACAAGAGATCTATTAGTCGAAGGATCTCTCTATCAGGAAGCCATAGAAGCTTCGCCAGGGATGGTAGGAGGATTATCGAACAATCTTCCACCCCAACGTGCCTTTCGATCTTCCGGAGTTGTCGTCCACAACGGAAGTAATTTGCGGTCACGTAGTTGTGCTCCATACCATAACAGCGGGAAAGATGAGCCGCAAGCCCATAGCTGTTGGCCGTGATTGTGGTTGCAAAGCATTCTACTTCTAGCCTCTGGGCCCAACAAAGGCAGGTAAGTAGACGGATGAAGAGGTCCTCCAGCGTAGGATGCTTGCCCTTCTGACCGAAGCCCAAGCCCAATCTCCGGTTTTGCTTTGCCGCACGGGCCATATATAAGACTAGCCCGCTTTTGTCATAAGCGAAAAATGCTTTAAGAGATGCAAGCCCTTGGACTGTTTCACGAAGGATATCCTCGGCTGTGTAGGCATGGCGCTGGGACATATCGATAGTCAGGGGAGGGGTTGTGTGGAAAAATTGAAGATGCGGGTTACTTACACCCCTTCTTTATTAGTTAAGATTGGAGAAGGCCGGAAGTTAATTGTTATGGGCTTTCCACTTTTGGTATAGAACATATATTCTTTAGCATACCACACAGTAATTGATTTTAAGTCCCACATGTAGTACTTTTGCAACTCGGTAAAATAGAGTTTGAAGCTAAAAGACACTTGTCCGTAGATGGTATAATTCATATAAACTGGTACGCTCTCTTATTGGACTCTTAAAATATTCTGGAGTACTTTTGCACAGGCCCTCGAATAAACGGTTGGTAGTAATTTGTAAAGAATGATCCATCTAATCCCGGTACAACAATAGTCAGTTGTCATTTCCTATAATGGTTTCTTAGCTCGGGTGTCTGTTTCTCTGACCCAACTAGGAGCTCAGGAAGGCACCATTCCGTCCTAAAGTATGTACTCTTTCCATAATCTTTTGGACCTGGATACCGTGGGTAGCTAGAGAGGATGGATATGGTCTAGTGTTTCGCTACATTTCCTTCAGTTTTACAAAGCCTTACATAGATGTTTACCTTACGGAGGCTTCGTAATCCGACCCACTATACATAACCAGATCTTACTACAACTTATTATCGCAATGCCCCAGGAATAGGAAGTTTCTCGTGATCAGGCAAGGGATTCACAGATGTAAATCCTCCCAGAAAAACCCGGCTTAACCAGTTCTCTGTAAATTAGATTCTGGCCCCCTTACGTGACGATGCATTGCCCGTGAGAAAAAAGACTAAGTATGCGAAGGGTAAATGGAATATTGCTGCAGAGAAATTCTAAACATCACATGGACAAGTTTAGCTTGGAGACGGGTCCACTAATGTGAGTAGAGATATATTAAAGTACATAATCCTAAAGTGGTGTGTACGCCGATAATTACTGTTGTTCTGTATTACAGTAGCTTTTTTAGCAGGGTCCGAATGTATTTATATCATGGAAGCTTAAATAAGCGGCAAGATATTGATACTGAGATAGCCAACAATGACTTAGCCCAGGTTATACTGTTTTATATACCTGATTATTTACGAGCAGATGATCACCCTTGTTCCCATTTTAGACCGCGGCCTTTTTTCCGTAATTAGATTCATATATCTTGAACCAAGGGTGGAACTACCCTAGGTATCCCACCTGCAGTCAGCTGCTCATCATACCCGACGGAGTACTCCGTATGTAACACAGTGGGGCATGACCGGAAATGTGCAGAGCTGACCCGTATCTGATATCGTTCGTATGTTAGATTATTAGTATCTTAGTACGCAGCTGACTCCTTAGTCCTTACCTGTTTCCGATTGGCTTGAGATGTTCTAATATTGTTTTCTAGCCCCTGTAACGTATTTATCTTTCTTCCTTTCCCCAAAATGAAAATAACAATGAAAATAAAAAACAAATAAAAAAACAAGAAAAGAAGAAAGGCCTAAAAGTAGACGGCCACCAACATCTTAAAAATACAAACCAAAAATGTGATATTTTATCCTTAGGCACAGGTAATGAATTTCCCCCAGATCCATTTCACTCCTATTTACTCAAATAATATAATCTAAACCTGTTTCTTCTTTCATCGGCCTCTGATTGTTAATCCTAAGCCTTTGACCGTGTTCTCTTTTCTTGTCTCACCCAAGCCGTCATATTAGGACACTCACCCATTATAGTGAATTACGATGGACATCACTCTCACTGATTCGGAATCTGTGATCGAGGATGTATTTTCGCCTGATAGTTTATCTACAACGGATAGCTTGTCGTCCATAGACGAAGAAAGGTCTTTTAGGAAAGCTACTTGTTTCATACTTTCTAACTTATTCTAGTGACACGGATACTGTAGAGATAATACAGAGGAACGGAAGGGAATACTATGGGGAACAATTAGGTTAGTTCTTGTTTGGTATGGCTCTGTTCATGAATAGCTAACTCTGGCAGACCGATATCCTTGGCCCACGGACTTAGAAGCGCGGGGTCGACAGTGTGGGCCTCCTAAAGACATTGAAACGTCTTGCGTTGACAAAGAACAGGTGATATGCATGACATTGCGCTTGCCCACTTTGACGGACATCTCTTCCATGCCCCGATTGTTGAAGAACCAGAGAAGGTCCTTGATATCGGTACGGGGATCGGAGTGTGGGCAATTGACTTCGGTGAGGAACGACTCATATTAGCTTTTTAGCATAGCTAACATGATACAGCGGATGTATTTAGACACTCAACGGTGAGCACCTATAGCATGACCATACGATCCTACAGAATCTTACATCCTATAGGTAACTGGCATAGACTGGATTTATCTACAGGCCGATTTGTATGTTATGGAATGGTCATCCTCTAGAACATCTGCTGACTTCCCATAGAGGCACTCCGAACGTCCATTTTTCTGTTGACGATTTTGAGTATTATCCTGACTGGTATGACGTCTTTCAGAACATCGATTACGTACATATTGGGCAGATTGGGCATCGAGTGCAGAATTTGGGCAACATCTTGGATGGGATAAACAGGCAAGTGGATGGTTTAATTGAATCAGAATATTCACTGACGCTGTGCCCAGATGCTCTAAGTCAGGAGCCTGGGTCGAGTTTGGCGATTGGGTTGTAGAGGTCCAAGACCTAAACGGCCCAGTCCATCAGTGGTATACTGATTTACAACGCGCTCTCGGCCAATATGGATATAACATGGAATTACCTGCTATGTACGAGGATGCAATGCAGGAAAAAGGCTTTGGTCATATCACCCACTTAAATCACCAAATCCCCATGTGCCTCAATGATCCCACCCACACGATTACATCTACGGCACTTCTACAATGTTGGGCCCAAAGTCTAGAGGACCTGAGTATGGAGCCGATGACTTTGATGCTAGGGTACAGCGCAGAATATGTTCGTGAACTCTGCTCCTCAGCACGCGAGGCAATATTGACTGGTGGCACAAACGGATATCTGAATTGGTGAGATCGTCATTATAATGTCTATTGATGTATGTATTAACAATCTCTATCTAGGCGAGTTGTTTATGGTCAAGTTCAATTGGCGTAAACACCAGACGATTTGGCAGTGACAGCTTTAGTGGGTTGCTCTATATCCAAGACAAATCATAACTGTTATATCCTCCCCATGTTCGTTTGTTATGCTTTATTTGTTACGTAAGATCCAGGTATTCTGTAATACTCTTAATACCAGCTGATTATACGCTCTGTGTCATTTATAGTAGAATGTATTGTAGAATGGTTAACTTGGTACCATCGCGAACCAAACCTCGTCACTCGCTTCTTACGTGGTGTCCACGCTATACCATAAACGGTATAATATATATTCTCTGTTTATGAGCCCGCTTGATGCGTTCATTAAGAAATACGAAGTAAAGTACTTTTCTCTCCTCCTTCATTCGTAATAAAAGTTTTATTCCACTTCGCCTCCTGACTTCATACAACTAGTAGTGGTAATACATCCCCAACACTAATGTATCTTAAACGCTAAAACCAGTCTCCATCTCCAGTGCTTGGCTAATAGCGTTCCATTTCCAGTGCTGAACAATGAGACATAGCACCCGAGATGAGGGGCATTAGATTAATCACTGGTCTAATTGGAGCTAGTACATCTCTTGATATTAGAAGACGCTTAGAGAGTAACAGATTTTTACTCTTGAGTTAGAATATCGTTATAACATTCCATTATAATAAAGAAGAAGACTGTAATAAGGCCTCCGACTGTACCAAAATACATTTAAGTACAAAGAATTTCGATTAATTGATCTGTCTGGTTGGGTAAGTTTTATCCAACTGGACTAATAAGAGAGTAGAGCACTTTGCCTGTAGCGCCCCTTATTGGATTATTTTATAAACGTGTTACAACACTTATAATTTAGAAAGTTACCAGTGGTGATCTTCTTAGAAACTGATTGACCCCCAGAATATATCTCAATTACGGCTCTAACCTGTGGATCACTTTCCCGCTATCCTCTCATCGCCGGCCGTATGGAGTAAGCGGGAAAGAATAGGCGAACATATTATAAGCTAAACCATATGCGGTATACTTCATATATTCTTGGCAACCTTCTATCACAATAAAGCAGGGATTTATAAATGTCGATCCCGTCAAAGAAATATCTCTTTACGGTTTACACCATCGGCAATTACGTACAGTACTTTATACCGACTTATTACAAATATGAGTCTATCTCCTGTAGTATATTTAAATTATTATCTACCAAAATCTATAGTCTCAACCAACGATCTACTCAATAATATCAATACACGGTAACTTTTATTCCTGTTTTCTATTATCTTGGGCTTTCTTTGAATATTTTCATCATGCATTATGCTTAACCGTGATTGGCTTATATGTCATGGTATATAGCATCAAAACTGACTAGAGGCGATTAGGAAGGAGTCTCTCAGTAGATAGACGATCTTTTCCACAAGCATGAGCAAAACCTAAAACCCGTTCTCGCTGGAAAAGTACGATGATCGTACTACGTACGATCTATCGTAGCTTATGTCCAAAAATAAAAATAAAAAAATAAAAAATAAATATATATATATATATATATAAAGAGAGAGAGAAAACAAATACAATATACAGTACCCAGAAATACTTGTATGTTACAAGTTGAAAAGTAATAACATTATACCCCTGTCTCCAGCCTCCGTTGAAGATATCCTGCTCTTCCGGTGCGTTCCGCTATAGCTACAGAATCTAGGCAAGACTATAGAAAAAGTGGGTAGTGGAATCCAAATTACCATAGTACACACCTGTTTATGGGCAGTACTCCGGATTTTTCTCACCGGGCCCACAATGCGCTAACTCGCTCCAGGATAGTATTGCCCAAGACTGTTTTACCGAGCAGCCCCGCCTGACTCATCTTCTGTTTTCATCTGCAGTGACTGTAATACGGTTGTCGGTATGTTAGCTCTTGGAGGCAGGAAGCATTTTAGACTGACAGGCTATAAAAATGTCCCCTGCTGCTATGTGCAATATTGCAACGTGGGTTTTTAAGAAGCCAGCCTATTGATGGGGATTCAAGATGAAGTCTCAATATATCCGAAAACTGTATCCATCTTATCATCTGTAAGGCTCTTCAATAGAATTCATATCATACGGTGGACTGTTCTCTACTAGTATTTAGATGCCGTTATACCTAGTTTCTGCGTAGCAACTATGCTAGATCTTGTTCGGAATCGCTAGCTCTGTGAATTATTGACCATCGAATATTCTACGTTTTGGCTTTTCCCAAGTGATTGTCAGAGCATAATCAATAGACAGGTAGAATCAATGCTGTGTGCTAACTGCTGCAACAGCATCATTCCTAGACAGGAGAATAGAACAAAACGTGATTTTCAAGAAGCCAAGGACTCCGCTACCATCCGGCTGTTATTTTGGCCATCATGCGGCCCTTTCTTGCCCTGAACGATCCAACTTGTTTTGACATTGAGCGACTTTTATTTTAATCCATTTGGAAGGGGGACTTACATTTCTAGATATCCATCCACTCCTTTTCGTAGCGATTGGCGGGCAGACGCATAACCAGAGAAAATTTCCAGGTACCGCTTTCCAAGCTCCGTTATTAAAAGCTCTAAGCTGTATGCTTCGAATCCGTCGGCCCAGTTTGCAATGATATCGTTCAACAGATCAATATTACCCCTGGTGGTCAAAGGAAGGACGTAGGCTCTTTCTGCCACGTGAACAAACCCGCGGCGCTTTACCTCTGATGCATACTTTGACGGAAGGTCCAAGCAGCGACCCGACTTTTCATACGCGCTACTCATATCACGATATAACCGATGGAGAGCTGTATCCCCGTTTGGATCGTCAAACCGAACACTAGTGCCACAGATCTCAATTGTTCCATTGGGTGCACAGCAGCTCCAGTACATTAGTCAGATAGCGAAATACGTAGATAGCCGGAGAGGTGCCTACTCATACGCTCCCATCAAGATCTGTCTCAAGAGCTGGACATCTCCGTGAAGCTCCCCTATATGAATAAGATCAACTTGATTATAGGCCTGGTGCCAGAGTGGTCTGAGGAAGCTATCGACAATGGATTGGACGTTTGCCAGCGGCCTACAACGCTCAGCTTCCTCCATCAATGAGTGGGACAACGACTTACGATTCGGCCGACCGCGCGATGAAATCAAGGCGTATCACCTGGATAGAAGGTCAGTCAACCTGGTCACCTTGTGATGTGTGCTTATGGGCCAACCTTCGAATGTGGGTTTCTTTTGGCTGGTGGGAGGAATCATCAGCCGGGCAACTGGCATGGGAAAGGTAAGACCAGGGGGGTCAGAGCTTGCGCAGAGCAATTATAATAATGACTAACCAAATTCCATCGCCCAATGACCAACTCCAGTTCTTATATCCAGTACAGTTCGAGGACTCTGGATCGACGCATGAGGCAACTTTCCCTGAAATAATTGATAGTGCAAGTCGAATTGTTGTTCTGCACGCCGTTAGATATTTCACAGCAGTTAAGCGTGCCGTTTCTGTTGTACCTTGTCGCAGAAGCTCTCCCTTGATGCAATCAGCATATGCACGGTGTCCCTCGTTAAGTACGTACCGAATCAATTGGCCAAGGATGCAAGCCCTCCAAATGTCTGGTATGACGTCTCCCATGACTCTCCGAGATACCAGAAGACATTGTAAAGCCGCAAGTTTTATTAGAAGCAATATTGTATATATCTGGGGGAAAATGGGAAAATGCTAACGTAGGTATCAAGCTCCCTTGTCACTGTGAGGGGTATGTCATGTCTTATTTAGCACATCCGACAGTATGCTGATGTGGAGAGGTATGGGGCAATGTCTCAACGGGTAATTATCGAAAAGGGTGCCCTGGAGATGACCCGAACTGGAACTAACCCGCGCCAGCAAACTCTATTTTAAGTTTCTGGCAATGGTTACATTTATTTGTACCAGAGTAAGGTTTTAATAAACTAAAGGAATAGCTCCGCTTTTTACAATATAGAATGCTGATCTGGCTTCTAAAGTAAGTGGCAATATCACTCGACTTATAAATTTAGGCTTTCACTGCACAACTTGCCTTTTATGTAAGCCACTAGGATAGTGATGCCGGCTGTCCAACCAAACCTATTTTAATGACTATGAGTCGAAATAGACTGACCTGCGCCGGTCGCTGAAATAGTTCATTAGGTGTAAAGATCTCACTGCGTCACGATCAAGCATGCACAGAAGCGTGAAAAGAGTGCAATTCCGTTCCATGATTCCAGAGTACTGTAGTGCGCATACCAGGACAGGGAATGCTGTTTAAGAATGAGAAAGAAAAAGACAGAAACAGAAGCAACAGGATTTTATATAAGACAGCGTTAAGCCTAGTTTATATGCTTGCATGCTATTATACCTGCTACAATCAGTTTTACAACGTGCAAACAGCAAGACTCATTGTGACGGACTCTGGAGAAGAAACCCATCAGACCGGAAACAAAAGAGATAATGTCCCGGGTACCACAAGAAAGCAGTTGTACCTCGAGCTCCAGCGCTCATGGGAATACTCTAAGCTCGGGCGAGAGGTTAGTAGCATCTATATCCACCTTTTTACTGTTGCTAATATTACAGAGATGCCCTATAGAAATCCATTTACAACGTTATCTGTCCAGGCCTTCGATAGGGCTAGTGAAGGGTATGTTATACGGAGAAAGGGTGAATATCAACACAGATGGAGCTCTCCTAGAAGCAATTCAACGACTTTCACGTTCGCTTATTGGGAGCCCAGAGGTAGCGACATTTCTAACAGGGATCGGTATCAAGCTTTGCCTGCAACGTGTCACTCAGTCCAGAGAAGCTTCGGATACTCAGCAGGGGCAGGTATACACGGAGGAACAGGTTTTGCATGCTATAATTCGAGGGCCTGGTGACGGGCTCCCCACGGGAAGAACTATCACAGTTGTGAAGGCACTTGCTGCGCATATTAGGGCCTTTCTACCCACGTCCTCCACCTGGACAGGTTTAGCATGCGAGCCCAGCACCTCTCTCCGCCAGGCATATGGATTCCTCTGTATATGTATCACTGCCAGTGACATACACTCCCACTCGGGATCCCCAGTTATTCAGCGGTATGGTGAGTTGAGGTGCAGTGGGATTGCCCATGAAGCGGCGCTTGAATATGTGGGTTCCTTGTGGTCAAGTACTGTGCTGCACCTACGCGATGTGGTTACATTGCTGGCTAGGGTTCACCGGGTATGCCTGCACAGCCCATGCAATCCAGCTGCCTTCCCTTTGCTTCTTTCACTGGTATCAAATTCATGTGTGGTATGGCTGTACCTCTCTCACCGTTCGCTGTGGCACACATTGCGAACAGAGAATGCGTATTTCCATACCCCACGATTATACTGCGCTCACAGCTCCATGCTCATGATGTTTCACATCTTGAGCATGGAAGGGGAGGTCGGAAGTTCGTCAACGTGGAAGGCATGTGTCTCTATGCTCCGAGAGTTCGGTGTAGCAGCGGATACTGCGTTGGCAAGTTTCAATACATATCCTGTGTCGCTGACAGCTGCGCCGGCCATGTTGTCCGGCCCTTATGAATTTCCGACTCAGGAGCTTCACAGGATGTTTGAGCTGGTTTCCAGCATAGAATGCCTGTGCGGACTTCGGTCATTGTAGCTGGACAAGTGAGCCAAAGCTTTTCCTCTCCCCGCTCTTGAGTAGTTTACGTTGCCTTTCCTGCAATTCTCACCATAACGGAGTGCCTATGTCAGTCGCCCACGATGCTGTTACTTTTGTTTCCGTTCCTTACTGCTTCACTTCCCTTATTGGTTGGGCCTAATATTCAAATAACGGGGCTTTGTGTTCTGCCTGTAGCCATAGCTGGTATAGCTCATATGGATTCACTATTTCAGGAAGACCAGCGCTATATCATTTCCCAAATATATTTTCGCCTTGTTTTGTCTATCTATCTGCCAACCACTTTCAATTTGCAAATCACCTGGGCTCTGTTTGTTCGGCTAAAAGACAGTCTTCAACTCGACGGGACCACTACTGCCTGAAACAAGCGCCTGACAAGCTATGAATCGAGCTAAGGGCAATTGCGAAACCAGAATCATACCGAAAACGGAAAGAAATTCAGTACAGAATATAACCAAGATAACCCATCATAAATAATACTTTTCTCTCACCCACGTCAAGGAATTTATGATTCCATAAATGAATCACCTGATTGACCCGCCCAAATGGTCACATGACTTACGGCGCACATTGGTATGTAATATCGTGCTTAGCTTAGCTAGTAATACAAGAACAACAAACCCACAGCTGTATCACACCTTCATCCGTTTCAGTATCTCTGTGATAGACTTGGTCAGTTCCTCTATCTGCCGTTGTTGCTGTTGATTCTGTTCGACCAGTGTCCTGATCGTGTCCTCAGATGTTTTACCATAGAACTCTCGCCGTGTAATACCACTCCGATTTGCCTTATCCGGGCCCTGGCTCCGCAATATATTGGAATAATACGCGCCCTCTATGAGGGCCCTCTGTGGTCCAGGGAGCGCTTGGAATCTTGGCATAGCGGCCCATGGGGGAGTTATACCTAGCTCCCGGTAGAATCGATTGACCTCAGCATCCGCAGTTCTGGCACCGAGAACTTTTCTGAGGGCGGTCCGGCTAAGAATATCGGTTCTGCCGTCCTTAAAGCGAATGAGACCATAGGACTTCGGAAGGCACCCGCGAGTATCTGGGTTCCATTTCGAAGATAATACATTACACCAGCCTAAAATCCGATCGTATTTGGTGCGATCGGCCTTGCTATACCGCTCCTGTGAACCACGCACATCTTTTTTCTCCGCCTCTGGCAGAGCGAGGTATGCTCTAGCCATGTCGCCATTGATGTCGCCATATTGCTCAATGAGCATACCGGTAGGAAGACTTGGGTTTTCCACGATAAACGAGGGTCCGCAAAATCCGCTGCTCGGTATATAACCAATGATTCGTTTAGCGGCCTCCTGATCCGCCAAGTTTCCCTTCCCTGTTTCTGGAGGGTTGGCTGTGACGCCTGGGATATTTGGTAATTGCCACGACGACGGATAGTAAAATACCTTCTTCACGTGGTCGAACTGCTTTTGGATTCTGATTAAATCCTCGGGATTATTTCCCCCCTTCTTGCCGGCTTCTCGGTAACTACAAGCGAATCCGAACAATAGATGGACTTTAATCAGTCCTTCGTCTTCGGGACGGCCTGATTCTTGGTTAATTTTCTTAATCTTCTTATTGAGCTCGAGGATTGCTTTCTCCACCGACTTAGGCGGCAAGGTGTCGTGCGGCGCTAGATACTGATTAACTAACTCCGTGGCTTCACTATAGACCCGCACCACTTCCACGTCAGGTTCGGGCAGTTTGTGTTTGTCCTCTAAGCCTGAATCATCAGACGCATCTTCTGACTCGTCCCCGGCCGCACTGTTCGCGAATGCCTCGCCGAACACCTTCTCCGCGTTTCGAGCGCGGTTTCTTTTATATTGAAGCCCGATTAAATCATATTCAGCTCGTGATTTCGGGTGGTGGAGTACGTCATAGGCCTCCGCCAATTCTGGATAGATGACGGTTAGCTCAACGTTGGTAGATAAGAGATGGAGAGATAGCCGGTGTACTTGTGGCCTTACTTTTGAACGCAACCTGTGCATCACCATATTTGTTTTGGTCTGGATGTGTCAGGCGGCCTAGTTTCAAATAGGCTTTACGAATGTCCTTCGCGGTACAATCATTCTCGAGTCCCAGTATACCGTAATAGTCTTTATCTTCGAGCTGCTGGATCCTTGTTGCTTCCGCTCGATGTTCTAGTGTGTAAAATCTGCTTTCCGACTCCGTGCTATCACCGTGCTGTACAGCACTCTCTCGATCCATCAATTCGTCTCCATCGCTGTCAACGTTTAACTCGGACAACCGCCCTTGTTCAAGAAGGGCCTTCTCACGCTCGCGTTTCCTTTTAGCGCTTTTACCCATTATTTGCGTTGAGGAGGACAAATAGAAAACCTTGCCTAGGTTTACTATCTTGCCTTATCTAGATTTGGAAGTGGGCTTGAAAGGCGAATTTCGCTCTGGAGGAAACAAAAAAAAAAAAAAAAAAAAAAAAAAAAAAAAAAAAAAAAAAAAAAAAAAAAAAAAAAAGAGAAAGGTCCGGGATGATTTACTTATACCTTACGCTCACAGTTGGGTACTCTCATGAACGTTGACCTTCTCGCATCGAGCTATCCGAAGATGTCACGGGTACCTATGGGAAAAGGCGGTGTAAAGAGTTGTCTCTTAGTTCCTGGCTAGCATGGCTCTCAGTCGCATTAAAATTAAGAAATCAGTAGAAACAAAATGTTAGCACTTTGAGGAATATGGTAGGGACATCTCCTGTGTTGAGCCTGTTCGATGGAGGCTTCTCAGCCGTCTCACTGTATATGGTACGGTATGTCAGCCCGAGACGGATGGTGTACCAGAGCTCGCCCTAGTAGGGTAGGATTGTCTGGATAGCGCTACTTAGACAAAACCTACGACTACAGTGGTTGAGTTCTTTTTACAATATCATTTAGTGGAAATGCATCTATACGGCAGGCAGGGAACTTGATAGTAACAATATAAATAATGTCACATAACAGCCGGTTAAACTGATATTACTGGTGATTTTGTCATTTTTGACTGTAAAAAAAAAGAAAAGAAAAGAGAAAAGAGAAGCGTAGGTATTCGGTACAGGAAGTCACACCAAACAGAGCTCAAGATTCAGTTAACGGGTTAAGAGGGACCTTTCAATCTGCAGGTCATTGAATCGATTGTACCGAGGCAGAATTTATTGTTTTGCATCAGATAGGCGGACCCAATAGCAGTGCCTATCCAGAAGATCCACTGCCGTACAAGGTTCCAGTCTACGTTGAATAAGAACAAGACACGAATGAAGACCGCAAGGCAAAAGATACCAAACCCATCAGATGGCCCTTGCACCACCGAGTTTCTGTCAGGAGTGGGTGCTGCTCTATATCAATATATAAACCTTTCACAATTACATGGTATAAAGTACGTACCTCTCGCAGTCTCTCTATCGACGCATTTGATGCAATTGAGGAGAGGAAGCTGGTTGTAAACTAGTTGTCGGACCGCCGTTGCGTACTATCTATCTTGATCTCGGTATGTCTGTCGTTGTATTTCTGCATCAGTTCCACTGTGATTGCCTTCAAGGCATGAGAATAATGCGGGGCTTGATGTGCGGTCAACGGTACACATACGTCGAGGGCGCCTGTGAAACAGTCTTAGGTTTGACCTCCGAAATGAACTTGATTGGGCTGACCGATTTTGACCTCTCCCCTCTCCGTTGCCAAAATATTGATAGTTGTTAATTGTGGATGCTCAAGTCGCTGGCTTGAGATATATAGCAGGCCTTCGAGGACCTTCCACTTGTTATTTAGGTTCCTGTCGAATCTACACGTGAAATGGGGATTGGTATTGACTTACCTGTGCTAAAACCGCAGCAAGCTCCGTTTCATTTAGGTAGGCCTCGCAAGCAACGATATGGTCCAACGAGACGGGGATATACTCGTAGAGGAGGAAGGCTAGGTCCTGGTGTAAAAAGCATTGTTGACAACTATGGATACAGGGATGTTGCAGGCGTTCAAAGAAGCGGGGTATCTCGTTGATGTCTTTCCTCCTGATCGACCTAATTGCCACAAGCCGACTGGGGTGAACCCGTGGTATCGCTACTACAAGAGGGCCATCTAGGTGGCAGTCATAGACCTTCCTGTAGGTCTCCCACGGTGACTCCTTTCGCACAATGAAAGCTAGGTGGGTTGCTTTCCCCAGCTTAACTGTCTCAGGAAGAACCAGATCCCGCTTCTGGCCGCATATTCGCTTTTTGTAAATATCTGGCCCTGAGAGGACTGGTTTCTTCTGTGGTGGGTGAGGTTGGGCGAGATAGAGCACATCCTCTGCTTGTACGATTGGTGCCCCATTGGGCCCGACATGGTGTAACCTTTGCATTGAACAGATCTTATCGTTGAGGTCAATAGGCAATGGGAGCTAATACGACCCGGCTGTCTATTGGAATAAGAAAGGAGGATCTCTCCCCTCGAAAGTCAAGTCAAGTTATGTGACCTTAAAGGACCTTGCAATAAAATGGGCGCATGTGTGAATGGGACCAGCACACCAATTTTAGGTGAACGCACAATAACTATGACCATATATGTATGAGTAACTCTCCAATCCCTAAGCCATAATGAAGACCTATCCTCCCTCTCTCGTCGGCGCTCTTCATTTCCTATTTCCTATTTCCTTTGTCACCCTTCCTGTAGCCAGCATAGGCGACATGGAGTCTCTCACGGCTGAACAGAGAGAAATTCAGATAACGGCCGAAAGACATCTTAAATTCCTAGGCACCGCCAAAGTAAACCTAGATGAGATTAGCTTTGACCTACATTCACATCGACAGCTCGACCAAAGGAATATCGATCGCCTGTGTGACATCTTTTATAAGGAGCAATGCCAGAACTTGACAATATCCCATCGCATACCGGCAATCGTCTCACGAAATCATCTCACCGCGGCTCTTGAGAACGCACTGCCAGGTGTCACCGCACAGTCGCTGCGTACAAGCGCAGAATCCGAATTGCCCCACCTAAAATTCCTCCCCGGGCAGCTACAAGGGCTGCATGGACGGCACCGGGTTGTAGCTGGCTCGAAGGTTTTAACGCGGGGCCATCGTTGGTGGGCAGTTGACTTGTACCTGGATGGTATCACTCACACTCTAGTACGTGAGAAACAAACTGACAGCGACATGATGCATAGATATCGGAGATGATCTGAGGACTACTCTAATTGAGGAACACTCCAACGAGCAGCGCCCAAATGATGGGGAGATTTACCATAAGATCCGTCAGTATGTGGCAGACGGAAACCGAATTGGGGAGCTACGGTGGAGGGCACGGCTGAGTCCAAGCTGTCAAAGCCGTTTAGATGCGCTCGCTAAGAATGCTCGCCTCCAACAGGCTTTTGACTCTGTTCTTCAAATCCCAGGAAATCGGACCGCTATGAGTATCAGTATGCTGCACCGGGTGCTAGCGGTTAAATGTGATGAGGTGTGGTTTACGCAAATTCCTCGCATGTCCCCCGTCTGACACAGCCTGAGGTAGGAAATCGCCCACTATTTGAACTACGTGAAGGAATTCTGGTTTTCTCTTGTCGACAACGATCCCCTCTCAATTGCGAAGATCGACCAGCGGACAGTCGAAACGCTCCAGCTGATGGCCCCGTGTGCGGAAGCGGAATCCGTGCAAGGGCTGGTCCTGAGCGGCCAGATCTTCTCAGATTTGGGCGCGCATGAGCGGGAAGCCATCTTAACGAGGCTGCAATTATTCACCGGCATTGTTCCATCTCTGCACACCTTCTTTGATGACTTCAAGTGCTTTGAAAGCTGGGCCCACTGTTTGACACGGCTCTCCCCCTGCACCCGATCCACCGTACGGCTCACGATGAAAGGTCTACACGCATCATCTAGCAACAACATATGCATGATCCAAACATCGGAATACACCTTCTCCGAGCGCGCTATATCCGCCGATGAGCAGTTCGAGGTTGCTTACCGGCAGCTGTGGCTGTACGCTATGCGCCATTATCCGCAGATGCCCCGTGATCCGAAACGCAAAGAGCGGCTAGCCCGACCACGGAGTGCCACCGCGAACGAGCGTGTTGTATCTGGCATGGGTCACCTAGCCCATCAGTTGGGTTTCGATTCAAGCGAGATCCAGGAGCTAATAGGACAGGCGCCTGACCGGCTGATCGCGAGAAATGCTCTGCTTCAGGCCCGTGATCCGGAAAGCTTTGAAGTTGACGACGCGACCGTCGATTCGATCATCGGTCATATTATCACTTGTTTCGACATGATCCGCCCGAAAGGCGTTGTTACTGTACCCCCAACTCGGGTCAGCCGCTCGGTACCGCGCAAATCTCGTAGTGGACACCCTACGCTGAAGGCCCTCGTACAAGATCGTGCACTTCTCTTCCTGGACCATATACATACTGCCGCGGTTCCAGACCTAGTTACAACAGCCTTCGTTCGGCATTGTGTCTATTTCGCGTTCTTCGGTCCCCACCCTGCGGTTAGTCAAGCTGCTAATTCCGTTTATTGTCCTACGCCACCTTTATTTGTGCCAGAGAGCCGGCCTAGTCAGATCCACCCTGACCAGGATTCTTTGCAGCACATGTCCAATAATAGCCCTGGCTTTGGGCAACCCATAGAGACCTGGAATTATATCTCACCTTCAATGGATGTCGATCACAACAGATCGCAAAACCATACTACTGCAGGGCCGGTAGCTGAACGAAGACCATCACGAGTAGATACAGAATGTACTCGGGAAGAAGCCGAATTCCAAGAGAGCACATCACATGCCGTACAGGGCTTTCATCACCAAATGACAACTGACAATATGACTCATCAACAGGCGAGCAGCACGATGGTAATGTATGCTACAGAATTGGGAAATTTACCGAACAGGTATACCAAAGGGGCAATCAATGCCATTAGAGAGCCATGTACACAAAAGGGCGGCGACTTATACTGTGAGCCCATGGAGGAGCTCTCGAATGATAATATAGCAGCAGGGGCTATCAATAATACACATCAACTAAACAACAATCAAAGAGCCCAGACTCATAGAAAAAATATATTGAGAAACTCATATACAGGCAAGATCAACATCGTGTTCTATGTATACGATGAGCACTCTCAGTGGAACGTCACTACGATCGTCCAGGTTAACCCGGCGGATCCCAGCAGTACCTCGGAATTTAGGCAGACCGTGCAGAGGTACAAACAGCAGGGTATCACACTCTGTGATATAAAGATGAGATCAGTGAGTATATCATCCAGCTTATCGGCAGCAATGGCGGACGGGCAGAATGTCCTACTCCTGTTTCCGCCCGGGACACGACGACTGTGTCAATCCCCAGCTATCCCTAAGGGGCTGCCGGTGCCCGGTATTGACTAGGGGGGAGCCTCCCCTATCTAGACTATTACATGCCCAGAAAGATCTTGTATCTTCTGTCCTGTCTCTCCTGTCTTGTCTCTGCTGTCTTGTCTCTGCTGTCTTGTCTCTGCTGTCTTGTCTCTGCTGTCTTGTATCTGCTGTCTTGTATCTGCTGTCTTGTATCTGCTGTCTTGTATGTCCGGTCTTGTATCTCTATTCATAGAGCTTTATAACCTGATACCATACCTGGATATCGCATCTATGCACAATGCCTAGTAAGAAATTTTATATCTACTATTTAAACTGGTTGCTTGCATATAGTAATTAGATACCATACCTAAATATGCTCTCTGGGTACAACACTTAGATACAATGTATATAGAGCTTTATAACCTGATACCATACCTAGATATCGCATCTATGCACAATACCTAGTAAGAAATTTTATATCTACTATTTAAACTGGTTGCTTGCATATAGTAATTAGATACCATACCTAAATGTGCTCTCTAGGTACAACACTTAGATACAATGTATATAGAGCTTTATAATCTGATACTATACCTGGATATCGCATCTATGCACAATGCGTAATAAAAAAACTTTATATTTATGTAAGAGATACTGCCAGAGCTCACGTATTCCACAAGGCCAAAAGGTCAAATAATTCTGAATCAACGATTCAGAATGCCCTGGTCAGACCTATATAGCTTCCCGCCATTACAATTTACTATTTGAACTAGTTACTTATATATAGTAATTAGATATTATACCTAAGTGTGCTCTCTGGGTACAATCCTTAGATACGATGTATATAAGACGGGATTTATATAATTATTCAGATCTGTCTGCTCTTCGTATTATATAATTACCTTGTAAGTCTATTAAAATAATAATACAGGTCTAAAATTATAGAATAATAATTCTACTACAAGAAAATCTGTAGTGTGACTTGTAACTTTTACGGTCGTGGATAACCGCACAACAGGGCAGTATCTTGGATATCTGGGATTTATAGTTTATTCTTTATATTTTGAGTTTTTAGAGACCTATGGATAACAAATAGTAATAGCATCGCTGGAGGCCGGAATCAACACTTTGTTGATAGCAGCGCGCTGCCTAGGGAGGACCATCATCCAACGCTTTGTGAGAATAGAACTGTCCAGACACACAGCACTAGGTCGAGCCGTGCCAAAGTTCTTAGTGGCAGGGCGATACTGTATAACGCGTGATACGCTAGACTCTAAATGATTTAGTGGACCACGTGATACCGAGGATTATAGCTTTAGGCATAATATACTGTCAGCCAAAATTAGACCTATAAATTACACTAAAAGACACCTCTTAGTGTCCAGACATTTTTAGGAAGCCGAATGGCATAATTATGCCACTATATACCTTGCAAGACTTAGTACAGAGTATTAAGACGTAAATAAAGACGGCCGTTGCCTTAATCAAACTCTGGAGCGTTCTCCGCAGGAATACCACCGATTAGTAGTACACCGAAAGAACGCTTACAATATCCTTTTAAAAGATGAACAAACGACGAAGTTCAATCGTAGGCTACTATGAAAGATACAATGTACTTTACAATAATAGTAGTAGACAATGGCCCAGTGATAGTAAGCCACTAAAATATATTAGAGTGCATGAATCATTACCGGGCCGCAATTAACAGCTCTGAAAAGACTAGTATATTCTTAAACTATTTAAGACCACCCAATTTTATAAGCGAAATCTGTTATATTTGAAACATAGAGTAGTTGCAACATACGCTTGGGTGTTGGTACCCCAGAAGAAGTATCAGTGTACGCAATTTTGGGCGTGCTCAGAGTGAGGACACATAACAAAGCCATCTTTGGGGCCTTCTATCTGTGTTATCACTCCACAGAGTATAAAATCACTAGGCAGCTTACTCGCTGGATCCCTATTCGTTATCTTGTAGATAATACGATCAGCGCCAGGGTCATTACTTCCATCACCTCCAAACATACGACCACCTGGGAGAATGGGAAACTCCTGGAATGATTCATCGATATCAGCACAGTCAGGGATATGGAGGCCTTCACTGTTTTTAAATTCTGTCGGATATACCATTTCTGCCTAACGGCATAAGAATCAGTTTTTCGGCTTCTGTTGGAGGGAGTAGGCTTACCGTTGTTGCCGCTCATTGTTGTCCCCGTTAGATCACAGCTTTGAGCAAGTTGAAATGCCTTAACTTGAGCTATAGCACTATAGAGGGTTTTGTCTATTGATAGTTAGCTGGTATATTTTTAACTAGAGGACTTTCTATTGGAAATACTAACTTGCGCAAAGGCGGTCTTGCTGTCCACGCCCAAAAAGATATTTTAAATGACTAGCGTCTAAATCCTCAAGCGGAAAGGCACTGGACACCACAGCTAGAATGCTGAATCGTGCAATAAGCATAAGAATAGTAGGGAAATACATAATTGCTGTATGGTAAAATCGACCTCCAAAGGAATAGTTTTTAATATGAGCTAAGCTTCAGCTTGATGGGTCAGATATACAGAGATACTGAGACCCATGAAGTGATAGTAAGGTATATTTAAAATACTTGTACCACTACCTTTTTACGATCATTGTCATTATAAGGCACGTTGAGTACACCTTTTGGCAGTCCCTTTGTCGATATATTTCATCCGTTAAAAGTTTACCATTTTAGATCGCCTTTAATTCTAGACCAGATCACCTTTATCCATAGTACTTCAGAACAACCCAGATTATCTTTTATCGGTCGCGCTTTCAAAGATACTTGTAAGAGAATTTCGAAGGTGGGTATTAGTTTACTCCTTCCTCTAGCGGCCTAAGGATTGATACAATAGGGCGTATCGTACCGTGGAAAATCAGTACGATTCTGAAGCTGCGCTCGTGTATGAGTTTCCAGTTTTTGAAGATAAGCTAAATCCTATATGAGCAACAACAGAAATTCATTAACCAGAGTCCCATGATTTCTAAGGTCTGTCTAGTAAAACACTTTTGACCTACGAGACGGTGGGAAAAACTCTCCACAGGGATATAACTTCTCCCTGTGCAGTGTGTTTATTAGGAATCTGGGCAAGACGGCCGGTTATGGTGAGGAATATTTGCACTATATTGTATTATAACTGGAGAGGAGAACTATGCTAGATAAGACGCTTACTCTAGTTCAAGAGAGTAAGTGGATTCTTCTTATCTATAACATAAGTCAAAAGATTAGCAATATCTGAGTGTCCCCAATACTTTGCTTCGTCTCGTGGACATCGATGTAGTCTACTGTTAAACACTGTCCGACTGTCGTTGACCAATTGTACCACAATATCCAAGTGTCCTCTTTTAGCCGCCCACCACAGAGGCGTGCATCTGTTAAAGTCGTGGAGATTCACATCGATATGACGTCTCTGGAGGAGGTACTTGACAATATTATCATGCCCGGCAAAGGCGGCTTGGGCTAGTGCGGTCATCCCTGATCCATCACGGAAGTTTAAGTCTGCGTTGGGTTGGCGCCAAAGGAGTAGTTTAACGATCCAGATGTGGCCAAGTTTAGCCGCCGTACCTAGTGCCGATTCAATCTTGATCGTGGGGGATAAGAGAAGAATTTCGACCATCTGAATATCACCTTGATGCACCGCCCACTCTAGTGGTGTCTTCTCACTCTCGTCGGAAATATTCACATCAATCCCGTTCGTGCAGAGCAGTAGCATTACTAGATACGAGCTTCGGTTCTCAACTGCATGGTGGAGAGAAGTTGAGGCGTCCTGACCCACAGTATTAACATCCACATGGCTCTCGGCCAATAGCTGCTTAACAAGGGAGAGGTGATTGTTCTTCGTGGCCCACCACAAGGGAGTCTGTCCGTGATGGTCCCTCATATTTATCTCCAAACCGGGCTTGTTGAGAAGAAGCTTAGCGATCGACGGATCTCCAAATTTGGCAGCTATATGTAGAGCAGTATCTCCATAGCTATCTCGGACATTCGGGTTAATACCCTGCTGGCCGAGCAGCAGCTTAACGATCGACTCACGTGCAAGTTCGACAGCGTTATGTAGAGGAGTACTATTCTCAACATTATCTTGGATGTTCACATCGATACCCGGCTGGTCGAGGAGCAGCTTAACGAGATTGTGGTCGTTATTATCCACTGCGAGGTGTAATGCAGACTTGCCATCTTTGTTGCAGTTGTTGACGTTGATCGGAAACAAAAGTAGAAGACGGACAATATCAAGTCTACCGCGCATGACGGCAACACACAGCGGTGGTGATTCATTCCAGATCCCCCAATGACCATCCATACCGCGAAGCTCTAGGTCAATTGAGCTATAATTTAGAAGTTGCTGAATAATCGATAGATTGCCGAGGAGAATAGCTCGATGTAGTGGGGTCATTCCGTGTATATCCTGTTTATTCACGTTGATATTTTCTTTCTGAAGTAACAAAGCTACTGCCTCTTCGTTATTTCTGAGAACGGCGTGATGCAGAGCAGTCTTATAAAAGGGGTCTTGGACGTTGATATTAATATGATCCCAAGAAAGGAACCATTTGATTAGGTTAGTCTGCTGGCAGCTTACAGCATGATGGAGCGGTGGAACTCCCTTGATGAGGGAATTGATATTGGCACCATAGGAGCCCAGTATGCGGGCGAGTCTCAGATTTCCGTGAGATGCTGCCCAGTGTAGTGCGGAGCTGTCTTGCCATTTGACATTAAATATATAGAGAGCGCGCAGAAGTTGTGTGTATAGACTGGGATGTGTGCGGCACAAAGAAAGAATATCACTTGCTTTATCCAGGCTGTCCAGAATAGACAGTAAGAGTTCTGTGGGAAGGACCAGAAGCGACATCTTGCAGGAGTTTCTGAAAATTGAAGTGTATAAGGATAACGAGGAACAAGGCTGAAACCACGTATATAGGTCTGACAGGGAAAAGTATTTCTTGTTTGATAGAATGAGGGCTTCATTAAGCCCTTAAATATCGTTATTTAAGCCCGATCTAGCTGCTCTCTAGTGCCAGTAGAAATAGTATCCGCATTCCATTCCGTTATTGGATTCCAGTCAGAGCCCAAACATAGAGTAGACAGCATTCCAATTTTCTTCTTTTTTTTTCGTTCCCCTGTCTGAATAGTATCCTAAGGTTTTGTCTTGGCCACCATGTGCTGTATATATAAATAGGGCTAGTGGAACATAGTCAATAAAAGATAATGAACTGGATAGACCAAATCTCTCCCAGTCCAGAACATACGTTTTCTAAAGGCTATCTCAAAAGTCTTTTAAGTACGGTAGAACATTGGATACCTATCAATAAAGACCGTGACCCCGCCATGGTGACACGCAGAAAGCACAAAGCCCAGAACCTAGCTAGCAGAGAACTCCGAGAGCGCCATCATCAGATGGCCAACAACCTTGTTGATGTAGGACACAATGGATCAGTGGATTCGAACGAACCCGCCACTGAATTAATAGAGAAAACTCTCGACCCAAGTACCAGGCAGGCGTTAGATTATGTCCTACCTAAAGTGAGAATCCCCCTCCCTGCTCGAGAGAGTTGGATTCAAAAACCTAACAGCTCTGGAATAGTTCAAAGCCAGTCCATCGCGAGAGTATGGAGCCCCGTGGGTTATGCCTTCCCCAAGGAACACTGTAAGTGGAACTTTATTATATTTACTTTGAATCTCACGACGGAAAGCGCGCACACACTTTGTGATTTGTTCTAACAGTGTTGTCAGTCGTTGATGGATTCTGAATGTGGAACTTCCCTGTGGGATGGTAATGGCTTGATCTGGAGGAAAGCAGGTGCATGCCAAGATACGCCGAGTGTAGCCTTTGGGGACCGCTACAACGATTATATTTGTGGTAGTCAACCCAATGTTGAAAGTACTACAGGCATAAAATTTCCAACTTCCACTACCACAAGCTTTAATAATATGCTCAATACGGAGATGCGCTATGTTGAATCATCAACTATTGGTATGGGTATCTACACCGACGGCCTAAGCACTCATACCAGCGACTGGCACCCCCCTGAGAATCATACTATCAATGATTTAACCTCGAATTCGTCCAGCGTTTTATCCACTATGCAAAGCGACCATCAGTTTATTTCTTTAACAGCCCCCGAAATGACCACCGGGAATGTTTCGACGTCTCTATACAGCTCGATGAACGAAACAGTAGGACTTGCCGCCTACACCACACGGTGGAGAGATTCGGAAGAACAAGACCCGCGGACGTACATTCAGTGTCCCTTTTCTCACGATCTATTAAGCATCAGAGGCTGTGAATGGTGTGGCCAACCAACCAGCATTTCGGAGGGGCATATGCCGAGTCAATCCTATTGCTGCCCTCCGTCGATATCAGCTGCCAACGAGTACGGAGAGGAGCCATCTCCACACTTTCCCATCTCATTAGCCTTGGATACTTCCGCTACCTTTGGCATAGATACTGGGTTCGACCACACGATCATGGCTGAGGGAAATCAGCCATCCCAGGGAGATCAAACACCAGCCGAGGAGCTTGCCTTAGCATCTTCTATGATCGAGCCATCCTATCCGAACAGTACATGTTTCGATGGGATGGATAGTGGTGGGTGGCCAGTCATCCCATTGGCGGGGAGCAATGGAAGGAATACAGCGAGCGCAAATACTCCAGTACCTACAGATCAATCTACAATCTTGGGTTATGGTGAAGGGATGATGCAGAATTGGGTGATGGGTCACTACCGCTAAGTTAGGGTTGAATGTACCTTGGTGCATCATGTTACATGTACGATGCTGTTCAATTCAAAATCAGGCAAGACGTCTAGAAGGGTTATTTAATTATTGAAATTCACTATTTTATTCGAAAGGCAACAGTATCCTGTAGTTACATCAAGTGTGATAGGACCCTTGACCTTGTCAAAGTTTTGCGCTCACTCCTCAATGCCCAGACTCGCAGTTAAATAACAATATCTTTCCGATACGAGAAAGCCGTCACTACATATACATCAAGTCTATATATAATTAGACAGGCTTTGTTCTTTAGTACGTATGTTCTTACTCGGGCCCCTAGTGCGTTGGATGTAGCATCAGCCTGAGGCCCATTGCCTTGGTATATGCGACTGCAATCATAATTCAGTATAATATGAGAATATCTATCACGGGTGATACGCTAGTACTATGCCTTCTATAGGGAACAGACCCACCCAATTAGCCAGGGTGCATGGGTGTGCGATGGTAGCTACTCAACGCCTGTGCTTATTTTTACAAGGTTTAAGCTCTGTTGACAAAGGTGTCAATGAATTACCCTCATGTACTATTCTTACTTAGCAAATGGATGTGACGTTATTTTTCTTATTCGGGAGATACTATGCGGGGCTGATCTTAATACTTTCTTAAATACTATCCTGGTCTAAACAGTGAACCTCCTGTGAAACTACTTCCCAGTCAGAATCTCCAGCCAAGATGTTCTGAAGGTGCCGATATAGGACTTGCGCTTCTATAGAGACCATTGTACAGATATAGAAATAATGCAGCTCGGTTGAGTATTTACTCCATTGGGGGATCAGTAAGACTAATAGCTACTTCAGTATATAATCCAGGTTGCTAAAGTAGAAACAGAGTTGTGAATAGATATAGAGACTCAGTAGGGCCCTCACAGACATGGAAGGTCTAACGTCCAACTTACGTATACGGTTATATTTCTACCTTAGTGAGTCATCAGCCCGCGTCACTTTAGGTCTCATACTAATGCCCAGTTATATCTTTTAAAAATAAATACAGCTTCCTAAGAAGATTGGACACCCGCCCTTGTTCTTGAGTAAGAGGGCCATTAAATAGTATACTGTATATCAATTACCAATGTACTACCGGTATTATATATACAATATAAGTAAAGTTCCAGGGTGTTGTGTTGATCCTTCTTTACTGCTCCAATGTTATTGGATAGAAGTATTGATTAGGCCGCACTTTTAGCAGCGCTTTAGTTTTGATTCTACTCCCGAGGAAAGTAAACCTAGAAAAGTGCGGTGTAGAGATCATACAAAAGGGTACTCACCCCTTAAAGCTGTTGGTGAGGAAAACAGCCTACTATCATGGCTACTAAGCGAGAAAAGGATCAGGAACGCCGGAGGACCAAGAACTCGCGAGAACGTTTGAAACGACGGAAAGAACGTACCGTTCAAGGCCTACATGACTACGGTCTTCTCTCCGGCGCCAAGGTGTATATGTTTATTCAAGACCGTGATGGAAGGGTCACTGAGTACAGAAATACCCTGGATAAGCGGTTTCCGCCGTCGTTTACTCAGATTGTACGTTCAGAACTCAACAAATGTTACTGCAGTGTTTGACCATGATATAGAGGCGCCTGTTCCCGTCTGCCAAGCTGTTGACTCCAGAGAGCTTTGGTGCATCACAGCCTGGAGTTGAAGTATCCTCGGCTACAGACAGCCAAACTATGTCATATGGGCTTCTTAATTTTCCCACCGGACCTTTTCCATTTGATCAGACCAATGATCCTTTAGGAATTCCTAGCCAACTTGAAGAGATACCAACTCTGCCAGTCGACATCCAATTTTGTTCCAACACTACTGAGCCATGTTTGTCGCAGGATGTTCACGATGGGGCTACTGAAGCAAGAACTTGAATTACATCATACGGATATGCGACAGTATGTCTAGTTTGAAAAGCGACCACTCAATTCATTTCAGTGTACTTCTTATTATATTATACTCGATAAGAAGAATCTAAAACAGTGTAAGGAATATAGCTTCCTTGATACAATATACAAACTCTGCATATCAAACAGAGAATTACCTTTTGTAGAACCGGTCATAGATATCAGAAACACCAGAATACTCAAATATACGGGACTATTATATTTAAGGCATCTCGTGATATATGCATTGGTGCTAGAAATTTTAAATGGTATCTATATCCGTAACGTTGTCTTGCTAGCTGCTCGATTGATGAGTATTGCCAGGTACGAAAGTAGCATGATATGTGAACCTATACACTGATGTTAATATGATTTGAATCGTACACCAATTTACATATCTATATGGCATAATGATTCACATTCTCTTGATAAATACAACTTGTCATAAGAAAATCACTGTAAGTTAAAACTATATCAAACTGCATGCAGTACACAAAACGCTTATAATAATACACTGAGCGCCTACAAAGTTAAGCATTATACGCAGGAATGGATACTCTTTTCCAGATTTCCTAAAGTATTCCCTTGTTATAGATCTTTACTTTATAACAGCATGCTATTATCCTGCCCTCTTGCTATTTCAAACCTTCTCCTGTATACTGTTTCACTATATAACCACTCAATCCGCCACAGGAAATGGGTTCAAGAAATTTTGGTGTGCAGATGAATCTCGCAGAGCTACCTCCAGAGATGCTTTTATGTATTACCAACAAGCTTTGCACCGCCAAAGATCTTTTATCGTTCTCCTTGATTAACAAAAACATGTCCTCGATTATTATGGGTGCTCTCTATTCGTTCAATATTAAAGAGCAAGGCAGCTCAGCTCTGTTCTGGGCAGCACAATATGACAAACTCCAGACGGCCCAGATCCTCCTTCAGACTCCAGGGGCCACGGCAGATGTTGTGTTTGAAGGAAATACTCCGTTAATAGTCGCAGCCAGGTTCGGGTCCCAACTCGTGATGGAGCTACTTCTCCAGAACCCAAGTACCCAGCTCAACGCGACCAACCCTTTAGGCCAGACAGCCCTCTATTGTGCGGCAGCTAATAGCCATTCTATCACTGTCTCGCGACTTCTTCGAGAAAATGGACTGCTGGTTAATTGCCCCGATATCATGAGTGGGTGGACACCCCTTGCAGTAGCTGTCTTGCATGGGCACAGTGATGTCATTCAATGCTTTCTCTCCGATGGTCGCGCCGATATCAATACGGTAGACAAACATACTCGAACACCATTATTCCATGCCGTGCAGCACGACAGGAGTCGTATAGTCGAGATTCTTCTTACCGATACCAGGACTAATGTCACTCACAGGGACTCCAAAGGCTGTACTCCACTCCTTGACGCTGCACGGAGAGGTTTTTATTCTTCCATGAACATTCTTCTCAGACATCCAGATATTGAGGTGAATGTCTACGATAGCTTTTCCTTATCACCACTCTGGTACGCCGTTGGCTTCCGCAGTGTAGACACAGCGCAACAACTACTGAACAGAGGAGCTACAGCGCATATGATGAATGGGAGTCATAGCTCACCGCTCCAGAGGGCAATTTCGCTGCAGCATATGGCCATGATCAGGTTGCTTTTGGAACATCCAGGCGTTCGTCCGTTGCCCGGGACCTCTGATGTTGGCTCAAGGCTTGGGCCTAACCCGCTATTCACAGCGGTGCTAGTCGGTCGAAGTGACATACTCGAGCTTCTTCTATCCAGTGGGTTGGACACCAATGTACAGGATGAGGAGGGAAGAACACCCTTGGCCCTGGCTGCAAGTATAGGACACTATGAGGATGTCAAACAGTTGCTTCACCATCAGAATACAAATCCGTGTATAACTGATTATGACGGATGGACGGCGCTGCATGAGGCTGCTATACAAGGCCGACTATCTGTGGTTCAACTCCTTCTTAGCAATCCTAGAGTTGATATCAACGCTAAAGATGAGCATGGCCAGACACCGCTTTGGTGGGCAACATTCCGAATGTATCCATGCGTGGCTCAGTGGTTATTACATAAAGATAATATCAATGTCAACACAATCGGCCTCGATCAGACAACATCTCTTCATCATGCCGTGCAGGCCGGAAATATAGCTGTTGCCCGTGCGCTTTTACGGCGAGAGGACCTAGATCCAAATTCTCTGGATAGGTTCGGATATTCACCACTCAGGATAGCTGTCAGTAATGGAGATATCTCAATGGTACAACTACTTCTTACCAGGAAAGACCTCCTGCTATATAATGACTCACCAGCTCAGCGGCCGCCAAGCTATGGAAGTGGGCGATGGAAAAGGTGGAAGCTAATACAAACACCACTGATGATTGCTATTAAGGAGGGTTATTGTGAGATTGCAATACTCTTACTTCAAAGAACGGGATCCCGAATCAACTTCCAGAATTGGCGAGGTGAAACTGCACTTCTACTTGCTGTGCGTGGGGGCCATACAGAAGTTGTAGAGCACATCCTCCGGAATCCTGCAGTCAATGTTCATCTGACCGATAACTCAGGACACAGTGCACTATGGTGGGCCACACATAAGGAAAGCTCCTCTGGTATTCAACGCCTCCTTCTCATTGCTCACCTAACGGCGCAAGTAAGAGCTTACGAGAAATGTGTAGGGACAGAGATAAGCTTACACCAGTGGAATGATGGGATTTTTAATGTTGGGATAGATTATCGAACCTCCCAGCAGTTGTGCAGTGGACAAACCAATAATTCACTGTTTCTTTTTATTGTGCTCTTCCTGATGGTGGAGATATGGAATAGTGCCTTAGCTTAAGAGATGATCTTGCTTTGAATGATAATCTATAATATAATAACAATCTACTATTTATACAGTATAGAAGTTCATACTCGTTATTGATAAACCCCGTTTTCTGTTTTAGGCCCGGCTCGATTTGGTAATAGCTAATTGCCGATACAGTAGCGTTTAATATAAAGGGAATTAGGTCCGGATCACAGAAATTCCATACAAATCTACATTTTCCACCTCTATATATTATACTTAGTCTACGGTTATATGACATAAGGTCTTTTATCAACAGACTAACATTACCCGTGAGATAATTCTCGTCGGTCCTAGAACCTTTCTACTAAGGAGCCTTTGGTCAACCCTAGAATAATGCGAGTCTACTACAGCTAATAGACTGACCTGCAGCCGGTACTTAGCCACGGGGACATCTATATAAAAAGAATCACACCTTATTGTTTGTCAGTTATGTCACTTCAGCTTCAGGCCTGGATTAGCGAATACCTTCTATTAGCAATTATTGTTTTGCTGCCGTACGGAGTGCGGCACTTACTTGCTTCGTGTTGGACGCTACCCCAAATAGGGAATAGCGTACTACGCGTTATACACAAAGTATATTTATTGGGGATGAGGTGCTCAAGGCAGGACCTTGACCCCCATATAGTTGTTTCGTTGAATGTAATTAACATATTATATAAATTTGCCTCGCATAGAACAACTCCTTAACAATTGAAGGTATTTATCCATACGTGTGTACTTAGGTCCATGTTTATTTAACACCTCAGCGTGGATTAATTTTCGGTTATGACGTAGGCGCGCAGGCTTATTTGCAGTCTGGTCTGTCGCTTGTCAATTATTTAATGCTATCCCCGGTGATAGAAGTTTATGGCTACAACCCATGCCTGTATTAGTTCTTTTACACACATTGAGTTACGGTATAGTCTCGGTGTTCCTGATCTGGGCCTGATTTCTGGTAGCAGGTAACTGGTTGATTCTTGACAATAAAGCTGAGATACGTACAACTACTTACTCGCTCCTAGTATGATAGGAACTGTTTCCTGGAGCTGTGTATCCTGCAAATCAAGCGAGGAAAGTACTCAGGAGCTTAGTTTTGTTCTTCATGGTCCAGGTGCAGCTGTGGAGGGAACCTTCTCTTACATCGCCGCCGCGAAACGTCGGGTTGCGATATATACATTATGCAAATACTGCCATCACGGGCTTTCTCAGGAGCTACAGCTAAGTCGAATCCTGCTGTTAGCCGGCCAAACGACTAAAGAGACCCTGGAGGTATGGAAAAACCAGGAATGGAAAATATGTTGCACCTGGGCAGAGTATGTCAGAGTTATGACAGGCAACGGAAAGCTCAAACTTCATGTATCTTGTTCTGCTCGCCTTTCTCGTGACACTGGTTTGGTCCGCTTAGACTGACGTGCTTATCTCGTTCCTTTGTCATCGGTTTGTACGGTAAACTGCGAAGTTTATCCATACCTTCTATATTTAAAACCGAAAGAAGTTCTTTCACAGCTCACCGGATAGTAAACTGGATACACTCGGGTCTATATACGTTACTTTACCAGAAGGTAGCCTTGTACTTAGGGGTATCTTAATACTCTGAGCGCTCTCTATAGTTTTAAGCTACTGCGCACATCTTATAAGATATACCGTATTTCAGATTCCCTTACTTTATTTGGCTAGAAGTCTTATTATAAATTTTACCACTATCACTAATTAAACGATCGATAGCTCTAGAAGCTATTGTTAGAAATTGCTTATAACTAACTACCTTATAATTTACTCTAAACTTGTCTGGCCTTGAGAGGAGATGTATATATAGTTATTAACCAAAGTAGAGCTGTGAAATATCCTTCACCAGTAAGTATATGTCCTCAGCCCTTGTTAAAATTTAGAATATTATAAAAGTAATCTAATATTTTATGTAAATATTGCTCTGCTAGTGGGACCACTCTGCAGACTATTCCATAGATAATAAAGATAATTTTATTAAAGACTAAGCTTACCCATGCTCTACAAATTGGCTTTATTTACTTTTAGTGGTTCGTTAAATCTGCGTTAATATATAAGGAGACGGATCTCTTCTACAACCTACTAAGACTTCGATTTGCACCTCACTTTGGATTACTAAATAACAAAATTCTATCCTATTATTATTTCAATAACACTATCTTATACCTTGTGCTATTCTGCTCTTTAATCAACATTTTGTCAATAGCCTCAATGAACATCAACACAGTTAATACTATGATGTCGGGAAAGCCATCTGCAGGCTTAGAAACGAAAAAAGTGTGGCTCGGGAAATACTACATACACCTCGCCCTCCGTCACGTCGTTCAGCTTCGCACAGCCTATCAAAAAGAGTTCCGTCAGAGCGAGGGAATACATACCTGTTCGAAAGGGCATCTCAGGAACGCTAGACCGAGTGAAACGGCCAAATTAAGTATTATCATTGAATCACCACCACTTATATACCATGGGGACCCGACAAACTCAATGGGCGCTCTTTTCTCGGGCAGCTTACGATTTACCATTGGGGAACACACGATACCAATTAAGATTATCAAACTCAAGCTGACGTTGGCAATTCATTTGACAACTGTGAAACCGGTCGTAAAGGGATGTTCTCGCTGTGCGACTCGAATTGAAGAGCTGTCAAATTGGAACTTCATAACGAGACCAATGCATCTCACATTAGGTCATCATGAATTTCCTTTTAGCTATCTGTTCCCTGGTCAGCTGCCCGCTTTCTGCAACACTCCCTTAGGCGGCATTGCGTATGTACTTTCGGCCCAGGCGGAAGACATCGTTGGTACAAGCTATTCATCCAATATGCCTTTGCACATCAAACGCGCCCTTCCCCCGGGAAATGAGATATCTTTACTCTACACGTTTCCGCGGACGAATCTGACCAGTCATGTTATTGTGCCGTCAGTAGTGCACCCTATGGGTAGTTTTCCTGTCCGAGTGGCGCTGATCGGGGTCATGGATAACAAGAAGCCTAACCGAAACCATTTATACATACAAAATGTCAAATGGCACATCAAAGAGCATGTGAAAATAGTATCTCATCCCTGCTCTAAGCATGCGTCGAAGTCTCAAGCGGAGGGTGTTATTCACAAAAAAACACGAGTTATTGGACGCAATAAGGAGAGTAACGGGTCGAAGTACAAGTTAGATTTAGGGAGTGATGAGATTAGGTTGCAGTTTGAAGTGAGCATCGACTACACTCGTGAATCGGTGTGTGATGTCGAGGATAGTAAAGGATTGGAGGTCAAACACAGTCTTATCGTTGAGTTGATTGCTGCGGAGCGCAATACCTGGATAACCCCAACGTCGGGCCCTGCTATTGTGCTTCGTATGTGTTCAGGTTTGCGCATCTCTGAGCGCAGCGGACTTGGCATTAGCTGGGATAAAGAGGTGCCCCCAATATACAAGGATGTACCGCCCGGACCCCCAGGTTATACGGCGATGAGAACACCTGTAAGGCAACTGGGTGCTTCACGTCGACTAACACCACCAGAGTGTGATTGCTAAATACGTGAGCCTGACTCTATGTACCTTAGTCGTCTTGTCATAATATGTGGAGTGATCCTCTATTAGATAACAGTTTATAAGCACCTACCTAGTCACCGCAAGAATAATGAACACTTAACAGAGTAAGAAAAGCTCAGGATAAAGAAGTATACTACATACTATATATTCCACAGATTAACCCCACAATAGAACAGCCAATATAAAGAGTGATGGAAGAAATAAGATCAAGATATATATATATTCCGACTGTTCTATTTACTATACAGCAATATACGGATTGGCTAGAAAGAGATTATAATTCTTTTCCAGAAGTTCTTTGCAAAGAACCTAAGCCAGTCATAAAATAGAATTCTAAATTAATAGTTTAAATAAAGTTCTGGTTGTGTAAGAATGTAGAGTATAAAAGTTAATTATAGTATTGTATACTTTATAAATAGCTACTAGTTTTTATCTCTATATTCGCGTTTATAAAGTATCATAAGTTCCCTCTTATGAAGCCTTCATGATCATAATCTCTACTCAACAACATCTAGTTAACTTACATTTACCCTGAATGAGAGAACACGTGACAGTGTTATACCATATGGTGATCCGAGAACTTTACTCATCGGACGTGGAACGGCTTTCGAGTAGGTGATTATATACAAATCTCCAATTCCAGCTAACCATCTTCTATAATGCCCAGGGGCTCGAGTCTCTCAGTCGCCGATAGTGCTACCTTCGCATCATGACAATCCATGTTATTCCGCTACCAGGTCCAGTATCTCAAGAGATAGATTGGCGACTCCAGGTGCTTTGTATATTCCTCGAGTCGGTAATAGCCGCGGTAAGAAATCTCTGATTCAATTTTGTGTAAAATTCAAATACTAACTACGGTGGGCAGATTCCGCTATCCTTATTGAAGATGAAGAGGAAGTAAACAGACAAAGTCATGTTGTAGCTTCAACATCTTCCCATCCCGGTAATAGTCAGAAAGGGATAAAATGTCTTATATGCCTCGAGACGGGTGTGCAAGACTTCATTGCAGTGCCCTGCGGTCATACGTTCCATCGCGTGTGTTTTAGTTTACTTGTCTACGAGAAGTATAACGAGAAACGATTGGGATCAGACCATATATATGTGCCATGTCCTGAATGTCGGGTTAGATGTAGGGGGACGATTAATCAATCTTCTTGCCTCAACGTGCCGTCGATGTCCTTTGCTCTCCTCCCATTGGGTAATACGATAGGAAAGCATGACCCAGGAATTACCAATGTATATATGAAAGGATTGACTATATATCCGCATATATTATAGGTTTTCTTTTTGATATAAATATAGCTATTCTCAGAAATAGCTTACTTCAGAAATTTAGTTAGCTTGTATAGGTTTTAGAGTTCATTGTTATTGGGTAGTGGACTATTTTACTATAATGATTTAGGCCGTGATTCGCTCTTTGATCCGAGACATAGTATCTTAATGATGACACGGGTTGATCTTGTATAAAGTCATGTCTATGTACTATTTTTCTTATTGTTTTACAACAATTCCTAGCTATATATCCTTATATATACCTCTTCCTCTTTATTGCTAATACATGTTGGATCCAGTACGGTAGATATGAGCTTTTCTTCGGTAAACTATGGCCAGTGATAAGCTCCATCAACCTCTTCTATCAATAACCCAGCTACAACGAGCCCGTCCCCAAGCAGTTTCCACGGCTTCAAGTTTCACTGATAATTGGTCCCGACCTGACCGACCGACATCAGTTGAGTTCCAGATTGTACAGCACGGGGGCCATAGCTCCGCCGTGGAGTTGCTCCCATGTCGGTTACAGTGGTCGAAGCAGGAACTCCATACTGAGAAGGATCGTCTCATGCGAGCAGTATATGAGGCCTCCTATTTACGAGCTGAGAATGCCTATTATCGCAAGGTTCGGCGAGCATCGATCCTGCTCCAAGCTGAAATCGAAACTGTCCTCCTCGCGTATACAGCAGTTCAAGAATTACGTACTTGTCTTCACCGCCTTGATACATTAACCGCAAATAACAAGAGACAATCTGTCTTGTTGAGACAAAGTGTGCTTGGTACTATATGGTCTCGCAATGCAAGCTTACTCCGCACTGCAATTGATGACTACCGCGTTATGATCGACAGGATTGATACTAGTTTCATAAAGCTCCAGAAATCTCAACAAGAATTCACTGCAGCTTTAAGGCGAATTGACCAAGAGTATGCTGACTTCTTTGCTATACAACTAGGCGAGGAAGCAGTAAAGTTTTAAATACTTGACAGTTTGTATTAGAAGTATATCAGTCCAGGGCTTACAGAACATCGGAGAATAGCTCTAAAGCAGCAGCATATACTAGAGGGACATTTGTTATATTTAGTCGATATTATCTGAAAGAGTGGTCAAAGCACAGTAGCTAGTAGGTATAATAAAAGTATAAATACTATTGTAATAGGTGATCTACTACTTAGATTAAGCTAAGTAGAGTGTAAGAGAAACGCCTATAATTAACTAAGCCGCACGAATGTAAGTGAGAAATGGTTCTTCTCCCTTTTTCAGATGCTTTATACCTCTTTTGAAAATCTTGAAACCTTCACTTTCAGGTGTGTTTCAGCGAGTAAGTATAGGACTAATTAGTAAGGTAAGGCTTTACTAGACTTGCATCAAGCAAGAAAAAGAGTCAGAATCCTCATATATAGAATAAGTATTATTCTATAAACTTAACTCAGATAAACTATTAAACGCATTTTCTCGGAAAAAACAATATCTCTAAAAACAGGGGTTCGGATACAACGTACACCTTGAGAACCAATAAAAGCAGTTATAAGAGATAGAAATACTATGCTCCATGTATATATCGCATATGATTAGCAATGTCAATGTGACCAATAAGCATATCCTGACAGGCAGGATCAGGACACTGTATTTGCTTGTTATGGATCCTACGGATATGCCGCTCGAAGCTTGAATCTCGAGTGAAAGGTTCTCCGCGAACACCATAGATCATACACAAGAGGCATTGTCGTCGCGCCAATTGGACTTGCGGTTTACCTTGGAGTGCTGCTGTCACCCACCCAGGTGTGGGGCCTTCGCTATGTATTTCCTGAAGCCGGCGTTTACGGCTCGGCCCAACCTTAGACACCGCATCAATGACTGCAGCCCTGTACTCAGTTTCATCACGCTCTGTTTCAGGAGCAAACCGGAAAAGAAGAGAAAACGCGCGCTGCTGCTCAAGGGGGACGAGCTCAGTCTTATATGCCTTCCTAGATTTCATTGGAAGCCCATGTACCTGCCGTATAATATCGTCTGTTGGTTGCTCCTCATTAAACCGAGCTCGGATGACTGCCTTCATCTCACGACGAGCCGCTTGACGTGCGGTGTGGTAGGCATTCCGCCTCTTCATTGCTTTTTGATACAGTGGTTTTCCCTTGCCTTTGTACATTGCTCCATATGCCATCTGGACCTTCAATCGAGATTGCTCCCAGCGCGCCTTGCAACGTTGAACCTTGGGCTGTGCATCGGCTTCGGCTGCTTGTGCCTCATTGAGATCAACCGGGCGACGTAGGTCGATCGAGCGGCTTTGCCCACTGGCCATCCGGATTACTTTATTTTGAGGCTGACTGCCTCGCCACACGGCGCTAAAATCTTTGGGAAAATAATCTGGCGCGTACCGCTCCTGATATACAGACGAATTGGCCGCATGCTGGAGAAGCAGATTCTGCTGAGCTTCACTGATCTCACCTAGAAGGAGGTCAGCAAAGCACTTCACCCGCGTGTCTTGGACATGTCAGGACATACAGCTACTATTGACAGCTTCACCGGCCCCTCTCCGGAGACAGTATGATGTAATTGATAGGTTAAAGCCTGTCAGCTCACCTAGTCGTTTCAGCCAGGTATTTAAAGTCCTAGGAGTGATATCGAAGAGAAAGCATTCAGGGTTTGCAGGGCGAAGTTCAAGCGATCCTGCTTCTGGAGGGACCTGCAATGCGTATAACTGCGCTGCTGATGTAATTCTAAGATGGCTGAAAGCGGACTTGCGTATCAACAAGGATAACAAAAATGACTGTGGACAGAGCAGCAAGCAAGGCTCACTACGGACTTCCGGTATTCCCAACGTCGGACTATGGGCAGCATGGTCAAGGAAGGCCATATTATGGAAGGGGAAGGGGACTTACTTCTTCTTTTTCATCCCCCGATAACGCTTGGTCTTGTGGGGTTTGAACTCAAGGACCATATGTGGTCGTTCCCTTCCGGTTGGGAGTAATGCAACTTGTACATTTGCATTCTTGAGGGACAGCAGTGCATCAGGTCGGTGTCCACTCATACCGGCAAGTAGAAGTATCAAGGAAAGCTGTACTGGGTCCCATGCCTCGCCTCCAGTAGACCAAAGTACCTTCAGTAACTCAAAGACATCTTCCCAGCGTAAGATCGAGTTTTCTGTCTTCTTTTCTGTTCGAAGATTGTGTTTTTCTACTAGCCGCTGTCGGATCTGATTGGTCAGTACTGGACTAAGTAGGAGGGTCAATGTATATAGTGACTTATTAAACTTACTCCTACCATCTTATCTTTTGTGATTGCTGGAATTGAAAGTCCTACTTTTTCCCGTCTCAGAAGCACCCAGTAATTCCAGTATGTTTGTAGTGTCGAAGATGACTTGACATACTCACATCGCGTTGTAAGTATAAAGTCAAAGAATGTGCAGAGTGTTTTAATATTTGGTGGCTCTTCTTTTATAAGTGTTAGAGTGTCTCGGTTAGTCGCAGTGCAGAACCTAGCCCATGATTAGTATTACTTTAACTGTTGTATAATATGTCTTAGCAGCTTTATAGACTTACTGGCACCATAGACTCCAGACCCTGTTCTTAATATTAATTGTCTTTTGCTGGTACTGCCTTCGATGTAGCTCATTTTCATTGAGTTCATTCTCCAGTTGCAGCCAGTTGTTAGTGTTCGTTTTCACTATCTCCTTCTCGTCCTCCTCCTCGTCTTCTGGGAGATATTCCGATTCAGTACTGGTATCACTTATGGATGACATTGTCAGCTGATCACTAAGAGAAGCAGTGTATTCCTGAGGATACATAGTACAAAGCCTTTGCTTCCCTATTGGTATCATAGTAGTTTAGGAAGGGTCCTCAGGCGGCAATACCCCTGCGCGTGCCACATGGTAAGACACTATAAGTTGTTGTTGTAGAATAAGATCGGGTGGGCGTACCGTATTAGAAGAGCACAGTCAGTAACTAATAATATAACAGAGCGGAAGCGTAGAGATGTAGAGGCAAATTGGTAATATATAAGGTAAAAATATCGTGAATTATTTGGCGGAGGATATATACTATTTATATTGGATGGATTAGACTAGTACTCTAGGACTTACTATCAAGCGAGTTGTACCTAATTTACTTTTACATTCCCTGGGTGGGGCCTATTAGAAACTGTACCTTGGAAGAAGTGGTGATCATACTTAATAGTGGATAGGACTTGGTGTAGAACAACCATAAAGGCGGCAATAGGACTACCACAAAAGAGGCAGCTAAGACACCATAGGTCAGTTTAAATATATAAATTTTTTTTTTATATTTACTATATTTTTTTTAAAGATTTATTAATTATATTCTAATAGCTATTCTATCTATTTTATTAAATATTAGATTTTTTTTTTAAAAATTTATTTTTCTTTAATTTTTTCTATTTTCTATTTATTATTATTATTAAGATTAGATATTAATAATAAATTAATATTATTTTAATAATATAGTATTTATAGTTCTAGTAATAAAATATAGAATATATTATAAATTTAATTATATTTATTAAATAAATTAAATTAATATATTTATTTTTTTATAATATTTAATATTTAAAATAGTTTAATATATTTTAATACTAGTTTCTAAGCTAGGATTTTTAATTTAATATTTTAAATTAATAATTATATAGAATTATTTTACTTAAATAATTTTATTTAATAATATTTATTAAAATATTTTTTTTAAGATTCTATTTTATTTTATTAGTATTTTGCCAAATTTTTATAAATTTTTATTAATTTTTTAATATAGTATTATATTACTAAAATCTTTTTTAAAAAAATACTATTTTTAATATATAATTAAAAATTTAATAAATAATTAAATAAAATTTAAAATAATAATAGTCTAGTAGTTATATTTTAAATATTATTATATATAAATTCTACTATTAAAAATAGATTTAGCTAATTTATTTACTTTTTATTAATAAAATATTTAAAATAATATTCTAATATTTAGTTTATATATTCTATTTAATTATTAATTTATAAATAAAATATTATTAATAATCTAAATTTTATATAATTAAAATAGTAAAGATTTAATTAAAATTTACTAGTAAAGATTAGTTCTCTATTAAATATAATATTATTTAATAGTCTAAATTATAATTCTATATAATTATAAAATAATTTAATAAATTTTACTATATTAATTATTATTAAAATAAAAAAGAATAATAACTATTTAAAAAATTAATTAATTATTATTTATATTAAATTAATAATTTTATTTTTAAATATTATTTCTAGTAATTTTATTATAAAGTCTATTAATAGTTCTATAAAAAATTTAGATAAAATTAAT